>NC_054480.1:88048120-88368120 GCF_017639515.1 Carcharodon carcharias | reverse complement strand
CAATAAGATCACCTCTCATTTTTATAAATCCCAACATCTCCAACTTTTCCTCAAAAGAAAAGCCCTTCATCACAGGAATGA
Source organism: Carcharodon carcharias (assembly GCF_017639515.1). Taxonomy (NCBI): domain Eukaryota; kingdom Metazoa; phylum Chordata; class Chondrichthyes; order Lamniformes; family Lamnidae; genus Carcharodon; species Carcharodon carcharias. The sequence continues at coordinate 88,368,039 of NC_054480.1, read as the reverse complement.
GCCAAGTGAACCTCTTCTGAACTGCTTCTGATGCAATTTTATCCTTTATCAAATAAGGAAACCAAAACTGCACACAATATTCCAGGTGTGGTCTCACTAAAGCCCATTACATCTGCAGTAAAACCTCCCTGCTTTCATATTCCATTCCTCTTGCAATAAATGCCAATATTTCATTTACTTCCAAATAACTTGCTGTACCTGCATACCAACTTTTTTTCGTTCATGTACCAGGACACTCAGATCCCTCTGTACCACTGAGTTCGGCAATCTCTCTCCATTTAAATAATATACTGCTTTTCTATTCTTCCTGCCAAAGTGGACAAGATCACATTTTCCCACATTGTACTCCATCTGCCAAATTTTTGCCCAGTTACATAACCTGTCTATATCCCTTTGCAGACTCACTAACTTCTCTTCACAACTTACTTTCCCACCTATGTTGGTGTCATTGGCAAATTTAGCTACCAAACATTTCGTCCCTTCATCCAAGTCATTAATATAAATTGTAAATGGTTGAGGTCCCAGCATTGATCCCAGTGGCACTCAGCTTACCAACCCAAAGAAGATCCATTTATCCATACTCGCTGCTTCCTATTAGCTACCGAATTTGCTATACACACTAATGTGTCACATCTTACACTATGGGCTCTTATCTTCTGCAGTAACCTTGATGTGGCACCTTATCAAATTACTTTTGGAAATCCAAGTACACCACATCTACAGGTTCCCCTTTATCCATCTTGCTTGATACGCCCTCAAAAAAAATAATAAATTAGCTAAATATGATTTTCCTTTCACAAATCCATTTGACTCTGCCTGATCAAACTATGATAATCTAAGTATCCTGCAAAAACCTCCTTAATAATGGATTCTAGCAATTTGCAGTCCCTGGCCTTATCTGCTGGTGAACCTACTCTGTCCCTTCCTGCCACACTCTGGTTATCATTACCTAAACCTCTACCCTGCACTATTACCTCCTTATTTCTTTTTGATTTACCACATCTCCTCTCACATGGTTCCTTCCCCTCGAATTTTCAGTTTAAATCCCTGTCCGTTGCCCTAGTTATATGACACACCACAACATTGGTCCCAGCACTGTTCAGGTGAAGACTATCCCAACGCTACATCTCCCACTTTCCTCAGCACTAGTGCCAGTGCCCCATGAATCAAAACCCACTTCTCCAACACCAGTCTTTGAGGCATGCATTTAACACTCTAATCTCATTTACACTATGCTAATTTGCTTGTGGCTCAGGTAATAATCCTGAACTTTTTTCTTAGTTCTACTTATATATGAACCAAGAGAACTGGATCTTTCCCCTCCCACTGGAGTTCCTATTCCAAACCCTGACACTGGGCAGGCAACATAGCAATTTAGACGCTCATTCTCAGCTGCACAGAACTGTGCCTTTCCCCCGACTCTACTGTCCCCAGCAACCACTATATTCCCATTAACTTCCCCTGCTTGAATGGCTTCCTATACCATGGTGCTATGGGTCTGTTCATCCACCTTGTGGGCCCTGCTCTCATCCTGCGAGAACTTTGATCCTGTTGGACAATTGCATAGGCTGAAGTTCCTCCACTTTTACCTTTTTGATCCCTTTCCTTGCCTCACTCATGGTCACATCCTCCTGTCCCTGTTCACTGACCAAACCAGATGATCCTATCCTAAGGGGAAAGACTGTCTCTTGGAATAAAGTGTCCAGGTAACATTCCCCCTCCTTTATCATTGCAGTGTCTGTAGCTTGGCCTCCAGCTCAATGATTCTGAGCCAAAGGTTCTTAAGCCGCAGATACTAACTGCACGTGTTTCCCTGAAATCGCCGTCACCCAGGAGTTCCCACATTCACCAGTCGCAAGACATCACCTGCCCTGCTATCTTTATCATCCATTAACTAATTTACTTCTCTTAATTAATTTCTAAATGATAAACACTATAATGCCTAATAAGCTTTACTGCGGCTAGTAAACCTTACAAACCAAACCTTAAAACTAATAAATTACCAAGGTTTCAAAGGATAAATGAAAAAATACTCAGCAACCAATTACTTACCTGTCACCCTTAACCCTGTCAGGAAGGCAACGTACCAACCTGGAGTCATGTCTCCAGCTGGAGAAGCACCCATCTATTCCACTCAATATCAAACCCCAGGGAGGCGATGGCAGTGTGGTATTGTCACTGGGGACCTGGGTTCAAATCCCACTATGAGATGGTGAAATCTGAATTCAATAAAAATCTGGAATTAAAAGTTTGATGATGACCATGATTGTTGTAAAAACCCATCGGGTTCACTATTGTCCTTTAGGGAAGGGAATCTGCTATCCTTACCTGATCTGGCCCACACGTGACTCCAGATCCACAGCAATGTGGTTGACTCTTAAATTCCCTCTCAACAAGGGCAATAAATGTTGGTCTAGCCAGTGAAGCCCACATCCCATGAATGAATAAAAAAACTATTAGCCTTCCACTCCTTGTTCATCTTTCCTATGCAGCTGAGCCATCCTTGGTGCCTTGGACTAGGCTCTGCTTGCACTCCCAGAGGAACCATCACTCTCACCAGGATCCAGAGCTGAATATCATTTGGAAAACGAGATTCCCTGCTTGCCATGTCCTCCTGGTGGTCAGCCATTCCCATGCTTGTACATTTTTAATCTGCAGGGTCACCATCTCCAGGAATATGTTATCCAAAAGCTCTCAGCCTTGCAGATGCCATGTATGTGACTCCAGTTGTCACTGAAGCTCCAAGATGCTCCGGTTGGTGACAATTCCTTCACATAAAGTCAACCATACTAAGATTTCCCACATGAACAACAGACTATTAACTAGAAAGCCATATCAGCTACTCAGCAGTTGGCTTCATTGCTGGTTGGGATGTTAACATAGCCGCTTTGCAGATTCCATTTGTTTGTGGGAGTTTTCACTGGATGCTCTCTCCCCCACTTTGACTCCTCAGTCAGTGAGTTCAGTCTCCATCCAGGTCCACCACCACCACCACCGCTGCTGCCAGTGAGTCTCTTATGTTCACCAGTGTAACTATTCTGTTGAAATTGTATTCTGTCCAGATGGACTTTAAGCTACTTTTCTGCTACCAATACCAGTATTGGCTTGTGTGAGCTTGAGGCAATAAATACATAAAATTTTTGTCCAATGTTAAGTCCCTAGAGCAAGATTGGATCATGGCTGATCTTCTACCCCAACACCATTTTCCTCAGATCCCTTGATATCTTTAATAACTCGATGAATGTTATCTTTAATAACTTTAAAGGTAAAGCTTACCTTTAAAGTTAAATTTTAAATCTCAATCTTTGTTTTGAACATACTCAATAACTGAGCCTCCACAGTTATCTGAGGTGGAGAATTCAACTAGATATCATTGTGTTGATTTGGGAACTGTTCCTTCAGATTGGAAAGATGTGAATGTCACTCTGCCTGGTAAGAGAGGTGAGAGAGTGAAAGCAGAGACTTATAGAAAAGCAAGATACTTGCAGCCGCTAGAATTCCAAAGTTAAAACAGGAAAAGCTGGACATGCTCAGCAGGTCAGGCAGCATCTGTGGACAGATAAACAGAATTAATGTTCCAGGTCGATCTTTCATCAGAGAATTGTAGATCAGCTACCATGATATCTGTTGCCAGGAGATTACTAAAGTTTATAATTATGAATGGGGTCATTGAACATCTTGAACATTTTCAGCTGATCACAGAGAGCTGGCATGGATTTGTAAAGGGTAACTCATGCCTGATGAATCTGAGGGAATTGTTTGGTGAGGTGATTGTAGTGGACAGGGAAATGTCTATGGATATTATTTATATGGACTCCCTGAAGACATTTAATAAAATTCCTTATAAGAAACTGATAGCTAAACTGATAGCTCATGGAAATGAAGGCAAGTTATTGATGTGGCTAGGAAATTGGCTGAACAGCAGGAGACAGAGGATAAGTAGATAATGAAAGAGCACTCTAATTATCAGGATGTGACTAGTGGTGGCCCCCAAGGATCTGTTTTGAGCTTCAGCGATACAACACATTAATTACTAATTAATCAATTGGATAGAAAGCCAAATGTCTAACTTTGCCGATGATGCAAGAATTGGTGGCATTATAAGCAAAAAAGACAGAAAATGGAGAATATGACAACTAAAGGAAAGACATGAAGAAGGAATTATTCAAAGAGAGGAAATATAATTTCTGCCACACTTGCAGCAAAAGGCATGACAGCAGAGTGAGAGCCACACCGAGAAAACACTCCATCTTTGGGATTCACCAAAGGTACCAAGCATTTTGGTATGTTACTGGGGTAGTTATCCAGAGAAGATCAGTTGATGTTTCCTGCCACTGGTAAGGCTGTTGTTCCCATCTCCTGGACAGACTCTAAAGATTCTCCCCTGGCAGCCTTCAGGAAGCTGCCTCTGCCGCTTTCAAAGCGCCCGCCGAGTCACCATTGGACCCGACATGTTCCTGCCCCAGTCTAGACCCTCCCAACCATTGAGAGGGCGCATTTCATACTGGATGAACCTTCATCGGCCGTCCAGCATGAAATCGTGTTTGCAATGCGACCATGGCCGTGGCCAGATTCCACATCCGCTTTCGGTCCCACTGACTTGGCGTACACACCAAGCATGGAAGTGAGGCCCATGCTTTCTGCCTCCACACACAAGTTAACTTTTGGGTCTCTAATCAGCCCCATCCTTTCCTTAGTCACCCTCTTCCTCTTTATGATTTACAAAAATCTTTGGGTTTTCCTTGATTTTATTAGACAATATTTCTTCTTAACTTTTCAATGTTAACTCTGCATTTTCTGTGCTTCTTGATCCTTTCCACAGAATTGAGCTTTAGGTATTTGGCAAAACTCTACAGTCTGTAATATATATTACAAAACTAACAGTGTGTAATACATATTACAAAACTAACACAGTGTGTAATACATATTACAAAACTAACATAGTCTGTATTTTATATATTACAAAACTCTTAACACTGTCTGTAATGTATATTATAAATCTCTAAGAGGAACATTTTGATAGGCCCCCCAAAAACAGACTCAGGTTTTGCAACAACGATCAGCCCATGCCCATTCCTTCTATCATTGGCAGCTTGCAAATTTCAGACTAAGCTGGTAATTTAAATGATTATAGTGTGCTGCCAGTGATAAGTATGTTGTTGAATGGCTGCATGCCTGAGTAGGGAGCCCAAAATTGTGAGAGCTTAGCACAAGTTCAAGCTAATCTACACTACTTAAACCCAACGTGCACCTTTGAAATGGAGGTTATTGTGGCTGGAGACAGTGCTGGGAGTCAGTTAGCAACTGATTCTGACCAAGGGGAAAGGCTGGTGCAGCAGAGCAGAGAGCAACCTCGATATATCTGTGCTGCAGCACCGGAGGCTAATAAAGAAAAAAATGCCTCAAATACAGTGTGTAATAAATGTTACAAAACCCTAACACAATAGTATCAGTTTAAAACTCTAAGCTGTGATGAGGTTCTTTAAATTTCTGTTATATTTTTCATTTACAGCCAGTGCTTTTGACAGCCTGTTCAGGAGCGATGGAGCCAGCAGTGAGCGTTGGAATGGTTCGATTACCACAGTTACCTGCAGGTCAATCCCAGAGTTCTCCTCCTGCTTACAGTTGTCAACTGCAGATCAGTGGACTAAAGCACATGATGACAACAAGCTTAGAGACTGCACAGCCCAGTGTTCTCTTTCTGCCTGCAGGACTCTCCTCTGTAGTCCTTCACTGGCCACTTGTAGTGCCCACTGTTCCCACTCTCCCCAGTGTCCCCACGGTCCCCACTGTTCCCACTCTCCCCAGTGACTCCACAGGTATCACCATCCCCAGTGTCCCCACAGTTTCCACACTCCCCAATGACTCCACAGTTCTCACTGTCCCAAGTGTCTCCACTGACCATGCAGCTCCCAGTATCCCCACTGTTTCCACTGTTCTCACTGTCCCCAATGGCCATGCAGCTCCCAGTGTTGCCACTGTCCCCAGTGACACTGGAGTTCCCACTGTCCCCAGTGACCCCACAGTTCCCGCTGTCCCCTGTGACCCCGCAGTTCCCAATGTCCTCAGTGACCGCACAGTTCCCACTGTCCCCAGTGACTCCACTGTTCCTACTGTCCCCACTGTCCCCAGTGACTCCACTGTTCTTACTGTCCCCACAGCTTTCACTGTCCCCAGTGTCCCCACGGTTCCAAGTGTCTCTAGTGACCCTGCCAGTTGCCCTGCAGCTCCCGCTGTCCCCACAGTGAAAATTAGTTTGCAGGAGCCATGTGTGTCTTTAATTGCCTGTGCTGTTGATGAAGGTCCAGACTGCATGTTTAGAGAGATGCTTGCTGCAGAGAATACTTGGAGTGCAAACTGCACCAATCTTAGTCTGATGAAGCTGGGAAACACTAGCCTAGACAGCACTGAGCCTCCTGTCAAATTTTCTGTTGCAGAACGGAAACATTCAGAATCTTTGGAGATTGATAAGCAGAACTTGCTTCAGCAAATGGGCCTCCTGCCTGCTTCCTGCAGTCAGCCCAGTCCCCTGACTCCACCTCGCAGTGGCTCATCCATCTCTGAGGGAAGGGCCTGCTTTTGGCACAGCAGGTCCCACTGCATTGATGGGAAGGGGGGTGAGGGAATTTTTAGAGCGCAGGACCTTCCCAATTCTGCACTTCCAAACAGACAGAGAAGGGTCAAATCTCTGGAAGTTGCAAGGAGCCAACAGCAAGTAGAGAATGATGAGAGTAGCAGCGATGAAGACAGACTCATCATTGAGACTGAATAGACATGAGAGATATGAGAGGCCTAAGCTGCTCAGGATTTGAGTGGACATTGGTGCTTGATGTTAACAGGCTCAGCAGAGAGACTGTGGCTTGTAACTGAAGGAATATTTCACCATACTGATGGTAATGGTCTCTAACACTGTTGTACAACTGGACATTGCATGTAATCATTTTATGTAGCCACTTGGTGAGACTTTCCTGTGTTTGTGGAATGAAGGGAATTAAAGTGGAAGATGACAGTGTTTTCACACTTGTTCTCTGTAACAGTATAAAGAGTTTATGTTTCTCGAGTGCATTTCATGTGTAGAGTTTGGGCTCACTGTTTTCAGCTTCAATAATGACAGTACACAAGTCCCTTTATCTCAGAACAGAGTGCCACTGTACAAACACAGAACAACCTTACCCTACACCAGGCTGACATCCCCAGTGAACAGGACAACTCTTTCTCACCAGTTAGGAATTGAACTTGTTTGGGCTGAGACCTGTTTGGGATTGGACCTGATTTGGAACCCTAGGGTAGGTACAGTATGAAAGGGATAGGTAATAAAACACTCGACACTGGAAAATCGAAAACTCTCAGGTTATTTACAGATGTGTTAGATATAGAGTATGCAGAATAGTCCAAATGGTGGGTGGAAAGGGAGCTGAGGTCCTGCAGGTTTCAGGGAGCCAGGAAGGAGATTAGTAAGCAGGAAAGTAGTCATCTCTGAACCCCCAGTGCCATGTAGTAGTGCTGATGGCACTAGGAGGGTAAAGCAGATCATTGGATGGCTGGAGAGAGGAGGAGGGAGGTCTTCATGTTCCTGGGATATTGGGAGAGGTTCTGGGGAAGTTGTACAAACGAGATGGACTGCACTTCAGCAGGACAGGGACCAATATCCTTATGCGGTTGTTTGCTAAGCTGCTTGGGAGGGTTTAACTAACTTCGTATGGGGTGGGAACCAGGATCCAGCATTAGGAAGAATAGACAAGGTGTACAAAGGATTGGGTGAAACAGATGACACTAGAGTAAGAATTAGGAAGGTATTAGCTGGGGTCAGATTAAGATGAGCAACAAAAAGGTATAATTCAGGTTTATAGTGAATGTATATAAATGCACAGAGTGTAGTAAATAAGGTAGGTACGTTGCAATTGCAAATAAGCACTTGGAAATATGGGGGAGAATTTTCGGCTTGGTGGGTGGGAGCGGGGCCCAACGTCACCGTGCGTCATTCAGATTTTCAGTTCGGCAGGCATACAGCCAAGTCAGCTGCGCACCCACCGAACTGTCAAAGGCCTGTTAAGGCCATTAATTAACTAATTAAGGCTATTGAGAAAGCTGCCCGTCCAACCTTAGGTCGACGGGCAGGCGAAAAGCCCAGGCGGCCTTTGCATTTTTGATGGAACCTCATCCACAGGTGGGATAGGTTTCATGAAGGGTTTATAAATTAAATACATTTTTTCATTAAAGTTCATTGACATGTCCCAGCTCATTTGACAGTTTCACATGAAGGCACATGTCTGAATATTTTTTTTCTTTATTAAAATTTTTAAAACTTATAACGAATCTCCCTGAAGCAGCTCTGTGCCTCGGGGAGATTTTTGTGCTCTTTCATGCGCATGCGCAAAAGAGCGCACTCCTGACTCAGGGAAATCCTCCCTCCCTGCCATGGCCCGCACAGGGCGTGCTCAGTGCTTCCAGGCAGACGTCACACTGGACAGTCCTTAATTGGCCTGCCCGTGTAAAATTGTGGCGTGGACCCAATCGTGGGCACCGATCGGGCCCACGCTTGCCTGCACCCACCCCCACACAACCCCCTTAAGTGGAGGAAAATTCTCTCCATGGCATTGTGCCTGTAACAGAGACCTGGCTCAAAAAGGAGCAGGACTAGTTATTACATATTCCTGGAGTCAAGGTGTTCAGGAAAGATAGGGAAGTAAAGAAAGGAGGAGGGGTGGCCATATTGAGGAGAACATTGCAGTACTGAAGAGAGACAGAATGGTCTGGAGTAGTCACAGACAGAATCTATTTATTTAGACTAAAGAAATGACAGAGACTACTGGATGTAATATGTAATAGGCCACCAACTAGTGGGAAAGATGTAGAGAAACAAATGCATTTGGAAATTACAGAGAGGTGCAAGATTATAGAGTGGTGAGAATGTCTGATATAGACTGACATATTTATAGAGTTAAGGGCAGAGAGGGGGAAGAGTTTCTGAAGTGTGTTCAGGAGAACTTCCTTGATCAATATGTTTCCAGCCCAATGATGAATAAGGCATTGCTGGGTCTGGATCTGGGGAATAAGGTGGGTCAAGTGGATCAAGTGGCAGTAGGAGAACATTTAGGAGGCAGTGATCATTGTATGAAAAGGTTTAGGTTCACTATGGAAAACTACAAGAAGTCCAGAGTAAAAATAATTAATTGAGGGAGGCACAATTTCAGTGTTTCACTGGGTTGAGACTGATTCGAGGAATCAAAGCCTGCGGAGAGGGGGGTGCACACATTTTAAAGGTACAGTCTGTTGCTGACCAGCTGAAGGGAAGAGGCTTCAGAGTGGGGAACCAGTCACAGTTTTCCAAGGGAATCATCCTGGCCCCATTAGCGGGTCAGTGGGGTGAGGGAGAGTGAGAATTGAACATTATCCCCTGGCATCACAGGCTCAGAAGAGCAGGGGGTAGAGCTGCCAATCACAATATAGTGACCAATTTACCAATGGCAACAGAGGAACAACTGTCAGATTTTGGGTCCAGTGGCTATGAGGGGCAAAGAAAGGACTGAATCCCCAAAAACAGGCTGGCACCGGTGATGAAAGAGGGACAGAAAAGTAACAGAGGCCAAACTTCAATACAGGATCTACTGCTGTAGATGAAGCAACCTGGAGATGACTGAGATCCAGTGCGACTCTCCAGGCATATGGGCACTGGTATCTGTGCCATCATTGTCAAAAACCTTGCACCTCATAGCACGGGTCACCTTGACCTGTCAGTGGCCAGTAAGGTTGCTTCTGGCTCTTTCATTGGATCAGCTGTAGACCTTATTGGCAGCTCACAAGTAGCTGCACATCACAACATCTCACAAGCCACTGACTCTGCCATAGCTGGGCACCACATTCACTTAATAGCAGGTCCAGCCTTGCAGAAACAGAGGGCATTGGGCTTCACTGCCATTGCCATGTGCAGGGCATCATCAATTGCACCCCTGTGGCCACAAGGTACCCAGTGACCAGCCAGTGAGATCGATGAGCAGGAGGGGCTTCCACAGCTTCAATGTCCAACTGTTCTGTGAGCAGAACAAGAGCTTCCACCATGTGTGTGCTCACTTACCTCGCAGCTGCCAGGACTGCCATCAGCTGCCAGTCCAGGCTGCCTCAGCTCTTCACTCCAAGCCCCCAAGGTGCATGGATGAATCTTAGGGGATAGGGGAGATTCCTTGAAGAGATTCCACTGACCCCTGTAAGGGAGTCTCAGACAGAGACAATACCACCTGCTCAATTGGACAAGGATAGAGCAGGCTATCGGTCTCCTGAACCTGCCTTGATCATTGGGTGGCACCCTCCAATGCCTTCTTACAGGGTCTTGGTCACTGTGAGGGTCTGCTGCACACTCCATAATATGGCCCTCCAGAGAGCTCTGGGCCTGGAAGAGGGGGAGGCCCTGGAAGGAGATATCTCACTGGGAGAAGAGCAGGAGCAGGAGATAAGAGGGAAGGAGAAATTGGAGGTGGAGAGAGATGACACCAAACAGGGAGGTACCAGCTACACAAAGAGGCTGCATGAAGGGTTTGTCAGGAATATCAGGGATCTCCTGATTTAGAAATGTTTCAACTGAGCATCTCCTAGCCAGGTTGAGGGGCCTGACGTGGAAGGCAGTTTGAGATAACTGTGCTGACACATGTATGGAAGTCACAGCCTATTCACTTCTCACCAATAAAGGGAGCACTACCAGAGTCTTTACCCTTACTGTCGACAATCCCATTTTCTCTTTCATTCCCTTATATCACTTTTCCCATCACAGCAACAATAAAATGAGTTGCAAACATTTGGCTTAAAATGTAATTATTGATCCAGAGGAAACCTGTTGTCAGAGATAGGAAGAACACACCACAGGGATGTACTCAGTGTTCCATGGTAGGACTTTTACACAGTTCACCCCTTGTCTCGATGGAGGTGAAGGCAGCTTACTCACCTCTTGGCTAAACATGGGAAAATACGACTTAGGAGCAGGAGGAGGCCATTCAGCCCTTGGAGCCTGCTCTGCCATTCAATAAGATCATTACTGACATTTTTGGAGTCTGAACTCCACTTTCCCATCTAACCCCATAATCCTTGACTCACTCGTCAATAAAAATATCTAACTCAGCCTTGAATAAAGTCTATGACCCAGCTTCCACTACTGTCTGGGGAAGAGAATTCCACTGACTAATGATTCTTTGAGAGAAAATAATTCTCCTCATCTCTGTCTTAAATTGTAGACCTCTTATTCTTAAGTTGTGCACCTTGGTTTTAGTCTCTCCCCAAAAGAGAAAAGATCCTCCTGGTATCAACCATTATGCCAATTAGACATAAAAATAATTAAAGCCATGTACTTCAAGTTTTATTCCTTTTTGCTATTTTTAAAATGGATATTGCTGGACCATGAGATGGCTGCTACAGGCCATCTGACCACAAGATTAACCAGTTTCTGGAAAGATCCAGATGCAGTTACCAGAACAAAGAAATTCCTCTGTCAGCCTGTGGAATCTCACACGTCATTGCACGGAGCCCTCGTAATCAACAAAAGCAGAGGAAGTGCAGATGAACTGGCTCCCTGACCCGAACTATCACAAAACAGAGAGATCAAAACTCATTGTGCCTGGGTTCTCTCTGATTGGTAATCAGTGCAGATTACCATGCCATACCCAGTTACTTACCTCCATTTTATTTTGATCCTATCTAGTCCAACCTTCCGACTCAGGCCGTGGGGAGATCTAGGCAGAGCAGCAAGTCCCCCGGGGCCTGGCGTCAGAGTGCAGCCGAGGCAAAGAGCAGGAGGCCATGGGCCCTTTTTTATGGCACCAGCTGCTTTAAACCAGGTAAGTTTAAAGACCAGTGAAATTTAAAGGTCAGGAGGAAGGTAAGTGGGTAAGATTTTGGAGTGGGGGTTGAGGTTGGAGATTGGGGCGGTTCAGAGGTTGGCGGATCAGAGTTCAGGTGGGGTCTGAGGTCAGAGGGGTGTTGGAGGTCAGGGGGTTCAGGCCTTGGGTCAAGTTGGGTTGGGTTAGGCCTGAGGGGTTGGGTGTCGGGCATCGGGCAGGGAGTCAAACCTCAGGTCAGATCAGGTCAAACCTCGGTGGGGGGTGGTCAGGCCTTAGGTAGGTAGGTGGGAGCGAAAGTATCGGACCTCAGGGGTGGGGGAGGTGCCGTTAGGCCTCGGGTGTGTCAGTTTGGCCTCGGGTCAGGTCAGGCCTCAGTGGAGGGTAGGGGGGAGGGTGTTGGCCCTCGAGGGTGTTTTGAACCTTAGGTGAGGTTGTCGGGGGGTGGGGGAGGGGTTTTCGGCCATCGAGTCAGGTCTGTGGAGCCCCAGAGGAGTAGGATGGAGAGCCAGGCCTGCTGAGGGGAAGGAGTCTCCTGCAGGTGGGGGCAAGCCCATGGGGATGAAGTCAGGCAGTTGGGGAGACCACTGGATTGTCGGGACGGTGGGGAAGTCCCATGGGGGGTTGTAATCAGATGGTCTGGGAGGTCCCATTGGGTCATTCAGGTTCTGTACAATAGTCACCCAGACGTTAGAAGTGGTTTTAATTCTTTTAACTTTTTCTGGGTAATTATTGGTGTAACCCTGGCAGAACCATCCAAAGTGTGCAACTTAAATCTCATTTTTGGATGGTTCCCAGTTCAGGGCACTTCTGGGTAATTGCCATGCAAATCTTACCTAGGAACTTTTGAAGGAGTTCCCCAGCACATCTTGGGGGTAACCCCCCCCAACACAACTTTGGAGAGCTCAGAAGTGACGGCCCAGAATACATGAAGAGATGCTAATAGCCACCTTATCTCTCTCCTTAGGGGCAGCAATGGATTCTGGCCAGAAGTACAGAAACTGATTGTAAAGCTGCAATCATCCCACTAATGGGCCATGTCCTATGACCTAAGCCTCTGTCATTTTGGGCAGTTTAAACATTACATCTTTGGCCTCAGTGGCAGTCTGCTGTTATAACATCCAACCTGTGAACACCAAGAAGCAGAAATTCAAGCTGTACAACAGCCTACTTCTTGAAGCCTGTCTCAGCTGGAAGATTTCCTACTGTTGCCTACAGAACTGACCCAGTCTCTGTGTGCCAACTTAATCTTGCAGTATCAGCACCAACTATAAAAAGAACTCTACGACTCTGGTCTTCGGCCAGCTGAATTTGTGCTCCTCTGCAAAAGAATTCCACACTGGTCTTTGACTCCGGGCTCTGATAATCACAAGAGTTAATATTCATTTCTGTGGTTCTTTTACTGTTACAGCTTCTTTTTTTCCTATCTGTCCTTTACACTCCTACCCTGGGGCCTGAAATTTAACCTTGGCAGGTGGGCGTGATTGGCGGACCTGGGATCAGCCGAGAAATAGAGTGCCAACTGCGAGCAGCCCCCAACCCCGATTTGACACTGGCTGGCTAATTAATGGCCAGCCAGTCTGAAATGCATGTTGAAAAGCTAAGCGCTGCTGGGGTAGGGGTGGTAAGAGGGTGGGTGATACTGTCACCGTGAGTGCTGGTGAGCGCTGCGAGAGACATTTCTGAAGGCAGACAGCTGCCTCAGGGAGCTGCAGACCTACAATGATCAAATAAAGGTGTAAAAAGCTGCAAAAAAAATGTCCATACATCACAATCAAGCACCTGAAAATATACATCATAAAAATGCTGTCCACAGACATTTATTTTTATTTTATTTCATAACGGAGATTTCATCCTGCCCATGGATGTGGTTTGATGAAAAATGCAAAGCCCACCTGGCTGATTCGCCTGTCCGCCAACTGTAAGGTTGGATGGGTCACGATAATTTGGAGACAATTGCGCCGTTAATGGGATTAATTGCCCTCTTAATTGACGGCGGGTGCACTTATGACTTTTGTGTGTGCCTGCCGAGCGAAAGATCGCACGAGTGCTCAATGACGTCGGGACGCTCACCCAACATCACCTTGCGCGATTTTACACCCAGTCAGGTTGGGCCCATGCCCACCCATGGAATGTAAACTTCTGCCCTGGGTTTGAATATGTGAATAAACTAACTTTCTGAGTTCATCATAATGCAGACTTGCTGTTAGTTACTAAAAATTAGATCACATAAACTGAGGGTTAGCAAACACTCCACTGAACATAACTTAAAAACTCCTTCTGCTTACGGATAGTTGGTGAGAGGCTAAAGAAGTTTATTTTGCCTGTCTTGTGTCTGTGCCACTACCCTATCAAATCCCCTCAGGATCTAAAATATTTCAATAAGATCACCTCTCATTCTTCTAAACTCTAATCGGTAAAGGCTTAACCTGTTCAATTTTTCTTCATATAGTGAGCCCTTCCAACTAGGGAAGGGGCAATACTGGACCTGGTATTAGGGAATGAACCTGGCCAGGTGGTCAAAGTTTCAATAGGGGAGCATTTCGAGAAAAGTGATCATAATTCAGTAAGTTTCAAGGTACTGGTGGATAAGGATAACAGGAGTCCTCAGGTTAAGGTGCTTAATTGGGGGAAGGCTAGTTATAACAATATTAGGCAGGAACTGAGGAATCTAGACCCTAGGCGGATGTTTGAGGGCAAATCAACAACTGACATGTGGGGAACTTTCAAACATCAGTTGATAAGAATTCATGATTGGCATGTTCCTACTAGGATGAAGAATAAGTATGGCAAGTTTCAGGAACCTTGGATAATGAAGGATATTGTGAGATTAGTCATGGCAGGATTTACTATCATTTGGAAGCAAATGGGTGTATTAGTGAAGGCAGCATGGTTTTGTGAAGTGGAGGTTGTGTCTCACTAACTTGATCTAGTTTTTCGAGGAAGTGACAAAGATGATCAACGATGGAAGAGCAGTGGATGTTATATACATGGATTTCAGTAATGTAAAAACAAAAAAACTGCAGATGCTGGAAATCCAAAACAAAAACAGAATTACCTGGAAAAACTCAGCAGGTCCGGCAGCATCGGCGGAGAAGAAAAGAGTTGACGTTTCGAGTCCTCATGACCCTTCGACAGAACTTGAGTTCAAGTCCAAGAAAGAGTTGAAATATAAGCTGGTTTAAGGTGTTGGTGGGGGGTGGGGGTGGGGGAAGTTGGGGGGGGGGGTGGCGGAGAGAGAGATAGAGAGAAGTGGAGGGGGTTGGTGTGGTTGTAGGGACAACAAGCAGTGATAGAAGCAGATCATCAAAAGATGTCACCAACAATAGAACAAAAGAAAACATAGGTGTTAAAGTTGGTGATATTATCTAAACGAATTAAGAATGCATGGTAGGGCACTCAAGGTATTGCTCTAGTGGGGGTGGGGAGAGCATAAAAGATTTAAAAATATTTAAAAATAATGGAAATAGGTGGGAAAAGAAAAATCTATATAATTTATTGGAAAAAAACAAAAGGAAGGGGGAAACAGAAAGAGGGTGGGGATGGAGGAGGGAGCTCAAGACCTAAAGTTGTTGAATTCAATATTCAGTCCGGAAGGCTGTAAAGTGCCTAGTCAGAAAATGAGGTGTTGTTCCTCCAGCTTGCGTTGGGCTTCACTGGAACAATGCAGCAAGCCAAGGACAGACATGTGGGCAAGAGAGCAGGGTGGAGTGTTAAAATGGCAAGCGACAGGGAGGTTTGGGTCATTCTTGCGGACAGACCGCAGGTGTTCTGCAAAGCGGTCGCCCAGTTTACGTTTGGTCTCTCCAATGTAGAGGAGACCACATTGGGAGCAACGAATGCAGTAGACTAAGTTGGGGGAAATGCAAGTGAAATGCTGCTTCACTTGAAAGGAGTGTTTGGGCCCTTGGACGGTGAGGAGAGAGGAAGTGAAGGGGCAGGTGTTGCATCTTTTGCGTGGGCATGGGGTGGTGCCATAGGAGGGGGTTGAGGAGTAGGGGGTGATGGAGGAGTGGACCAGGGTGTCCCGGAGGGAGCGATCCCTACGGAATGCCGATAGGGGGGGTGAAGGGAAGATGTGTTTGGTGGTGGGATCATGCTGGAGTTGGCGGAAATGGCGGAGGATGATCCTGTGAATGCGGAGGCTGGTGGGGTGATAAGTGAGGACAAGGGGGACCCTATCATGTTTCTGGGAGGGAGGAGAAGGCATGAGGGTGGATGCGCGGGAGATGGGCCGGACACGGTTGAGGGCCCTGCTTTCTGACTCCCTCCCTTTTTGAATAAAGGTGTTACATTTGCTATTTTCAAATCCACTGGAACCCTTCCAGTATCTAAGGCATTTTGGAAGATTAGAATCAGTGCATCTATTATCTCAGCAGCCACTTACTTTAAGACTCTAGGATGGAGGCCATCTGGTCCTGGGGATTTGTCGGTCTTTAAGCCTAATAATTTTCCTAGCACCCTTTCCCAAGCGATGTTGGGCCAGAACTTCCCCAGAGTGGCAATCAGTATTGGGTTGCCACTCCATGCCCAATTTCTTACATCAATTTTTATTTTGATCGATCTCACCCAACCTTCCGACTCAGGCTGGGTGAGATCCAGGCAGTGCAGCACGTCCCTGGGGCTTAGCGTCTAAGTCAGCTGAGTCAAAGTGAAGGAGGCCACGTGCCCTTTTTTACAGCACTAGCTGCCGTAAAACAGTTAAATTTAAAAGCTCATTGAAATGTAAAGGTCCTTGACAGGCCAGGGAGAAGGTAAGTGTTCAAGGTAAATGGGCATGATTTGGGGGCTGGGGGGAATTGGAGGTTGGAGAGATCAGAGGTCAGGAGGGGGTTGGAGGTCGGAGCTGTCAGAGGTTGGGGGTCAGAGGTCGAGGAGTCAGAGGTCAGGGGACTGAGGACAGTGGGGTCAGTGGTCGGGGGAAGGTCGGAGATCAGTGGGGGGCGGGGTCAGGCCTCAGGTCAGGGTCAGGTTGAGCCTGGGGATTTGTGGGGGAGGGTTTTGGGTCTCGGGGTGTGGGCATGTTGTGGGAGGGGTCAGGGTTCGGGCCTTGGATCAGGTCCAGTCCAGTCAGACCTGGGCAGGGGGGGAGGGAGGTGTCTGTACAATAGTTACCCCGAAGTTATAAGTGGTTTTGATTATTCTAACTTTTTCTGGGTAACTATTGATGTAACCCAGTCAGAACCATTCGAAGTTTGTGGTTTAATCACATTTTTGGATGGTTCCCAGTAGAGGACAATTGTCCCAGGGAAGTTTGCACTTCTGGGCAATTGCCATGAAAACGCTTATCTGGAACATACAAAAGGGTTTCCCCAGCGCATCTTTGGGGTACCCTCCAAATACGACACTGGGGAGCTCAGAAGTTACCACCCATTGATTAAGCTCATTCCTCCTGTTCACCTTTTGATTTTTAAGTACCTTTGGGAAGTTTTCTAAGCCTTCTACAGTGAAGACAGACACAAAACACCTGCTCAGTGCATCCACCATTTCCTTGTTTTCCATCATTAAGTCCCCAAGCTCACTGTCTGGAGGAACAACACTCACTTTAGTTACTGTTTTCCTATTTAATTACTTGCAGAAACTCTTGCCATCTGTGTTTATATTTCTAATTAGCTTTCTCTCATGCTCTAATTTCTCCTGCTTTATTTTTTGAATCATTCTTTGCTGATTCAATCTTTTGACCTGCCACTAATCTTTGCAGACTTGTACAGTGTATCTTTCTATTTGGTACTACCCTTAACTTCCTTATTCAGCCACAAATGATGCATCCTTCTCAAAGAGCCTTTCTTTCTCACTGGAATAAATCTTTGCAGATAATTATTAAATATCTCCTTAAAAGTCTGCTACTGCATCTCTACTCTCTTACCTTTTAACCTAGTTTCCCAGTTTACTTTAGCCAACTCTGTCTTCATACCCTTATAATTACCTTTACTTAGGTTTAAAACACTAGTCTTAGACTCACACTTCTCCCCTTCAAACTGAATATGAAATTTTATCATGTAATGATCACTGAGATGCATGTGGCAGTCTTCCTCATCATGGCAGTGCTCGTGGGGGCATCTCCAGACGCTGTTGCATCATTTCTGGGGAAGCTTCTGTCACTTGACCCTGCTACACAGTGCTCCTACTGTCAGAGGAGCCAAGGAGGACAAGGCGGATGATGTTGCCCCATGAGGGATCATTCTCATCCTCCTCCATGACATCATCAGCTCTTGCCAGGCATGTTGGATGCTTGGCAGAGGACACCAGCTGAGGTGTAACTGGCATCCCCTCCAGAAATCTCCGCATGCTACCAGTGTCCCTGATTGGTCCACAGTGTAAGCATCTCCAAGTGCTGCTACTTAGGCCTTTCCATGAGATGGCCACTTTCTCAATGGAGGAGCCCATGTGTTCAAGGTCCTGAGCTATGGTGTTGCATATGAGCTGGATGGACACCTCCATTCTCATGACTCTCACTGTCATGTTTTTTGTTTCAATGATGCGCACAGACCATCGAAGTTGTAGCTGAGCTAACTTTACTGATAACATAGTAACTGAATTCTATCTAGAAAGGTTTCAACATGTGCTATCAGACCTTCAACCCCCAAATCAGGTGACTCCATATCTCATACAGAGTACCATATAGTATCTAATACTGGAGTCCACTACCACAATCAACTATTATCATGATATTTCCCTTTAAAAAAAAGCTTTTATACAACTTAAGTATATAAAGTTTCTTATCTATTCTTTCTCACTCTGTTTTGATTAGTCTGTTTTGTCTTTTACTCATATCTGTATCTCTGTGGTTTTTTTCACAATTCTTCCACTGGATACTCTGAATGGTGACAGAGGTGATTTTGAAGGACACATGTGTCACTATCACCCCTTGGATAGTTTTCAGGACTCTCAGGCTTGTCTGGTTATCTACTGCTTCGATGCTGCATTTTGCTTTTTGATCTGCAGCTACACTTTCTGGTTCAGAGCAGGATTGTGTTTCATTTGTTTTCTGTCAGAATTTCCGGTTTGTCCTGTGTTGTTGTCTGTTTGGAGTCTGCACTATATAAGACCTTGGTTCTTCTGTGATTCCAGTGATAACAGCAGGATTCCAGATCCCTTCATGCTGAATCCTCACTGCCTGTCCTATATTCAGGTCAGGGGTCGGGTGTCTCGATCAAAGTACTGTTTCTGCTTCTGCTGTCTCAGTTAGAGCTGGTCCTCGCTGTAGCTCACTGGCTGTGGAAATAACAGTTGGGGTGCAGTTGGAAGCTTAGTTCTTGATCTTCTGCCCATCAGGAGCTGTGCTGGAGATGATCCAATGCCCTCTAATTGAGTATTCCTGAAATCCAGCAGAGCCAGGTAGAGGTCTCTTCCATCTGCCTTTGACTTCTTCAACAGGTGTTTTAAGGTCTGCAAGGTAAATTCCACCATTCCATTGGATTATGGATATTTGGGACTTGACGTAGTTTGGTAAAACTCCCAGTCCTATGTAAATTTGAGAAACTCAGTGGGCAGAATTTTGCAGTTGGCAAGCAGGGGGCGGGCCCCGCTCACCGACGTGTAAAATGACACGCGATGACATTGGGCGGAACCCCCGACGTCACCCCGTCCCATTTAAATTTTCAGGAAGGCAGGGGCACACCAAAATTAGCTGCTGGCCAGCTGACCTGTCAATGGCCTCAAATGGCCATTGACAGGATCACTTAACCAACTAAAGGACCTGCCCGTCCAACCTTAAGGTTGGCGGGTCGGCCAGCAGCCCCGGCAGCAAACAGAGAAAACATGAAACCTCATCCACCGGCGGGATGAGGTTTCATGTAGGGTTTTAAAAATTGTAATAAAGTTATTATGTAAATTATGAACATGTCCCAACTCATGTGACATTTTTTTTCTATTTTTAAACTTTTTCAAAGTGGAAGCAAACTCCCTGAGGCAGCACCTAGCCTCAGGGAGATGTGCTCTCTTTCGTGCGCATGCGCCAAAGAGCAAAGAGCACACTCTCGATTTTAGGGAATCCCCCACCCGCACAGGGAGCGCATAGCACTTCCCACCGGACATCACGTCACATAAAATGGCAGTGGGGCCTGCTTCTCCGGCAGGGATCGTCTCCCCGCCCGCCAGAGATTGGGTCGAGCCCGCCTGCCTGACATGCAGAAAATTCTGCCCAGTGTCTGAGAATCGTGGACTGTTATCTGAGATGAGCACTTCAGGTATGATGGGGTGAACAAACATTGATTTTAAGTAATTTATTACAGTGATCTCTTACTATCATTTCTCAGCAGCATAGATTCAAAAACCATGAGTAATAATCTACTACTAGTAGGTACTCATTGTTGTGAAATGTGACCAAGTCCACTCCAATTTTCTGCCAGGGCCTCTCTGGAACACTGGCCAGAATATTGCAGTAGTTGGGCGGGCACGCACCCAACCTGAATGGGTGTAAAATGATGCGCGATAATTTCGAGCGAGCGTACCAATGTCATCACTCGCATGATATTTCAGTTAGCGGGCATGTGCGAGAGTCAGCAGCATACCCACCGACAATTAACAGGCCTGTTAAGGTCATTAAAGATCTAATTAAATTAAACTTTTCGCTGCCTGTCCAACCTTACGGTTGGTGGGCAGGCAAAAAGGCGAAGTGTCCTTTAGATTTTTTGCGAAACTTCATCCACGGGGAGGGGTGGGTGAGGTTTCAATCCATCATTAAAAAAATGTACAGACTAATTTCTAACATGTCCCTGCTCACATGACAGAGTCAGAGGGGACATGTTTTTAACTTTTAAATTCTTTCCATTTTTTCATAAATCTTCATCTCTCTGAAGGAGCACTGTGCCTCAGGGAGCTTTTCCTGTGTGTACCTGCACGCATGTGCAAAGTTCCCTGCTCTCCCTACCCCAACACACACACAGGCAGCACTGAGCGCTGCAGCACATGTTTCATGCTGGGCGGGCCTTAATTGTCCGGACAATGTGAAATCACGGTCGTGGCCTGATTGCGGGCGGCAGTCAGCTTCCCAACCGTTCCCGCTCACCCCCGCCGATGAGGGCAAAATCCTGGTCACTGTGTGGTTGAATTGGTTCTTTTTGTTGTGATTTACTATACTTTTGGCACACTGCACACGCATTCACCATTTCCCTGGTTTGTGCTCCCATTCCAGGCCAATACATCACATCTCGAGCTCTTCTGCTGCATGTTTCTATGCCGAGGTGACTTTCCATATATGTGCTGCAGCATTTCTTTCCTCAGTGTTGCAGGAATTATGATCTTTTCTCCCTTGAAAGGTATTCCTTCTGCTACATGAAGTTCCTCATGAAAGCTCCAGAGCTCTTGTACAACGGAATGGGCTCTGCTCCGGTGTTTGGGCCAGCCAGTTTGTACAATCTGCTGCAGTTTTCTCAGGGTGGCGTCGTTCCTGATCGCTTCCCTGATCTCACCCAGTTTAGTTACAAACACTGGTAAATTCTTTGTCAGCATGTGAACCTGTGGTTCCATTTCTTTATCCTCTTCCTCTGTGATGTGGAGGTCTGCACATGACAGAGTGTCTGCGATGTACATTTCCTTGCCTGGTTTGTATTTAACTCTGACCTGGTACTTCTGCAGACATATTAGTATCTTTGGATTCTCGGTGGTGCACAGTTCAGGGGTTGTTTAACTTTATCTTCCAAAGGCGTATGATCAGATTCTACCTCCGTGTCTTTGTCATAGACAAACTGATGGAAATGTTCTAAGCCAAACACAATTGCTAACATTTCTTTCTCTATTGGACACACCGCAGCTGTGTTTCAGTCATTGCCTTTGAAGCATATGTCACTGGTGCCTCGTTTTGCAAGAGGACAGCTCCCAGGCCAGTCTTTGAAGCATCCACTGAGATCTTGACCGGCTGACTGACATCGTAATACTTTAACACCGGTGCCTGGGTCAACGTTCTCTTCAGACTGGTCATGGCTTCTGTTCCCAGTGCCACTCTGCATCATTTTGTAGAAGTTCTCTGAGAGGTGCTGTCAGGTTAGACATGTTCGGAATGAATTTCCCAAGATAGGTCACCATTCCCAAAAACCTCTCCAAGTCTTTCTTACATTCTGTGGGTGGCATGCTCACGAATGCTTCCATTTTACTCAGGCCCAGCTTCAGTCCCTCACATGTCCCAAGTACGTGATTTCATGAAGATCTGTTTTGCACTTTTTCTTCTTCAACTTGAGGCTTATTTCTCCAGCTTTGGCCAGCACCTGCCTCAGTCTGTGGTCATGTTCTTCCTGTGAGGCTCCCCAGACCAGCACATCGCTGATATAGCTT
This sequence comes from Carcharodon carcharias, assembly GCF_017639515.1. Classification (NCBI taxonomy): domain Eukaryota; kingdom Metazoa; phylum Chordata; class Chondrichthyes; order Lamniformes; family Lamnidae; genus Carcharodon; species Carcharodon carcharias. The sequence continues at coordinate 88,345,945 of NC_054480.1, read as the reverse complement.
TCCACGCCAAGAACAAAAATACCTCGAAAAACTCAGCAGGTCTGGCAGCATCTGCGGAGAGGAGCACAGTTAACATTTCGAGTCCGAATGACCCTTCAACAGAACTAAGTAAAAATAGAAGAGAGGTGAAATATAAGCTGGTTTAAGGGGGGCTGGGACTTTTAGAGCTAGATAGAGGGCCAGTGATAGGTGGAGATAACCAAAAGATGTCACACACAAAAGGACAAAGAGGTGTTGAAGGTGGTGATATTATCTATGGAATCTGCTAATTAAGGGTAGAAAGCAGGACAAACAAAGTACAGATAGCCCTAGTAGGGGTAGGGTGGGGTGAAGGAATCAAAAAAGGCTAAAAGGTAGAGATAAAACAATGGATGGAAATACATTTAAAAATAATGGAAGTAGGTGGGAAAAGAAAAATCTACGTAAATTATTGGAAAAGAAAGTGGGTGGGGGGAATCAGAAAGGGGGTGGGGATGGAGGAGAGAGTTCATGATCTAAAATTGTTGAACTCAATATTCAGTCCGGAAGGCTGTAAAGTGATTAGACGGGAGATGAAGTGCTGTTCCTCCAGTTTGCGTTGAGCTTCACTGGAACAATGCAGCAAGCCAAGGACAGACATGTGGTCATGAGAGCAGGGTGGAGTGTTGAAATGGCAAGCGATAAGGAGGTCTGGGTAATGCTTGCGGACAGACCGAAGATGTTCTGCAAACCAGTCTGCATTTGGTCTCTCCAATGTAGAGGAAACTGCATAGGGAGCAACGATTGCAGTAGACTAAATTGAGGGAAGTGCAAGTGAAATGCTGCTTCATTTGAAAGGAGTGTTTGGGCCCTTGGACGGTGAGGAGAGGGGAAGTAAAGGGGCAGGTGTTGCACCTTCTGCAGTTGCATGGGAAGGTGCCGTGGAAGGGGTTTGAGGTGTAGGGGGTGATGGAGGAGTGGACCAGGGTGTCCCAGAGGGAATGATCCCTGCGGAATGCCGCCGGGGGGGTGCAGGGAAGATGTGTTTAGTGGTGACATCATGCTGGAGCTGGCGGAAATGGCGGAGGATGATCTTTTGAATGCGGAGGCTGGTGGGGTGATGAGTGAGGACAAGGAGGACCCTATCATGTTTCTGGGAGGGAGAAGAAGGTGTGAAGGCGGATGCGCGGGAGATGGGCCGGACACGGTTGAGGGCCCTGTCAAACACCGTGGGTGGAAGACCGTGGTTAAGGAAGAAGGAGGACACGTCAGAGGAACTGTTTTTGAAAGTGATATCATCAGAACAGATGTGACGGAGGCGAAGGAACTGAGAGAATGGGATGGAGTCCTTACAAGAAGCGGGGTGTGAGGAGCTTTGTCGAGGTAGCTGTGGGAGTCGGTAGGCTTGTAATGGATATTGGTGGATAGTCTATCACCAGAAATTGAGACAGAGAGGTCAAGGAAGGGAAGGGAAGTGTCAGAGATGGACCATGTGAAAATGATGGAGGGGTGGAAATTGGAAGCAAAATTAATAAATTTTTCCAGATCCAGACGAGAGCATGAAGCAGCACCGAAGTAATCATCGATGTACCGGAGAAAGAGTTGTAGGAGGGGGCCGGAGTAGGACTGGAACAAGGAATGTTCCACTACCCCATAAAGAGACAGGCATAGCTGGGACCCATGCGGGTACCCATAGCCACACCTTTTATTTGGAGGAAGTGAGAGGAGTTTAAGGAGAAATTGTTCTGTGTAAAAACAAGTTCAGCCAGACGGAGGAGAGTAGTGGTGGATGGGGATTGTTTGGGCCTCTGTTCGAGGAAGAAGCGGAGAGCCATCAGACCATCCCGGTGGGGGATGGAGGTGTAGAGGGATTGGACATCCAATGACCTCATGCGGTTGGGGCCAGGGAACTGGAAATTGTTGATATGATGTAGGGTGTCAGACGAATCACGGATGTAGATGGGAAGGGACTGGACAAGGGGAGAGAGAATGGAATCAAGATAGCAAGAAATGAGTTCCGATAGGCCTGTTTGTGGATTTTGGGTAGGAGGTAGAAGCAGACCATCCCAGGTTGGGAGACTATGAAGTTGGAAGCTGTGGAAGGAAGATCTCCAGAGAAGATGAGGTCAGTAACAGTCCTGGAAACAATGGCTTGATGTTCAGTGGTGGGGTCATGGTCCAGGGGGAAGAAGAGTTCAGAACTGTGCCGAGCCTGAAATTACGCCCTCATCTCAATGAATTTCAGGCTCGGCACAATGCTGAACTCTTCTTCCGTCGCCTTCGTCTCCGTGCTTACTTCTTTGGGCAGGAGTCCTCTCCCTGTTCAACGGATCCTTTTACCCACCTCCAATATTTTCGCTCCACCTGGACCCCTCCCTCTGGATTCTTACCTTCTCTTGATCTTTTCATTGAGAACTGACATTAGTCGTCTCAATTTCTCTGCTCCTCTCACCCTCTCTAACCTGTCTCTCTTTGAACTTGCTGCACTCCGTTCTCTCAGGTCCAACCCTGATATTGTCATCAAACCTGCTGACAAGGGTGGTGCTGTTGTTTTCTGGTGCACTGGCCTCTACCTCACAGAGGCTGAGAGTCAACTCGCAGACACTTCCTTCTACCACCCCTGGACCATGACCCCACCATTGAACATCAAGCTATTGTTTCCAGGACTGTTACTGACCTCATCTCCTCTGGAGATCTTCCGCCCACAGCTTCCAACCTGATAGTCTCCCAACCTCGGACGACCCACTTCTACCTCCTACCCAAAATCCACAACAGGACTATCCTGGCAGACTGATCATGTCAGTCTGTTCCTGCCTCACGGAACTCATTTCTTGCTATTTTGACTACATTCTCTCTCCCCTTGTCCAGTCCCTTCCCACCTATATCCACGATTCCTCTGACACCCTACATCATATCAACAATTTCCAGTTCCCTGACCCCAACTGCCTCCTCTTCACCATGGACATCCAATCCCTCTACACCTCCATCCACCACCAGGATGGTCTGATGGCTCTCCACTTCTTCCTCGAACAGAGGCCCGGATAATCCCCATCCACCACTACTCTCCTCCATCTGGCTGGACTTGTTCTCACACTGAACAATTTCTCCTTAAACTCCTCTCACTTCCTTCAAATAAAAGGTGTGGCTATGGGTACCCACATAGGCCCCAGCTATGCCTGTCTCTTTATGGGGTAGTGGAACATTCCTTGTTCCAGTCCTACTCCGGCCCCTTCCCACAACTCTTTCTCCGGTACATCAGTGATTACTTCGGTGCTGCTTCATGCTCTCGTCTGGACTTGGAAAAATTTATTAATTTTGCTTCCAATTTCCACCCCTCCATCATTTTCACATGGTCCATCTCTGACAGTTCCCTTCCTTGACCTCTCTGTCTCGATTTCTGATGATAAACTGTCCACCAATATCCATTACAAGCCTCCCGACTTCCACAGCTACCTCGACAAAGCTCCTCACACCCTGCTTCTTGTAAGGACTCCATCCCATTCTCACAGTTCCTTCGCCTCCGTCACATCTGTTCTGATGATGCCACTTTCAAAAACAGTTCCTCTGACATGTTCTCCTTCTTCCTTAACCACGGTTTTCCACCCACTGTCGTTGACAGGGCCCTCAACCGTGTCCGGCCCATCTCCCGCGCATCCACCCTCACACCTTCTTCTCCCTCCCAGAAACATGATAGGGTCCCCCTTGTCCTCACTTATCACCCTATCAGCCTCTGCATTCAAAGGATCATCCTCTGCCATTTCCGCCAGCTCCAGCATGATGCCACCACATCTTCCCCCCCGGCGGCATTCCGCAGGGATCATTCCCTCCGGGACACCCTGGTCCATTCCTCCATCACCCCCTACTACTCAACCCCTTCCCACAGCACCTTCCCATGCAACTGCAGAAGGTGCAACACCTGCTCCTTTACTTCCCTTCTCCTCACTGTCCAAGGGCTCAAGCATTCCTTTCAAGTGAAGTAGCATTTCACTTGCACTTCCCTCAATTTAGTCTACTGCATTCGTTGCTCCAAATGCGGTTTCCTCTACATTGGAGAGACCAAACGCAGACTGAGTGACCACTTTGCAGAGCACCTTCGGTCTGTCCACAAGCATTACCCAGACCTCCCTATCGCTTGCCATTTCAATACTCCACCCTGCTCTCATGACCACATGTCCATCCCTGGCTTGCTGCATAGTTCCAGTGAAGCTCAACGCAAACTGGAGGAACAGCACCTCATCTTCCGACTAGGCACTTTACAGCCTTCTGGACTGAATATTGAGTTCAACAATTTTAGATCATGAACTCTCTCCTCCATCCCCACCCCCTTTCTGATTCCCCACCCCCCCCCCCCACTTTTTTTTCCAATAATTTATATAGATTTTTCTTTTCCCACCTACTTCCATTATTTTTAAATGTATTTCCATCCATTGTTTTATCTCTACCTTTTAGCCTTTTTTGATTCCTTTCCCTCACCCCACCCCCACTAGGGCTATCTGTACCTTGTTTGTCCTGCTTTCCACCCTTAATTAGCAGATTCCATAGATAATATCACCACCTTCAACACCTCTTTGTCCTTTTGTGTGTGACATCTTTTGGTTATCTCCACCTATCACTGGTCCTCTATCCAGCTCTACTTGTCCCACACCCCACCCCCCCTTAAACCAGCTTATATTTCACCCCTCTTCGATTTTTACTTAGTTCTGTTGAAGGGTCATTCGGATTCGAAACGTTAACTGTGCTCCTCTCCACAGATGCTGCCAGACCTGCTGAGTTTTTCCAGGTATTTTTGTTTTTGTTTTCAATTTCCAGCATCTGCAGTTTTTTGCTTTTACCTTAGCTTTTCATGCCCTCTATCTCTTCAAACAGCTGCTTCACTGTTCTGTGGAATACCTCCGGAATTTAATTAATACCAAAAGGTAAGCATAAGAACTTGTATCACCTGTATGGTGTGTTAAAGATACAGAGATAGGAGCTATGTTCACCCTGCCAGAAGCCTGAACTCACATCTAAGACTGAATAGTATTTAGCATCAGCCAGCTTACATGTGATCTCTTCTACTGTGGACAGCTGGTAATGCTCTCTTTGTACTGCCTGGTTTAGGTCTCTGGGATCCATACAGATTCATAGATTCCCTTCTGATTTTTCTACAATGACAATTGGATTAACCCACTTTGCTGATTCTTCAAATTTCTTGATGATGTGAAGTTTCTGCTTTCAGTCGCTCTCTCAGCATTAATGGTATTATCCTGGGTGGGTGTATTTTGGGTGTCACAGTTGCGTCAATCTTGATGCTGTGTTCTTCTTTTAAGTAGCCAATCCCCTGCAACACATCTTTATACTCGCTCAGGATGTTATCAGTAGTGACAGTCATTATTCTTCTGATTAGCTTCAGATTTTTACAAGCTTTGATTCCAAGAATGGGTTTTGCATCAGTTTTCTGCACTATGAATGGAAGCAGTTGAGACTGTTTTTTGTAGTTCACTTTAAGGGTGCACTTGCCTTCTACTGCAATTTTTTCACCTGTATAAGTAGACAGCTTCATTTTTGTTTTAGTTAGCAGTTTTTCTTTGTTTAACTTATGATACAGGCTTGTGGGAATGGCATTTGCATGTGCAACTGTGTCAAGCTTGACGTTTACCATCATGTTGTCAATTTTTAAATCAATTTTCCATTCGTCTGCTTTAGAACTTGTAGTTACTGCACCAGTGTCAATCGTGCACACTTTCTCCGATTTACACATCTTAGTGAAGTGATTCAGTTTATTACAGTTCTTACACTGCTTTCCATTGGCTGAACAACCACATGGTAAATGCTTTGTTCGGCATCGGCTGCATTTAAATGTTTTATTAGCAGTTTTGTTCTTTTTACGCTCAGGCTGTCTATTTGTTCTTTCCTGGGGCTATTTCTGTTTAACTACAACTAACTGCTTGACCGTGTATGGCTTATCATCTTCTGTCACCTGTTTCATCTGGCATTTTGTTGTCTCTGCCGCTCTGCAGATATTTATTGTTTTCTCCAGCATGAGATCAACTTCTCTCAAAAGCCATTCTCTCAGAGAGTCATTTGCGATCCCGCAAGTGATTCCATCTTGGATGAGTGATTCTTCAAGCTCTCCAAATTCACATGGTTTAGCTCATTTTCTCAGCTCAGTTACATACTGACTAATGTTGTCACTGCCTTGTGTACATGTAGAAAATCGATATCTTTCATACATGATATTTTGCTTAGGGCTGCAAGTAGCCTTCAAATTTTTCCATTATTTCTTTCAAGTCATTTTGTTTCTCATCACTTTCAAACATGAATGTGTTATAGGCTTCTAGGGCTGCTTCCCCTGCTAAGTGAGGAGAGATGGAAGGCTGTACCTGAGGGCCTCTTTATCACTACCTGTCGCTGTGAGGTACAGCTCCAATCGCTGCCGGAACCTCCTCCAGTTTTTGATGAGATTTCCCTCGAAACTGAGCTCTGTCAGTGGTTTCAGAACCTCCATTGTTGTACTTAGATTTCTTCTGACAGCATGTTTTTTGTTTCAATGATACACACAGGCCATCAACATTGTAGCTGAGCTAGCTTTATTGATAACATATTTTCCTTACCTAAACACATATCTGCAGTAACTGAATTCTATCAAGACAGGCTCCAACATGTGCTGTCTGACCTTCAGCTTCCAGGTCAGGTGACTCCATATCTCGTACAGAGGACCATATAGTATCTAATACTGGAGTCCACTACCACAATCAACTATTATCATGACACTCGCTGCTTTAGGAAACTCTGACATTTGGGAGCAGATTTTTTTTTAATTAATTCATGGGATGCAGATGTTGCGAGAAGGGCAATTGTTGATGTTGTTTAAGCTTGAGCCTGCTTTCCATTGGCTCTGAGGCCCTGTACCTGTGTCTCCCTCCTCTGTGTGGAACTCACCACAGTCCCCTATGCTGCTGGAACTCCTCCTGCTCACTAGTGCCTTGATCATCACCCTATGCCACCCTATTTACTTGCAAATGAGGACCTATGCAGACGAGTGCATGTGCACTGGTGGACAACCATTTCATAAATAGTGCATCTTCATCTCCTTCTTGCTACCCTGGGCCTGCAAAGGGAGGGGGGAGAGGGTGCCTTGGATTGGACACCTGTACTTGTGGGGGACACAAGAAGACGTGATTAGAGCTAACTTTGGAATGTCGAAGGCACTGTAATGCCTGAGGCTACCCAATGTAACTCAGTGTGCAACATGCTTTTGGATGGAGTAGAGCGGCACGGAATCCCTTGAAAGAAGACTTTGCTCTCGATCATTACCACACCACCAGGAGCTCCCATTTTGCCATGTCCAATCTTCCCCTCTTCCATTACCCTGATGATATCGATTGCTACCTCCTCCTCCCCCTCCTCCTCATCCTCCTCCTCCTGCTCCTCCTCCCCCTCCCCTGCTCCTCCTCCTGTTCCTCCCCCTCCCGTCTGGGACCTCTCCCTTGCATTGTGCGCCCATTTCACCTGCAAATATGAAAGCGAGTGAGATCAGGTGCTGCTGTATAGTGTCATCTGCTCCTATCCATAAACAAGCTAAATGTCTCAACACTGACAGGCAGAGCTATGGCCCTGCACCAATTGGCAGGGTCAGTGAGTGGTTTGGTCATACACCCCTCCCGTGTTCAGGAGCAGCCTGCACCCTGAGTTTTCTCAGCTAGTGAGTCTGCTGCAGGGTGGAAGCTCAGAGAGCTGTCCGGAGAGTTGGGGGTTGCAATCATCTTGCCAGAATGCATGTGGTCTTTGAACATTAGGCGACGCTGGATCCAGATTCTGCTTGGTTTGCTTTTGCACTGATGGCAGCAGCTATCGGGAGCCAGGCCTTTTCAGTTTCAGTTGGTGACCTCCACCTGTCACCTCCTGGAAGAGGGCCTTCCTTCTCTCCCTCTAGTTTAACATTAATATATCAAGGGGCAGCCCCAGCCTAGGTGCCAGGCTTCTGACTCAGCAGCAGGACCTCACTCCTCTCTGGTGCTGTGGAAGGCATTGCACAATCTCTCTCAGGACAACTAGCAGCCACTAGTGATAACTGTCATGGGAAGTCTAAATCAGTGCCACACTTTATCTGACCACAGCAAAACCATCTCAATGCCAATGAAGGGTTTAAAACATGAAAGTCCACTTCTCCCCCCCACCCCCCCAACATTAAACCAGCTTATATTTCCCTCTCCTTGTAAAGAAAGATCAGTTCTGTTGAAGGGTCATGAGGACTCGAAACATCAACTCTTTTCTTCTCCGCCGATGCTGCCAGACCTGCTGAGTTTTTCCAGGTAATTCTGTTTTTGTTAAGTACTCTTGTTGATTGGTTAACACCTTTCACCTTTGTGTTAAACTTTCCTCAGGAATGTCTCATCAGATTAATTCATCTGTTTTTTTTATGGAAGCCTGCAAGGTTATGATAAGTAAGACAGTTTCACAAAACAAATCCACCTGAAAGCACTTCCACATCTTGTTGTGACCAGAATTCTGTCAGATCAACAGCCTCAAGATCTCTTCGAATTGTATCCTTTTAAAAGAGACTATAAGGACACAGGCAATGGTAAATGCTGAGTTGTTCAAATCCCAGAGGGAAACTTGAACGACTGTCATATCCCATTTTTGCAATTTGTATGTTTTGAGATGCAGGCTTTGGATTCAGTAGTAATAAGGCCACCGAGTCTCAAGATGCTTTTTTATAAAACTAAATTAAACATTTATCAATACAAGAAAAATTGTAAACAAATATATATGTCTACAACATTACTATAATAGCTGTAAAAAATCTCCTAATTAATCTGACCCCCATTAAGGCAACAGTAAAACTCATAGGCCAGAATATTGCCATTGGTATGTGGGGGTGAGCCTGGGAGCAGTTACTTGTGGGGAAATCTACAGAAGAACAGTGGGGGGTGTTCAAAAAGGAAATGGGGAGGGTACAGGCTTAGCATGTTCCCTCTAGGATGATAGGAAGGAGTAACACGCCCAGAGAACCATGGATGACCAAAGATATTCAGGTTACAATGAGAAGGAAAAGAGAGGATTTTAGCAGGTACAATGGAAGCAAATGGAAGTCCGGATGATTTGTGTCCCAGCCTGCTGAGGGAGGCAAGGGAGGAGATCGCAGGGGCTCTGACCCAAATTTTTAATTCCTCTCTAGGGAGATGCCAGAGGACTGGAGAACAGCTAATGTGGTTCTGCTATTTAAGAAGGGTTGTAGAGATAAGCCAGGGAACTACAGGCCAGTGAGCCTCACGTCAGTGGTAGGGAAACTATTGGAGAAATTTTTGAAGGAGAGGCAAGGTTTGATCAGGGATAGTCAGCATGGCTTTGTCAGAGGGAGATCATGACTAACAAATTTGATTGAGTTTTTTGAGGTGACCAGGTGTGTAGATGAGGGTAGTGCAGTTGATGTAGTTTATAAGGATTTCAGCAAAGCCTTTGACAAGGTCCCACATGGGAGATTTATAAAGAAGGCAAATGCACATGGGATACAGGGTAATTTGATAAGGTGGATTGCAAATTGGCTTAGTTGTAGGAGACAGAGGGTGATGACAGAAGGATGCTTTAGTGGCTGGATCAAAAATCTATCTATCCCTGCCTTAAACGTATTTAATGATGGAGCATCCACAATTCTCTGGGATAGAGAAATCCAAAGATTCACAATCCTTTGAGTGAAGTAATTTCTCCTCATCTCAGTCTGAAGGGATCGATCCCTTTTCCTGAGACTGTGCACTATCTTTTAGATTCCCCGACCAGCAGAAACAGTCTCTCAGTGTCCACCCTCTCAAACCCCGTCAGAATCTTGCAGGTTTCAATGAAATCATTCTTCTAAAGACCCAATTTACTCAGCCACTCATCACAGAACAACCCCCCTCATCCCAGGAACCAATCTAGTGAACCTTCACTGTATTGCCTCCAATGCATTCGGAGGCCAAAACTGCACACAGTATTCCAGATGTGATCTCACCAAAACCCTGTCCAATTGTAGCAAGGCTTCCCGTACTCCAATCCCCTTGCAATAAAGGCCAACATTCCATTTGCCTTCCTAAATGATTGTTGTACCTCCATGCTAACTTTCTGTGTTCCTTGTACAAAAACACCCGGAACATCAACACTGACCAGATTCACACCTTTTTAAAAATATTCTGCTTTTTGATCTTATGATCACAGAATCACAGAATTGTCATGGGGCAAGAAGGATGCCATTCAGCCCTTCGTGTCTGCACTGACTCCCTGAGCATTTTAACAGTGTCAATCTCCTGCCTTTTCCCTGTAACCCTGCACATTGTTTCTATTTAAATAACTATCCAATGCCCTCTTGAATGCCTCAATTGAACCTGCTCCACCATACTTCCAGCTAGTGCATTCCAAACCCTAACTACTTGCTGTGTGAAAGTTTTTTTCTCATCCCACATTTGCTTCTTTTGCAAAATACTTTAAAACTGTGCCCTCTGGTTCTGATTCCATTTACAAGTGGGAACAGTTTCTGCCTCTCTACTCTGTTCAGACCCCTCATGATTTTGAAAATTTTGATCAAGTATCTTCTCAGCCTCCTCCTCTCCAGGGAAAATAGTCCCAACTTCTCCAATATTTCCTCATAACTGAAGTGTCTCATCCATGGAACCATTCTCGTAAACCTCTTCTGCACTCTCTCCAATGCATTCACATCCTTCCTATAGTGTGGTGCCCGAACTGTTCAAAATTTCTACCTCTTAATCAAATCTCCCCTCAGCCTCCTCTGTTCCAAGGAGAACAGCCACAGCCTATTCAATCTTTCCTCATAGCTGCAATTTTCCAGTCCTGGCAACATCCTTGTAAATCTCCTTTGCCCCTTTCTGTAATGAGGTGACCAGAACTACACACAGTTCTCAAGTTGTAGCCAAACTAATGTTTTATATAGTTCCAGCATAACCTCCCTGCTCTTATATTCTATACCTCAGCTAATAAAGGGAAAGATTCCACATGCCTTCTTAACCATTTTATCAACCTGTCCCTCTACATTCAGGGACCTGTGGACATTCACTTCAAGGACCCTCACATTCACTCCAAGGTCCCTCACTTCCTCTACACCTCTCAGTTTACTCCCATTTATTATGTAATCCTTTGCTTTGCTTGACCTCATTTCTCTGAGTTGAACTCCATTTGCCAGTTTTCTGCCCACCTGACCAGTCCAAGATATCTTCCTGCACTCAACAGCTATCCTCCTTGCTGTCAAAAAGGTCACCTATGTCTGGAGGCGGAGGATGTGGTTATGATTCTTAATGAATATCTTGCACCTGCCTTCACAAAAGCAGGGGACGATGCAGACATTGCAGTTAAGGAGGAGTGTGAAGTATTGATGTGATAAACAGATAGGGAAAGAGGGAGTGTTAACGGAATTAACATCCTTAACAATAGATAAATCACCAGGGCAGGATGAAATGTACCAGGCAAAGACCATCTCCAACAAGAGAGGATCTAACCATCGCCCCTTGACATTCAATGGCATTATCATCACTGAATCCCCCACTATCAGCATCCTGGGGATTACCATTGACCAGGAACTGAACTGGACTAGCCATATAAATACTGTGGCTACAAGAGCATGTCAGAGGCTAGGAATCTTGCAGTGAGTAACTCACCTCCTGACTCCCTAAACCATGTCCACCATCTATAAGGCACAAGTCAGGAGTGTGATGGAATACTCTCCACTTGCCTGGATGAGTGCAACTCCCACAACACTCAAGAAGCTTAACACCATCCATGACAAAGCAGCCAACTTGATTGGCACCACATCCACAATCATTCACTTCCTCCACCACCAGCACACAGTGTGTACCATCTACAAGATGCACTGCAAGAACTCACCAAGGCTCCTTAGACAGTACCTTCCAAACCCATGACCACTACCACCTAGAAGGACAAGGGCAGCAGATAGATGGGAACACCACCACCTGGAAGTTCCCCTCCAAGTCACTCACCATTGTGACTTGGAAATATATCGCAGTTCCTTCACTGTCGCTGGGTCAAAATCCTGGAGCTCCCTTCCTAACAGCACAGTGGGTGTACCTACAACACATGGACTGCAATGGTTCAAGAAGGTAGCTCACCACCACCTTCTCAAGGGTAATTAAGGATGGGCAATAAATGGTCTGGGATACTTGGTGGGGACAGCACTTGTGCTGTACCTGTCCAGGCATTGTTCGATGGGGACAGTGTAGAGGGAGCTTTACCCTATATCTAACGTGATGCTGTACCTGCCCTGGGAGTGTTTGATGGAACAGTGTGGAGAGAGCTTTACTCTTTATCTAACCTCGTGCTGTACCTGTCCTGGGAGTGTTTGATGGGGACAGTGTAGAGGGAGCTTTACCCTGTATCTTACTCTGTCCTGTACCTGTTCTTGGAATAAAAACAGAAAATGTTGGAGAACCTCAGCAGGTCTGGCAACATCTGTGGAGAGAGAAACAGAGTTAACATTTTGAGTCTGTATGACTCTTCAGAGCTGAAGAGACATAGAAATGTGATAGATTTTATACTGTTAAGGAGGGTTGAAGCAGAATAGAAGGTCAGGGATAAATGGGAGCTCAGCAGAGATTGACAAAGATGTTCTGGACACAGGGAAAAGTGATTGTTAATGGTAGTATTAAAGACTAAAGAAGATGCTGATTGTGACATAAAGGTAAGATAGCAGAATGTGTTAATAGCAGAACAAGGGTCAGCGCTCTGTGAAAGCACAACATAGGTACAAGTGACAGATGGCTCTATTGGGAGCCCAGAGGGGATGGGAGGGGGGGGTGTTGGGAAAGAAAATGGGATGATAAAGGGTCAGATAGAGGAGAGAATTCATAGTCTGAAGTTGTTGTACGCATTGTTAAGTCTGGAAGGCTGTAAGGTGCCTAATCGGAAGATGAGTTTCTGTTCCTCCAGTTTGAGTTGGGTTTTACTGGAACATTGCAGCAGGCCAAGGGCGGACATGTGGGCATGAGAGCAGGGTGGAATGTTGAAATGGCAAGCAACAGGGAGGTCTGGGTCATGCTTGCGGACAGACCAAAGGTGTTCCACAAAGCGGTCACCCAGTCTGCATTTGGTCTCTCCAATGCAGAGGAGACCGCATTGGGAGCAGCAAAGCAGTAGACCAAACTGAAGGAGATGCAAGTGAAGCGCTGCTTCACCTGAAAGGAGTGTTTGGGTCCTTGGACAGTAAGGAGGGAGAAGGTAAAGGGGCAGGCGTTACACCTTCTGCAGTTGCACTGGAAGGCACTGTGGGAGGGGGATGAGGAGTTGGGGGTGATGGAGGAGTGGACCAGGGTGTCACGGAGGGAACAGCTCCTACAGAATGCCGACAGGGGAAGATGTGTTTGGTGGCATTTTTCTGGAGTTGGAGGAAATGTCAGAGGATGATCCTTTGAGTGCGGATGCTGGTGGGGTGAAAAGTGAGGACAAGGGGGAGCCTATCATGGTTCTGGGAGGGAGGGGAAGGGGTCAGGGCAGAGGTGTGGGTGATAGGTCGGACATGGTTGAGGACCTTCTCAACCACAGTTGTGGGGGAGCCCTCAGTTCAGGAAAAAGGAAGACGTCAGAAGCACCATTTTGGAAGGCAGCATTGGAACAGGTACAATGGAGGTGTGAGGAACTGGGAAAATAGGAAGGAGTCCTTACAGGAAGCAGGGTGTAGGGAGCTGTAGTCGAGGTAGCTGTGGGAGTCGGTGGACCTGTAAAGAATATTGATGGACAGTCTATCACCAGAAATGGAGACAGAGAGGTCAAGAAAGTCAAGGGACTTTTTGGAGATGGACCATGTGAAGGTGATAGAGGGGTAGAAATTGGAAGCAAAATTGGTTAATTTTTCCAGGTGCAGAAGAAAGCATGAAGCGGCACCAATACTGTCATCGATGTACTGAAAAAAGTATGGTGGGACTGAATAGGACTGGAACAAGGAATGTTCCACATACCCCATAAAGAGACAGACATAACTGGGCCCCATGCAGGTCCCTTTAGCTCCATCTTTTATTTGGAGGAAGTGAGACAAGTTTAGGGAGAAATTGCTCAGTGAGGGAACAAGTTCAGCCAGGCAGAGGAGATTGTTCAGGCCTCTGTTCAAAGAAGAAGCGGAGAACCCTCAGTCTATCCTGGTGGGGGATGGAGGTGTAGAGGGATTGGACGTCCATGGTGAAGAGGAGGAGGTTAGGGCCAGGCAACTGGAAATTGTTGATATGATGTAGGGCATCAGAGGACTCACGAATGTAGGTTTGAAGAGACTGGACAAGGGGAGAGAGAACAGAGTCAAGATAGGAAGAGATGAGTTCCATGGGGCAGGAACAGGCTGACACGATTGGTCTGCCAGGAGAGTCCTGTTTGTGTATTTTGGGTAGGAGGTAGAAGTGGGCTGTGCGAGGATGGGAGACTATGAGGTTGGAAGCTGTGGAGAGAAGATCTCCAGAGGAGATGAGGTCAGTGGCAGTCCTGGAAACAATAGCTTGATGTTCGGTGGTGGAGTCATGGTCCAGGGGGAATTGGAAAGAAGTGTGCTTAGCCTCTGCGAGGTAGAGGTCAGTATGCCAGACAACAACAGCACTACCCTTGTCGACAGGTTTGATAACAAAGTCCGGGTTGAACCTAAGGGAATGGAATGCAGCAAGTTCAGAAGGAGACGGTTTAGAGTAGGGGAGGTGAGCAGAGAAATTGAAATGGCAATGTCACATCGACAGTTCTCACTGAAAAGATTGAGAGCCTGTAAGAGGCCAGGGGGAGGCGTCCAGGTGGAGGGAGAATACTGGAATCAGTTAAAAGGAGTCCTGCCCATAGAAGTGAGCACAGAGACGAAGACGGAGGAAGAAGACTTCAGCATCGTGCCGAGCCAGAAATTCATTGATGTCAGGGCCTAAGGGGGTGAAATTGAGGGCAGAATTATCCAGTCCCATTGACGTTGGGCATCATGGTGGACATGAGCAGACAATATGACGACATGGCCAAAAATTGGTTTTACACCATCATGAAACCAGTTGAAAAACAGATCGATCTGTCAACAGCGGGCCCCGCTTCCCACCGCCAGAATCATCCCCTCATGGCAAATTTACCACCCATGTCGATGTGGCTGCAAAATGGTGTGCTTCACGACTGTCTTTAGAAGGCGTGCACCCGGTGAGCTGAATTTTGAGGGGAACTCGGATGTGAGTGCACACAACCTTGTGCAGCGTTCACAAGAATCAGCTGTAGGACAACACGGAAGAGGGGCCGTGCATTCATGGGGGTGGGGGTTCACACAGACACAGGCAAGTCACTTTTTCCCAGCTGGCTCTCAATGCGGTGCCAGGGTAAGGGCTCCATTGCGGGTCACGCTAGGGGGTCGGGGGTGCAAAGCAGCACAGACTGAAGGAAGTGCACAAACACATGCCGGTGTGGAGGGGGTGAAGGGGTCTGCCACACAATTGGAAAAGTTTGTCAAAAGTGAGCATTCTTCCGCAGCTGAGACTGTTCAGCAGCAGCTCCGTTGACATGCTTGGAGTCGGGCCTCTGAAACTTTCTTGCCCACTCAAACAACGGGAAAGCATGAGAGGGACACTAAATGCTCCAGAACCTTTCACCCCTCAGGCACAGATTGCAAATTA
The DNA here is from genome assembly GCF_017639515.1 of Carcharodon carcharias. Taxonomy (NCBI): domain Eukaryota; kingdom Metazoa; phylum Chordata; class Chondrichthyes; order Lamniformes; family Lamnidae; genus Carcharodon; species Carcharodon carcharias. The sequence goes on along the minus strand of NC_054480.1, from coordinate 88,330,397 downwards.
GAGTGCATTTTAGTGGGCAGCAGAACCAATTGGACACCTGAGCAATTTGTAGAATCCCCTTGCGAGAGCTGACTATGGAGCAGTCACTGGTGGAGGTACTCACAGCCCCTAGCAATGTCATCATCCCAGTTTGGAGCAATCTCCCCCATGGTTCAAGCTAACAGTGCAGACTTGGAGAATACCTGTGCTTGAGCTGAGAGCACAGTATGCAGTCCAGTGGGCAAAGCTGCTGCCAATCGGTCAGATGGAGTGGGGCGGAGGTGGGTGGGGGGTTTCAGACAGGCAATAAATGCGCTACACATTCGCCATCCAAGTGTTGTCCAACACCCTCTGGTCTATGAGAGGACACCTATGCAAACCCACACATCTCTCTCTCTGATCCTGCAGGAGGAGAACATCAGGATCATGGATGCTGGTGATTTAGCAGTATGGCTCATACAATCATATGAAATAGGAGCATAAATAGCTCATTCAGCCCCTCAAGCCTGCTCCGCCATTCAATAAGATCATGGCTGATCTTCTTGTGGTACAATTTTCGCATTCCCATCTAAACTCCAATAACCTTTGATTCCCTTGCCTAACAAGAATCTACCCACCTCTGCCTTAAAAATATTCAATGACCTCACTCCAGCATCTTCTGAGGCAGAGAATTCCAAAGTCACACAACTCTCTGTGAGAAAAAAATTCTCCTCATCTCTGTCCTAAAAGTGCGATCCTTAATTTTAAACTAATGCCCACTAGTTCTGGATTCACCCACAAGAGGAAACATCCTTTCCATGTACACCTTGTCAATACCGTTCAGGATCTTGTACACTTCAATCAAATCACCCCTCACTCTTCTAAAGTCCAGTGGAAACAAGCCCAGTCTGTCCAACCTTTCCTCATAAGACAACCCACTCATTCCAAGTATCAATCTAGCTAACCTCCTTTGAACCGCCTCCAACATATTTACATCCTTCCTTAAATAAGGAGACCAAAACTGCACACAGTATTCAAGGTGCAGTCTCACCAATGCCCTGTATAACTGAAGCATAACATCCTTACTTTTATGTTCAATCCCTCTCGTAATAAAGGATAGCATTCCATTAGCCTTCTTAATTACTTGCTGTACCTGAATAATAACTCATGCAGGAGAACACCTAGACCCCTGTGCACCTCAGAATTCAGCAGTCAGTCTCTGTTTAATTAATACTCTGCTTTTTTATTCTTCCTGCCAAAGTGAACAACTTCACATTTTCCTACATTATACTCCATCTGCCAGATTTTTGACCACTGACTCAACTTATCGATATCCATCTGTAAATTCCTTATGCCTTCTTCACAACATACTTTCCTACCAATTTTTGTGTCATCTGAAAATTTAACTACAATGCCTTCAATCCCCTCATATAAATCATTGATGTAAAATGTAAAAAGTTCAGGCCCCAGCACAGACCCCTGTGGGAATCCACTCATCACATCCTATCAAAGACCCATTTATTGTAAGGAACATATCTTTTTATTTCTGTTGGACATTTGTAAAGAACATATCTTTTCATTTTCTGTTGTACAATAGTAAAATTACAATGGCTGCAGTTGAAAGACATGTCCACAGGAACAGGATGAGAGATATATACAATGTTGCAGTCCTGGAACTGTGCCATGGAGTATGCCATGAAAGACAGGATGGTGCTGGAAAACAGTCTTAGACTAAGGGAGCTGCCTGACAACAGCATTTTAATTGGCTCCTGACCAGGTGACCAGGGTTTTGTGTGAGAGTAATGTACATAATAACTCTTGGCCCGAAAGGAACAAGACATAAAACCTCCTGTATGTGGAAGATTCCAGTAATTCTGCAATAATAGCTAGCTGTGTTTTTTTCTCCTCATTTCTCTATCACCTGCTCTCTCTCTGAAAACCCCTGTCAACAGGCAAAGGGGAAAATCACTGCTAGAGACATTGAAAGGCAAGTGTTCAAGACTGAAAGTGCTGGAAGACCACCTTGTGCCACCAAACAAAAACTGAAAGGAATTTGGAAGACATCGATCAAAATCAACCCATCAAATCCTGTACTCTAGATTGGCGCTATTTAACTATATTTATCACACCCTTAAAATCCGTGATTTGTGTGCCATCTGTGTCATGTGTGTGTGTAGGGATTTAAGAAGGAGATAGAGTTTAAGTTATAGAGTTAGAAATTAGCAGTTCATATTTCTTTCTTTTGCCACTGGTTAATGACAGGTTGTTCAACAAACAGTTATTTACTTATTAAGTTTACAAACCTGGTGCTCGTATTCTGTTAACCTAAATTAAACAGTTCAGTAGAATTGGGGCAATCTGGTGGTTTGATCAAACTTTTCACATTTGTCATGGCTCAGGGAACAGTGGGGTCTGATATTACAGCGCACTGTCCCCAGTGAGTAATGAAATTTATGCAGACTCTCTGCTTTCTGGCAGTCAGCCAAACTTCTATCCAGGCTAATATGTTACCCCCTACACCATGATCTTTTATTTTCTATAATAACCTTTGATGAGCAGGGATGTGCTGCTGAGGCTTTATAAGGCTCTGGTCAGACCAGCTTTAGAATATTGTGAGCAATTTTGGGCTTCGTATCTCAGGAAGGATGTGCTGGCCCTGGAGAGGATCCAGAGGAGGTTTACGAAAACGATCCCAGGAATGAAAGGCTTAACAAAAGAGCAATGTTTGAGGACTCTGGGTCGATGGAGTTTAGAAGGATGAGGGGGGATCTGATTGAAACTTACAGAATACTGAAAGGCCTGGATAGAGTGGACGTGGGGAAGATGTTTCCATTAGTAGGAGAGACTAGGACCCAAGGGCACAGCCTCAGAGTAAAGGGAAGACCTTTTAGAACAGAGATGAGGAGAAACTTCTTTAGTCAGAGAGTGGTGAATCTATGGAATTCATTGCTACAGAAGGCTGTGGAGGCCAGGTCACTGAGTGTATTTAAGACGGAGATTGATAGGTTCTTGATTGGTAAGGGGATCAAAGGTTACGGGGAGAAGGCGGGAGAATGGGGTTGAGAAACTTATCAGCTATGATTGAATGGTGGAGCAGACTCGATGGGCTGAATGGCCTAATTTCTGCTCCTATGTCTTATGGTCTTATGTGGCACTTTATCAAATGTCTTCTGGAAATCTAAGTACAGTATGTTTACAGACTCCCCTTTATCCACAGTGCATGTTACTGCTTCAAAAAGGTCCAATAAATTAGTTAAGCATGATTTGCCTTTTACTAAACTATGTTGGCTCTTCGCGATTGCCTTCAGTTTTTCTAAGTGCCCATCTATAACCTCCTTAATGATTGATTCTAACACCTTCTCCATGACAGACGTCAAGCTAACTGGCCTATTGTTTTCTGTTTTCTGCCTCCCTCCCTTCTTGAATAGAGGGGTTATATTTGCTACTTTCCATTCTGATGGGAATTTTGGAAAATTAACACCAACTCATCTACTACCTCATTAGCCACTTCTTGTAAGACCCTAGGATGTAGTCCATCAGGACCTGAAGGTTTGTCAGTCCACAGCTCCATCAGTTTGCACAGTACCACTTCCCTAGTAACTTGATTTCACCAAGTCCCCCACTAGCTTCCACCTCCTGATTTACAGCTATTATTGGAATGTTTTTGTGTGCTTTATAGCGAAGAAAGAAGCAAAATAATTGTTCATTTCATCCGCCATTTCCTTATTATCTACTATTAACTCCCCATTCTCATTCTCTAGAGGACCAACACTCATTTTATTTACCCTTTTCCTTTTTAAATACCTGTAGAAACTCTTGCTACCCATCTTTATATTTCTAGCTAGCTTCCTCTCATACTCTAATTTCTTTCTCCTAATCTTTTAGTCAATCTCTGCCATTCTTTATATTCTGACTAATCATCTCACCTGCCACTCATATTTGCACAGCTATATGTTTTTTCCTTAAGTTTGATGCTTTCCTTAACTTCTTGGGTTAACTATAGATGGTGGATCTCTCCTTTAGAATTTTAGTATTCTGAAATATCCCCTTAAAGGCTTGCCATTGTTTCCCTATTGATCTATCTAGCCTAGTATCCCAGTTGACTTCAGTTAGCTCAGCTTTCATCTCCACATAGTTGCCATTATTTAAGTTTGCAATATTAGTCTTAGACACACTCTTTTCTCTTTCAAACTGAATGTAAAATTCAATCATATTGAGGTTGCTGCTTTTACCCTGAGTTCATTAATTAATCCTGTCATATTACTCAGTACCAAGTCCAATATAATCTGCTCTCTGGTTGGTTCCAGAACGTGCAGCTGTGAGAAACTATCCTGAAAGCATTCTATGAACTCCTTATCCATACTCCTACTGTCAATCTGATCTTTTCAGTTCATATGCAGATTCAAATCACACATGATTATTGCTGTCTCTTTATCACATGGATCCAATAGTTCTTCTTGTATACTTTGTCCTACATTGTGGTTAATGTTACAGGGCCTGTAGACCACCCCTACTATTCCTCCTCTCCACCCAAACTGATTTTACATCCTGATCTCCTGAACCCGGGTCATCTCTAACTATTGCACAAATGCCATATTTGATCAACAGTGCTACCCCTCCACCTTTACCTAGCTTCCCATTCTTCTTAAAGTTCATTTAACCCTCAATATTCAGGACCAAATCTATAATGGTTATCCAATTATATTTATTTACTTCAATGTGCGCTAACAATTTGTTTACTTTGTTTTGAATAGTATGCGCACTCAGATACAGAACCTTCAGTTTAATCTTTTTATTATCTTTGTAACATCTGGTATTGATTGTAACATCTGGTGTATTCTGAGGTTTTCTCTCTGTCCCTTCCTGCCATTCTCTGACTCTCATTTCCCATATTACTATTTTCCTCTCTTATCTTGTCTCTACTCTTTGATATATCACAACTTTCTACATTTCATTCCTTGCCCCCACTATTTAGTTTAAATCCCTCCCTACTTCCCTAGTTATGTGGTTCACAAGAACACTGGTCCCAGCATGGTTCAGGTGTAAACCGTCCCAACGATACAGCCCCCATTTTCCCCAGTACCGGTGCCACTGCTCCACAAACCGGAATCCACTTCTCCCACACCAGTCTCTGAGCCACGTAGTCATCTCTCTCATTTTATATACCTTATGCCAATTTACACACGGCTCAGGTAATAATCCAGAGATTATAAGTTTTGAGGTTCTTCTCAATTTGATGTCTAGCTCCTCATAGTGACTATGCAGATCCTCCTTCCTCATCCTGCCTATGTCATTGGTATCTACATGGACCAAGATTACTAGATCCTCCCCCTCCCACTGCAAGTTCCTCTCCAGCCCTGAGCAAATGTCCTGAATTCTGGCACTGGGCAGACAACACCGCCATCTGGACTCTCGCTCTTTGCTACAGGGAACAGTGTTAATCCCCCTCAATATATTGTCCCCTAGTAACACCACATTCCTTTTTGTTGAATGGCTTCCAGTGCCATGGTCAGTTTGCTCATCCATCCTGCAGCCCCCACTCATCCAAACCAGTTGAGGGAACCTCAGGCCTATTGGACAATTGCAAAAGCTGAGGCTCTTGCACTCTTGCCCTCTGGTTCCCCTTACCTTCCTCACTCACAGTCACAGCCTCCTGTCCCTCGACACTGACCAAATCAGAAGACCCTATACTAAGTGGTGTGACTGCCTCCTGGTATAAAGAATCCAGGTAACTTTCCCCCCACCCCTGTCTCTTTATCACATAGATCCAATATTTCTTCTTGTATACTTTGTCTTACATTGTGGTTAATGTTACAGGGCCTGTAGACCATCCCTACTATTCCACATCTCCACCCAAACTGATTTTACATCCTGATCTCCTGAACCCGGGTCATCTCCAATTATTGCACAAATGCCATATTTGATAAACAGTGCTACCCCTCCACCTTTACCCAGCTTCCCATACTTCTTAAAGTTCATTTAACCATCAATATTCAGGACCAAATCATTGTCTTCTCGCAGTGTCTGCAGCTCACCCTAATGACTCTGAGCTGAAGTTCCTCAAGCTGCAAACACTTACTGCACACATGTTGGCCCTGGATCACCGTGTTACCCAGGAGCAGGATGCAGCTGCAAGGGCTTCCATTCGCTGAATGTTCAGCTGGTGTAAAACCACCACAAATGCATCCTGCAGGTCTGCGCACGATTCCCAGGGAGCATCCAAGAGCAGGTCTCAGATTTTGACATTTTCCAGGGTCCACAGAGGCTGTAGGGTGGCTTATCAGGGACAAGGGCTACCCACAGAAGATGTGGCTGATGCCACCCATGTTGTGGTCTCAGACTGCAGCAGAGTGACGGAACAATGAGGCTCATGCCACGACCCGAACTTCAGTGAGCGAACAATAGGCATTTTGAAAATGAGGTTCCAGTGCCTAAGCACCATATTAGCATTGAAATACAGTCCCTAGAGGGTGTTGTTCATCATTGTAGCGCACTACACAACCTGGTGATGCAACGGGGAGAGGAGCTGGCTGAGGAGGATATGGAGGAGCTGCACTTCTCCTCCGATGAGGAGGATGTTGAGGGTGATGACAGTGATGAGGCCCTCAAAGGCGAGGATGTTGACGATGAGGCCATCGCACTGGCCAAACAAGGCAGGTGTACTCAGGAGGCCCTGACAGTCGCAAGATTCATGGAGGATGATGCCGAGAAGCAGTGAAGACAGTCCTGACATCTTCACCTTGCATCTGTGAATGTTTGACTGTGTGGCTGGTGGCAGCACACATACCCTCAGTGCTCAGGTTTAGGTCATGGAGACACAGTGGAGGCCCTAATAGTTGCTCGATTCCAGGAGGATGAGGATGACATGCAGTGAGGTGACTCCATGGATCCTCAGGGCCATCTCAGAGAAGCAGCCATGAAACTTTAGATACATCTGATGCTGTGTTCGCCTTCAGCACCTCAGTCCTTCAGGAGCTGGTGCACAGCATCACTGGTCGCAGATGCTGGTGTGATGGGGGCCAGCCCCACCTTAAAGGTGCTGAGAGCACACAGAGAGTATGAGAGAACACTGTGGCGCCTGCTCACTACATTCTGGAAGCAATGACCAGCACTGCCGAGGCGCAGGCATCAGTAATGTTTCCAGGGAGTGTGAGGCTGGACCGTCACTGTGGTCTGAAGGCTGCACAGAGCACAGGGAAGAGGCCCTGGACTGAGACACCTGCCTTATATCTTGTCCAGAAAGGTTTCACATTTGAGTGACAAAAACACTGCTCATCAGAACAAGGAGCCACAGGTAGGGAGACATTCTTAGGAGTTTATTGACAATAGTGAACATTATGTACAAGTGATTAACACCTGTGCCCAGGCTGTGCAACTAATTCTCCTCAACCTTCCTAACCCTGCCGCTGCATCTTGGTGCTCCCCAGACATTCGCAGTGGAGGTGGAGGCAGCCTGCTGACTGTGACGCTCTGTCTGTGGTGACTTTGGCAGGTGTCCTCTGGAGGGCCGAGACTTAGTGGGCCTCAGCCTGCTTTCGGGGTCCTGCTGTGTGGCAGTGGCACCCTCCTCGGCCTGTGGAGCTGGAACCGCAGAGGTCACAGGAAGAGGGGATTCGGATGAGCTGGTCAGTCCCAGAGTCACCTGGGTGGATGGCCCCAGGGTGTGCACCTGCTGATCCTCCTCCCTATATGTGTCCAAGGGCCCCTGGCTGACTTCTTGAGTGGAAGAGGTAGCTGAAGTGAGATCGAGCTGCCCAGCACCCCTCTCATGTACACACTGTCGGAGGCCAACTTTGGCATCAGCGATGGAGTTGAGCCCATGCAGCAGTGCAGGAACGACGCCTGGACCAGGGGCTCCATGGCGGCCATCATCCTGCCAGTGTTGACCTCGGTGTGTTGGAATGCCGGCGCTATCACCTCAGACTGAAGACAGACGGACTCCTCCATCGTGCCAGCAATCTGAGGAATGCAGAGGACGTCCCTTCCTGATGTTCCCATAATGGTCACTACCGCTCCACCAACTGATTTAAGACTGAGTCCAGAGATTCATCATCTAATTTGGACTCAGCAGATTTCTTGCCTCCAGCAGTCCTCTGATTGCAGCGACCAAGGAAGTCCCTACCTCTGCCTGCTGTGGATCAGACAGTGTGAAGTGCTCACCAGATTGTGATCCTGGGCTACTCTACATCTAGATCCCACTGAGGTGTGTGTTGCTGCACTGGCGGAGTGTGTGGGTGAACGCTATGATGGGACTTCAATGGTGCTGCCCCCAGGGCTCTCATCTGAGGTGCTCTTGGCGCTGGGGTCAGGGGTCAAGGTAGCCTGAGGGTGACATGTTAGATATGCCAAGGAGAGAAAGTGGAGATTATTAGTGCTTGGCAGCCGCATTGAATAGTGGACTCAGGGAAGCATCGACAGAGGGATGATATGGTGCAGGATCCTCACGTGGATGTTTGCTATTGAACTCACCGTCACTACAGCAACAGTCCATATCCTCTCCGGTCAGTTCCAACACGCATGAGCGGACTAAGGACCTTGATGACTGGCACTCCACCCCCGGCCTGGGTCTCCTTCTGACAACTGTGTGTGATCTTATCCTGCATAAAGACAGATGGGGAGAGTGTGAGCAAGGTGCATGCCCAATCAAATGAGAGGGATGCCAGGTGTCTGTGTGTGCTGAGTGGAGCCATGGATGGGATGTGGAGGAAGTCTCCAGAGGAGATGAGTCCAGATGGAGATGTGAGGGTATGTGTGAGATAGTGAGTGGTGATTTCCTTTGAGCTGGCAGTGAGTGAGATGCCAGTGAATGTGTGATGGGCTTGTGAGTTTGAGTTTGGAATGATGTGATGGTTGCTTTAACCTGGCGGTACAGATGAGATCATTCATCTGTTTTCTGCACTGCATGGCCGACCTCTTGTGTGCAGCATTGGCACTGACCACCTCTGCCACCACCTCCCATGCCAGGGTGATGAGACTGAAGGGTGTCTACAACTAGAGCAGGGGTAGAGGACATCATAGTGAGTCTCTACAATGTCCAGAAGGGGCCCAGGAGGCACCACTGAATCGAGTGGGCTACATTCTTCTTGGCTTTTGGGGCCATTTCTTCACTGGAGCAGTCCTGGGCTGCCAGCGTTGATAAGTGTCTGCACGGCTGCAACTTAAATACCGCACCCAGAATGAGGATGCGACAAGGTAATGACTTGGTCAGCAAATCAGGTTCCGCCCGCCAGTGAGGACGGCTGCATAATTAGTGAGGCGAGAATAGGACAATATGGTGCAAGAACCCGCCATTGCAGCCAGCGGGTAAAATGACTTTTTCCCGCCCACTCCTGTACTTTATGCAAATCTGGGTCAGCTCTGCCCTGAGTCCATTGATGAGTACAGAACGTTCAGCATCAGGGAGGGGAAGGTCAGAGAGTATACTGAATATATGGTCAGGGCTGGGATAAGAGGAAGGGATGGGGTCAGAGGGACGTGAAGGGGTGGGGGGTACCAGATGGGCGTTGGTATCAATAAGTTGTTGGAGTTTCTGTTCCTTAACACCTGAAAAGAAGAGAAAAAGCTTCTTCCCCTTGGAGTGTTTGATGGGGACAGTGTCGAGGGAGCTTTGCTCTCTATCTAACCCCGTGCTGTACCTGTCCTGGGAGTGTTTGATGGGGACAGTGTAGAGGGAGCTTTACTCTCTATTGAACCCTGTGCTGTACCTGTCCTGGGAGTGTTTGTTGGGGACAGTGTCGAGGGAGCTTTACGCTGTAACAAACCTCATGCTGTACCTGTCCTGGGAGTGTTTGATGGGGACAATGCAGAGGGAGTTTACTCTGTATCTAACCCCATGCTGTACCTGTCCCGGGAGTGTTTGATGGGACAGTGGAGAGGGAGCTTTACCACGTATCTAACTCCATGCTGCACCTGTCCTAGCAGGGTGTGATAAGGACAGTAGTATCGCCCAACTGAACGACTGTAAAACACGATAAAGTCATGCACACATCCCAACATAGCACGATTTTTTGATTGCTGGGTGCCGGAGCTGCACCTGCCATTAATTAACAGAACACTTCAGGCCCTTAACAGTCCAATTGATGGCGATTTTTCATTCCCCGTGGGTTCTTGCACTTGTCGCATGTGCAAAACGGGCAGGCAGCCAGCCGACAATTTCACAAACCTCATTCAAGGGCGCGATAAAAAGGGTTAGCAGCATTGCCAGTGTGAGTAGTGAGGAGTTTTGGAGATAGTTTGCTGACTGTTTATTGGTATTTGGCAACTTCATCTCTGTTTGGAACTTCATTTGTTTGCATTTCCAGGCTTCATTTCAGGACTTACTGGTGTCTCCAAGACCCCCAGAGGATTCAGACTGTGTGGACCCTTCCAGGTACCAGACAGATTTCTGTTACCCTGGTAATGGGGATTGTGGCCTCTGTTGGTGGCACCTCCTCTGAGGAAGAAGAGAGGGGCAGAAGGGAGAGAAGGCCAGTATCCCAATGCAGCTTCCAGGGAAGGGACCTGTGGAAGGAGAGGCACAGGCACAATCGGTCCAGGGCCAGCAGGAAGACCAAGGCAGAAGGGGCCGCAGAAGACACCACTATCCTGCTGCCAGGGTTTACAGGCAGCGAAGCAGCTACCTCAATATGTCTGAGGTGCAGTGCCTCAGGAGGATCTGCCTCTCAAGGGAGACAGATGATTGGGCCTGAGATCAGCTCTGTCTGTGGGTGGACACGCCATGCTAGTGGCTCTGAAGGTAACAGTGGCCCTCAACCTCCACACCTCTGGTTCTTTCCTGGGGTCAATGAGGGATCTTTGTGGAGTGTCTCAATCAGCTGTCCATAGCTGTGTTAAGCTAGTGACAGGGGCTCTGCTCAGGTGGGTGCTGACCTTTATTCTTTAAGGATGAGGCCATCCAGGCTGAGTGAGCCAGAGGCAGAGCAGTGTTACAATAGGAGTTATGCCTCCACAAGCACAGTGGTTTAGAGGACCATAGGTCTTCTGAAGATGCGCTAATGATGCCTGGACCATTCACGGGGAGCACTACAATACTGCCCAGAGTGGGTGTCACTGATAATAATTGCATGCTGCGCTGTCCACAATCTGGCACTGGCAAGGGGGGACCCACTGGAGGAAGAGGATCTTCAAGCAGCTGCACAGGCCACAGATGATAAGTCCAGTAGTGAATCCAAAGATGAGCACGGTGAGGAGAATGTTGAGGGTGTGGAGCCAGACCTTGGTAACCTGCAGGGAGGAAGGGATACCAGGGATACCTTGCTCCAATGCTCCTTCAGCTAGGCTACCAAAGATCAGCTTCAATCGAATGTCAGGGCTGCCTCCTCCATCCTGGATATCTGAAAGGGCCCTTTCATTTGAACATAAAGAACACTCAATGTCTGTGCAATAAAGTTCAGAGCCACATACATCCAGCATTACATACTGGTGGATCCTGCGCCAATAAAATAAAAAAGTGAAGCATACTCAGGCCATGACGACAACAACAAAATTTAGCTCATTTTGACAATTCAATAATATTTACACAAATGTTTCTAGTATTCAACCCCAGACCAGTATACATAAAGTCAACATAAATTAACATAAAATCACCCATGACCTGTCCCTCTTATGCTCATGGTGCCTTAAACTTCCGTTTACGGGTGCTACGTCTAGGTGCTTCCCCCTCGCTGGCACCAGCATTGGAGACAGCCTGCTGACCCTGCTGTCTTGTTGGCCTTGATGACCTTGGCTTTTTGCATGTGCTGGCTCCACCTGGGGGAGAGTGGCCAGTGCCAGGGCTGGCATCTCCCCAGTAACTGCAGCCTCATCAGATGCCACTGTCACTGCTGGAACAGCGGAGGAGCTGCTGCTGTCATCCGGAGCGTCCTGAGAGGAGCCCGCAGAGATGCCAGGCAGCTCGTGCGCTCCCTTTGGACCTCCCTGCTTACCACTGATGGATGGGCACCTAGCTGGAATACTGGGTGCCCAATCCATCTCCCACACGGTCACTGACCACCTGAAGTCAGTGCCTGTGTGAGGGTTTGCAGGTCCAAGTGCAACCCCAGGAACCCCTGATTCTGTCCCTGGAACTGCCTCGCCATGAAAACATAAGAAAAAGGAGTAGGAGTGAGCCATTCAGCCCCTCAAGCCTGCCCCGTCATTCAATAAAATCATGGCTGATCTGCCCCAGGCCTCAACTCCTCCAGCTCCTCGTAGTCCTGAACTCCCCAATATTTCAAAAATCTATCTACCTCCTTTTTAAATGCTTTCAGTGATCTAGCCTCTACTGCTCTCTGAGGTAGAGAATTCCGGACATTCCCTACGCTCTGAGAGAAGAAGAGTGTTCCCTTATTCTGTAACTATGTCTGCTAGTTCGAGATTCCCCCATTAGTGGAAACATGTTCTCAACATCTACCCTGTCAAGCCCCCTCAGAATCTTGTACATTTCAATGAGATCACCCCTCATTCTTTTCAACTCTAATGAATAAAGGCCTAACCTGTTTAGCCATTCTTGATAAGTCAACCCCATCATCCCAGGAATCAGCCTAATGAATCTCTTTTGAACTGCCTCCAATTCCAGTATATCCTTTCTTAAATATGGGGACTAAAACTGTTTATAGTGCACCAGGTGCAGCCTCACCCACACCCTGTGCAATTGTAACAAGACTTCCCTATTTTTAAACTCCAACCCCCTAGCAATACAGGCCAAAATTCCATTTGCCTTCTTAGTTACTTGTTGCACCTGCAGCCTGAAACAGAGTGTGCCATGAAAGACAGGATGGTGCCAGAAAGGAGTCCTGGACCAAGAGAGCTGCCTGGCAACAATGATTTAATTGGCTCCTGACCAGGCAACTGGGTTTTTGTGTGAGGGCAGTGCAGAAGAATAGCTCCAAACCTGAAAGGAATAAGCCTTAAAACCTCTTTCTCCTGTGTGGAAGATTCCTGTCTTCCATATAAATAGCTAGCTGGCTTTTTCTCCTCATATCTCTATAACCTGCTCTCTCTCTCTCTCTGAAAACCTCTGTCAAGAGACAAAAGGGAAAATCACTGTTAGAGACATTGAAAGGCAAGTGCTCAACCCATGAATGAAATAGTGAAAGTGCTGGAAGATCATCTCATGTCATCAACAAGAACTGATAGGAATTTGGGAGACATTGATCAAAATCAACACATCGAACCCTGTAATCTGGAATTGGTGCTACTGAACTGTTTTATCTCACCCTTAAAATCTATGATTTGTGTGTCTTATGTGTCTTGCATGAGTGTGTGTATAGGGATTTAAGGGGGTAGAGTTTAATTTATAGAGTTAGAAATTAGCAGTTCATATTTCTTTCTTTGGCACTGGTTAATGACAGTTTGTTCAATAAACAGTTATTTACTTATTAAGTTTACAAACCTGGTGCTCATAATATGTTAATCTAAATTAAACAGTTCAGTAGAATTGGGGCAATCTGGTGGTTTCATTAAACTTTTTACATTTGTTTTGGCTCAGGGAGCAGTGGGGTTTGATATTACAGTGCACAGTCCTCAGTGAGTCGTGACAGAGGTCATGGTCTATATCAGTATCACCAACATGGGTAGATAGGCAGATGAGGTCTTGTCTGCTGGTTTTAGGGAGCTGGGATATGCTGTAACTGCAAGGCTACAGACCAGGTGGGCGAAGGTGGTATTAGAATGGTCAGTTAGTTTTTTAAATTTTTCCTTTTTTGGCTGGCGCAGACACAATGTGCTGAATTGCCTCTTTCTGTGTCATAATCTTTCTATCGTTCTATGGGTTGGAGATTGTTGGTGGGGGGGGGGGGTGGGGCTGAAGGTTCGGGGTTAGTCAGAGGGGTCGAATGTCGGGGGTGTAGTTGGGCCTTGGATTGGGCCGGGTCAGGCATTGGGTGGGGGGCATCGAACTGCGTCAAGCTAGGCCTGGGGGTGGGCAGGGGTGGGGACGAGATACCCCATGGAGGTGGGGGAATCCCATGACTTGGGGAGTTCCTGTTATGGGTTGTTGTCCCTTGAGGATGGGTGAGTCCCATGGGGGTCAGTGGAGGGGGGGTGCGGAGTAGTTGGCAGGGGCCAAGGGAGACCCCTCGGAGGTCAAAGGTGTTGGGGAGTCCCATGATGGAGTGTAGTCAGGGGGATGGGGGAAGACCCTTGGGAGGTCAGGGGGTGCAGGGTGTCCTGTGGGGGGAAGTAGTCGAGGGGGTGGGTTGGGGGAGTCATCTGAGTCTGTACAATAATTACTCAGAAGCTAGAAGTAATTTTAATTATTCTAACTTTTTCTGGGTAACTATTGATGTAACTCAGTCAGAACCATTCGAAGTTTACGATTTAGTCACATTTTTGGATGGTTCCTAGTACAGGGCAATTGCCCAGGGGAAGTTTGCGCTCCTGGGCAATTGCCATGTTAACCCTTACTTGGAACAAACAAAGGGATTTCCCCAGTGCATCTTTGGGGTACCGTCCAAAAAACGACACTGGGGAGCTCGGAAGTTACAGACCAATTAGCTGGTGCAAACATGATGGGCTGAATGGCCTCCTTCTGCACTGTAATAATTCTGTGATCCTGATTCTGATCTAGACTTGGGTACGCAGGCATAATTTCAATATTTGCAGATGGCACAAAGCTTGGAAGTATTGTGAACTGTGAGGTGGATAATGATAGTCTCCATAAGGACATAGACAAGTTGGTGGAATGGGTGGATAGGTTGCAGATGAAGTTCAATGGGGAGAAATGTGAAGCGATTCATTTTGGTAGGAAGGACGTGGAGAGGCAATATTAAATAAAGGGTACAATTCTAAAGGGGGTGCAGGAACAGAGGGACCTGGGGGTATATGTGTATAAATCATTGAAGGTGGGAGGACCGGTCGAGAGAATGGTTAATAAAGCTTACAGTATTCTGGGCTTCAAGAGAATCTCCAATTCTGGGAGCTAAACTTTATGAAGGATCTGAAGGCTTTCCAGAGAGTGCAGAAAAGATTTACAAGAATGGTCCCAGGGATGAGGGACTTCAATTACATGAAGAGGTTGGAGAAGCTGCTCTCCTTGGAGAAGAGAAGGCTGAGAAGAGATTTGAGAGAGGTATTCAAAGTCCTGAGGGTCTGGACAGAATAGATAAGTAGAATCTGTTCCCATTGGTGGAAGGATTGAGAATGAGAGGACACCGATTTAATGTGATTGGGAAAATAAGCAAAGACGAGGTGAGGCAAAATGAATGGTTAGGATGTGGAATGCGCTGCCTAAGTGTTTGGTGGGGGCAAGTTCAATCGTGACTTTCAAAAGGCAATTTTTTAAATTCATTCATGGGATGTGGGCTTTGCTGGCTGGGTCAGCATTTATTGTCCATCCCTTATTTCCCTTGTGAAGGTGGTGGTGAGCTGCCTTCTTGAACCACTGCACTCCATTTGGTGTAGGTACACCCACAGTGCTGTTAGGAAGGGAGTTCCAGAATTTTGACCCAGCAACAGTGAAGGAACGGCGATATATTTCCAAGTCAGGATGGTGAGTGACATGGAGGGGAACTTCCAGATGGTGGTGTTCCCATCTATCTGCTGCCCTTGTCCAAGATGGTAGAGATCATGTGTTTGGAAGGTGCTGTCTAAGGAGGCTTGATGAGTTTCTGCAGTGCATCTTGTAGATGGCACACACTGCTGCTACTGTGCGTCGGTGGTGGAGGGAGTGAATTTTTATGGATGTGGTGCCAATCAAGCGGGCTGCTTTGTCCTGGATGGTGTGAAGCTTCTTGAGTGTTGTGGGAGCTGCACTTATCCAGGCAAGTGGGGAGTATTCCATCACACTCCTGACTTGTAGATAGTGGACAGGTTTTGGAAAGTCAGGAGGTGAGTTACTCATTGCACAATTCCTAGCCTCTTGACCTGCTCTTGTAGCCACAGTATTTATATGGCTAGTCCAGTTCAGTTTCTGGTCAATGGTAACCCCATTGGTTGATTGTGGGGTATTCAGCGATGGTAATGTCATTGAACATCAATGATTGATGGTTAGATTCTCTCTTTGTTGCAGATGGTTATTGCCTGGCACTTGTGTGGTACCAATGTCCTGGAGCTGAGATGATTCACCTCCAACAACCACAACCATCTTCCTTTGTGCTAGGTATGACTCCAACCAGTGGAGAACTTTCCCCCTAATTCCCTTTGACTCCAGTTTTGCTCGGGCTCCTTGATGCCACACTTGGTCAAATGCTGCCTTGATGTCAAGGACAAGCACTCTCACCTCACCTAGGGAGTTCAGCTCTTATGCCCATGTTTGAACCAAGGCTGAAATGTGATCAGCAGCTGAATAGCCCTACCAGCACCAAAACTGAGCGTCAGTGAGTAGGTTATTGCTAAGCAAGTACCTCTTGATAGCACTGTTGATGACCCCTTTCGTCACTTTACTGATCATCGGGAATAGACCGATGGGGTGGTAATTGGCTGGGTTGTATACAGGACATACCTGGGCAATTTTCCACTTTGCCTGGTAGATGCCAGTGTTGTAGCTGTATTGGAACAGCTTGGCTAGGGGCTCAGCAAGTTCTGGAGCACAAGTCTCCGGTGCTATTGTCGGAATATTGTCAGGGCCCACAGCCTTTGCAGTATCCAGTACCTTCAGCCAGTTCTTGATATCACGTGGAGTGAATCGAATTGGCTGAAGACTGGCATCTGTGATGCTGCGGGTCTCTGGAGGAGGCCGAGGTGGATCATCCACCCGGCACTTCTGGTTGAAGATTGTAGCAAATGATTCAGCCTTATCTTTTGCACTGCTGTGCTGGGCTCCTCCATCATTGAGGATGGGGATATTTGTGGAGCCTTCTCCTCCAGTGAGTTGTTTAATTGTCCATCACCATTCATGACTGGATGTTGCAGGACTGCAGAATTTAGATCTGATCCGTTGGTTGTGGAATCGCTTAGCCCTGTTTGTCACTTGCTGCTTAGCACGCAAGTAGTCCTGTGTTATAGCTTCACCAGGTTGACACCTCATTTTTAGGAATGCCTGGTGCTGCTCCTGGCATGCCCTCCTGCTCTCTTCACTGAACCAGGGTTGATCCCCTGGCTTGATGGTTATGGTAGAGTGGGGGATATGCCAGGCCACAAGGTTACAGATTGTGTCCGAGTACAATTCTGATGCTGCTGATGGCCCACAGCACATCATGGATGCCCGGTCTTGAGTTGCTAGATCTGTTTGAAATCTATCCCATTTAGCACGGTGGTAGTGCCACACAACGTGCTGGGGGTATCCTCAGTGTGAAGGCAGGACTTTGTCTCCACAATGACTGTGCGGTGGTCACTCCTACCGATACTGTCATGGACAGATGCATCTACAGCAGGCAGATTGGTGAGAATAAGGTCAAGTATATTTTTCCCTCTTGTTGGTCCCCTCACCACCTGCCACAGACCCAGTCTAGCAGCTATGTCATTTAGGACATGGCCAGCTGTGGTGCTATTGAGCAACTCCTAGTGATGGACATTGAAGTCCCCCACCCAGAGTACACTCTGCTCATTGCCACCCTCAGTGCTACATCCAAGTGATTTTCAACATGGAGGAGCACTAATTCATCAGCTGAGGGAGGGTGGTACATGGTAATCAGCAGGAGGTTTCCTTTCCCAGGTTTAACCTGATGACATGAGGCTTCATGGGGTCTGGAGTTGATGTTGAGGACTCCCAGGCAACGCCCTCTGACTGCATATCACTGCGTCGCCACCTCTGCTGGTCCTGTCCTGCTGGTGGGACAGGACATACCCAAGGACGGTGATGGTGGTGTCTGGGACATTATCTGTAAGATATGATTCCATGAGGATGACTATGTCAGGCTGTTGCTTGACGAGTCTGTGAGACAGCTCTCCCAATTTGGGCACTAGTCCCCAGATGTTAGTAAGAAGGGCTTTGCAGGGTTGACAGGGCTGCGATTGCCATTGTCGTTCCCGATGCCTGGGTCGATGCTGGGTGCTCAGTCCAGTGTCTTGCTAAGCCATTTCAGAGTCAACCACATTGCTGTGGGTTTGGAGTCATGTGTAAGCCAGACCAGGTAAGGACGGCAGATTTCGTTCCCTAAAGGGCATTTGAGAACTAGATGGGTTTTAATAAGACTACCATAGTTATGATTAGACATTTAATTGCAGATTTTTATTGAACTGAAATTCCGCCATCTGCTGTGGTGGGACTCGAACCCTGGTCCCCTGGGTCACTCCTCCAGCTCTTCCTGTGCGGCACCACTCTTAGATTCCATGGATATTGAGGGTATATTCCCCGGGATGTGAGGGTATCTCAACTCCCCCACCCACCCCCCAAAGTATGTGAGGGTGTCCCTCTCCCCTCCTCCTCACCCCCCCAACCCCCAAACACACCCCCTCACCCCCCACTCACACCCCTCACCCCACACACACACCCACACACACACACCCCTCACCCCCACCCGTCCCTCACACCCCCACAACACCCTCGCCTCCCACCCCCCTCTTCAATCCCCCTCACCACCCCCGACAACCCCCTCCTCAACCCCCCTCACCCAACTACCCCCCCTTCCCCCTCCTCAACCCCCCTCACAGAACCCCCCCCCCCCCACCCCCGAGGAGCTGAGGGTATCTCCCCCCTCCCCCCGTCTAGAGGAGGCGCCTCCTGAGTATTTAGAAAGCGACAGAGAGGGGGCAGCAGCGGAGAGAGAAAGAGAGAGTCCGGGACAGACCTGGAGAGAGAGAGTCCGGGACAGACAGACCGGGAGAGAGAGAGTGAGTACGGGACAGATAGACCGAGAGAGAGAGAGTCCGGGACAGACAGACCGGGAGAGAGAGGGTCCGGGACAGAAAGACCGGGAGAGAGTGAGTCCGGTTCAGACAGACCGGGAGAGAGTTCGGGACAGATAGACCGGGAGAGAGTGAGTCCGAGACAGACAGACCGGGAGAGAGAGCGAGAGAGTCCGGGACAGACCGGGAGAGAGAGCGAGAGAGACTGGGACAGTCAGACCGGGAGAGAGAGTCCGGGACAGACAGACCGAGAGAGAGAGCGAGAGAGACTGGGATAGTCAGACCGGGAGAGAGAGCGAGAGAGACTGGGACAGTCAGACCGGGAGAGAGAGAGAGAGTCCAGGACAGACAGACCGGGAGAGAGAGAGGGTCCGGGACAGACAAACCGGGAGAGAGAGAGAGAGTCCGGGACAGTCAGACCGGAAGAGAGAGAGGGTCCGGGACAGACAGACCGGGAGAGAGAGCGAGAGAGACTGGGACAGTCAGACCGGAAGAGAGAGAGGGTCCGGGACACACAGACCGGGAGAGAGAGCGAGAGAGACTGGGACAGTCAGACCGGGAGAGAGTGAGTCCGGGACAGACAGACCGGGAGAGAGTCCGGGACAGACAGACCGGGAGAGAGTCCGGGACAGACAGACCGGGAGAGAGAGCGAGAGAGTCCAGGACAGACCGGGAGAGAGAGAGAGAGACAGGGACAGACAGACCGGGAGAGAGAGTGGGACCGGGACAGACCTGGAGAGAGAGAGACCGGGAGAGGGAGAGAGAGAGACCAGGACAGACCGGGGGGAGAGAGGGAGTCCGGGACAGACAGACCGGGAGAGAGAGCGACAGAGTCCGGGACAGACCAGGAGAGAGAGAGACCGGGAGAGAGAGTGAGACTGGGACAGTCAGACCGGGAGAGAGAGAGAGAGACACCGGGAAAGGGAGAGAGGGAGTCCGGGACAGACCGGAGAGAGAGAGAGACCGGGAGAGACAGACCGGGAGAGGGAGAGAGAGACCGGGACAGACCGGGGCGGGGGGCGGAAGAGAGAGTCCGGAACAGACGGACCGGGAGAGGGAGTCCGGGACAGACCGGGGGGTGGGGAGGGGGGGGCGGAGAGAGAGAGTCCGGGACAGACAGGCCAGGAGAGGGAGTCCGGGACAGACCGGGCGCTGGGGAGCGAGTCCGGAGTACAGAGACCGGGATAGAGTCCGGGCTGCACCCACTGAAATCTCCGCCAATGTGGACCCTGGTGCCGCTGCTCCTGCTCGGGGCTCTCCCGGGGGCAGGTAAGAACTGGGGAGACAGACCGGGGGTGGGGGCGGGCGGCGGGGAATTTCCCCGGTTGAGTGAGCGAAAGGGGGATTGTTTGAGATATACAGAGACAGGAACTTTGCAATAGAGAACAAGAAAAAAGAATCTGAGAGTGAAGGAGAAGCGGGGTAATGAGAGAGAGAGAGAGACAGTGACAGAGAAAATGAGATTGAATTGAAGTAAAGGCCGGGAGAGTGAGAGAGAGATTCACCCGCAACATGCAGCAGAATCAGAGGGTGTCGGAGCTAGAGAGAGAAAAACAGAATGGAAAGAGGGAAACAGAGAGAGACAATGAGGGACAGGATGAGAGAGAGACAGACAGAATGGAAGAGCTGAATCCAAAATGAGAGAGAAAGAGACAAAAGGATTTTGCAAGTAAGAGATAGAGTGAACCGAAGGAGAGAAAAGAATTAAGAGGAAAAAGGGAGACTGAGAAAAAGAAAAGGGCTGAGTGAGATAGTGAAATGGAGTGAGAGAGCAAGAGTGGGAGACAGGGGGACTGGGAATGAGAGAGACAGAAACTAATGAGTGAGAGAGAGTGAAATGCAATTTGAGATCGAGTGAGAGACAAGATGTAATCATAGGGTTATAGAATGATAGAGGACTGAAGGCCATTCAGCTGAACGCGTCTCTACCTGCCCTTACTGGAACTGTGCAATTAAACCCGATCTATTGCTTTTTCTCCATCGCCCTGTACATTAATTCCTTTGAGTATTCATCCAATTCCCGTTTAAAAGTTACTCCTGAATCTGCTTCCACCACCTTTTAGGCAGGGAGTGTTCCAGAACACAGCTCAGTGTATAAAATGTTACTTTCTCACCTCTGATCCTTTGTCCAGCCATTCTTACATCTGTGTCCCCTGGTCACCTCCTACCACTGAAAACAGTTCCTCCCTATTTGTTCAATCGAAACTGTTCATGACTTTCAACACTTCTATTAAATCTCCTCTCAACCTTCTCTGCTCCAAGGAGAGGACCCCAGCAGCTGCAGTCTGTCCACCTACCTGCTAGCATTCTAATCAATCAGCTCAAAACTTACTCCGAAGTCTTGACATCCTTTTAAAAGTGTGCCAGGACAGAAATGTTTAGCATAATGGTTCTGTGTTTTTTTCTATTCTATAGCTTCATTTTTAACCACACTTCCAAGGTTTGTGCTCACACCCACCCCCAAAGTCCCCCTGGGAGGTGATGGTGTAGTGTTGTCACTGGATCCAGAGACCCAGGGTAATGCTCAGGGGACCCGCATTCGAATCCCATCAAGGCAGGTGGTAGAATTTCAATTCAATAAAAATCTGGAATTAAAAGTCGAGCAATGACCATGGAATGATCATTGAGAAAAAAAAATCAAAAAACTGCAGATTCTGGAAATCCAAAACAAAAACAGAATTACCTGGAAAAACTCAGCAGGTCTGGCAGCATCGGCGGAGAAGAAAAGAGTTGACGTTTCGAGTCCTCATGACCCTTCGACAGAACTGTCGAAGTTCTGTCGAAGGGTCATGAGGACTCGAAACGTCAACTCTTTTCTTCTCCGCCGATGTTGCCAGACCTGCTGAGTTTTTCCAGGTAATTCTGTTTTTGTTATGGAATGATCATTGTTGATTGTTGCAAAAACCCGTCTGGGGAGGAAGACGGGAGGAAATCTGCCGTCCTTACCTGCTCGGGCCTACACCTGACTCCAAACTCACAGCAATGTGGTCAATTCTAAAATAGCCTAGCAAGCCACTCAGTTGTATCAAACTGCTACAAAGTCTCAAAAAAGGAATAAAACCAGACGGACCAAATGGCATCGACCCAGGCACCAGAAACAACAACTGCAAACTCAGCCCTGTTGACCCTGCTTACTAACATCTGGGGGGTAGTGCCACAATTGGGAGAGCTGTCTCACAGACTAGTCAAGCAACAGCCTACATAGTCATCCTTACGGAATCACATCTTACAGATAATGTCCCAGACACCACCATCACCATCCCTGGGTATGTCCTGTCCCACCGGCAGGACATACCCAGCAGAGGAGGGAGTTGGGAGTCCTCAATATTGACTCTGAACCCTATGAAGCCTCATAGCATCAGGTCAAATATGGGGAAGGGAACCTCCTGCTGATTACCACGTACAGCCCTCCCTCGGCTGATGAATTAGTATCCTCCATGTTGAACACCACTTGCAGGAAGCACTGAGGGTGGGAAGGGTGCAGAATGTACTCTGGATGGGGGACCTCAATGTCTATCCTAAATGGCGTAAATTTCAAACAGATCTAGCAACTCAAGACTGGGCAACCATGAGGCGCTGTGGACCATCAGCAGCAGCAGTACAATCTGTAACTTCATAGCCCGGCATATCCCCCACTCTACCATAACTATCAAGCCAGGGGATTGACACTGGTTCAATGAAGGGTGCAAGAGGGCATGCCAGGAGCAGCACCAGGCATACCTAAAAATGAGGTGTCAACCTGGTGAAGCTATAACACAGGACTACTTGTGTGCCAAACACCATAAGCAGCAAGTGACAGAGCTTAATGATTCCACAACCAACGGATCAGATCTAAACACTGCAGTCCAGCCACATCCAGTGGTGGACAATTAAACAATTCACTGGAGGAGGCTCCACAAAAATCCCCATCCTCAATGATGGAGGAGCCCAGCACGTCAATGCAAAAGATAAGGCTGAAGCATTTGCTACAATCTTCAACCAGAAGTGCCGGGTGGATGATCCATTTCGGCCTCCTCCAGAGGCCCCCAGCATCACAGGTGTCAGTCTTCAGCCAATTCGATTCACTGCACGTGATATCAAGAAACAGCTGGCAATAGTGCTTGTGCTCCAGAACTTGCAACGCCCGTAGCCAAGCTGTTCCAGTACAGCTACAACACTGGCATCTATGCAGCTTTGTGAAAAATTGCCCAGGTATGTCCTGTATGCAAAAAGCAGGATAAATCCAACCCGGCCAATTAACGCCCCATCGGTCTACTCTCGATCATCAGTAAAGTGATGGAAGGGGTCATCAACAGTGCTATCAAATGGCACTTGCTTAGCAATACTCTGCTCACTGATGCCCAATTTGGATTCCGCCAGCTTCACTCAGCTCCTGACCCCATTACAGCCTTGGTTCAAAATTGGACAAATGAGCTGAACTCCGAGGTGAGATGAGAGTAACTGCACTTAACATCAAGGCAGCACTTGACTGAGTGTGGCATCAAGGGGCCCAGCAAAACTGGAGTCAATGGGAATCAGGGGGAAAACTCTCCACTGGTTGGAGTCATACCTAGCACAAAGGAAGATGGTTGTTGTTGTTGGAGGTCAGTCATCTCAGCTCCAGGACATCACTGCAGGAGTTCCTCAGGGTAGTGTCCTCAGCCCAACCATCTTCGGCTGCTTCATCAATGACCTTCCTTCCATCATAAGGTCAGAAGTGGGAATGTTCACTGATGATTGCACAATGTTCAGCACCATTCACAGATAATGAAGCAGTCCATGTCCAAATGCAGGAAGACCTGGACAATATCCAGGCTTGGGCTGACAAGTAGTAAGTAACAATTGTGCCGCAGCAATGCCTTGCAATGACCACCTCCAACAAGAGAGAATCTAACCATCGCTCCTTGATGTTCAATGGCATTAGCATCACTGAATCCCCCACTATTCACATCCTGGGGGTTACCATTGACCTGGAGAAACTGAACTGGACCAGCCATATAAATACTGTGGCTACAAGAGCAGGTCAGAGGCTAGGAATCCTGCCATGCGTAATCCACTTCCTGACTCCTCAAAGCCTGTCCACCATCTAAAAGGCACAAGTCAGGAGTGTGAGGGAATACTCTCCACTTGCCTGAATGAGTGCAGCTCCCACAACACTCAAGAAGCTTCACACCATCTAGGACAAAGCAGCTGCTTGACTGGCACCACATCCACAAACATTTGTTCCCTCCAACACCGACGCACAGTAGCAGCAGTATCTACCGTCTACAAGATGCACTGCAGCAACTCACCAAGGCTCCTTCGACAGCACCTTCCAAACCCATGACCACTACCATCTAGAAGGACAAGGGCAGCAGATAGATGGGAACACCACCACCTGGAAGTTCCCCTCCAAGTCCCTCACCATCTTGACTTGGAAATATTATTGCCGTTCCTTCACTCTCGGTCGGTCAAAATCCTGGAATTCCCTTCCTAACAGCGCTGTCGGTGTGCCTCCACCTTCTCAAGGGCAATTAGAGATGGGGAAATAAATACTGGCTCAGCCAGCGAAGGCCATTTCCCATGAACAAATATGTAATGCTGGACGTGGATGGCTCAAAACTTTATTGCAAGGGCACTGAGTGGACTTTAGGGTCAAAGGAAAGGGTCCTTTCAGACATGGATGTCTTTCATCATGCTGGCAATGCTGCTGACCCTTTTTATCCCACCCATGGATGAGGTTTTGCAAATTGTCGGCTGGCCGCCTGCCCGTTTTGCCCATGCAGCAAGCACAAAATCACACGGATACCAAAAAATCAGCATCAATTCACATTTTAATGGCCTTAACTGACCTCTTAATTAATGGTGGATGTGGCTAGACTTCATAAGATCAGGAGTTGATGTTGAGGGCTCACAGGGCAACTCTCTCCTGACTATATACCACTGTGCCACCACCTCTGATGGACCTGTCCTGCCAGTGAGACAGGACATACCCAAGGATGGTGATGGTGGTGTCTGGGACATTGTCTGTAAGATATGATTCCATGAGGATGACTATGTCAGGATGTGGCCTCCCAACTTTAGTAAGGAGGACTTTGCTGGGTGAACAGGGCTGAGTTTGCCTAGATCGATGCCCGGTGGTCCATCTGGTTTCATTCCTTTTAGGCTTTTTAGCAGTTTGATACAACTGAGCCGCTTGTTAGACCATTTAAGTGTCAGCCTCATTGCTGTGGTCTCTTTGTATCACACAAGTAGTCCTGTGTATCTTCACCAGGTTGACCCCTCATTTTTAGGTATGACTGGTATTGCTCCTGGATGCCCTCCTGCAGTCTTCATTGAAGCAGGGTTGATCCCCTGGCTGATGGCAGAGTGGGGGATATGTCGGACCATGAAGTAGGCCAGACCAGGTAAGAACAGTAGATTTCCTTCCTTAAAGGACATTAGTGACCCAGATGGGTTTTTACGGCAATGGCATCGAGGTGGGATTCAATCCTGGGTCCCAGAGCATTATCCTGTGTCTCTGGATTACTAGTATAGTGACAATACCACTACGCCATCGCATCCCCTATATATAATCTATTAGTAAGGATGTGTTAGCAAGGCTCTTAGAAAATCTAAGTATGAGTTTCTTTTACGAAAAGAAAGTCATCTTTGACAATTTTACTGGAGTTTTTTGAGGCTATAACTCATAGGGTAGATAAAGGGGAATCAGTATATTTGGTATAACTAGATTTCCAAAATGAACATTCAACAAGATCCCACACAAAAGGTAGGGGCTCATGGAGTTTGCAGTGGTAGGGTGGGGGACACTGGGGGAAATTGGGGGTTAATATATTGGCATGGATAGAGAATTGGGTTAATGGACAGGAAACAGAGAGTGGGGATAAATGGAGCACTTTCAAGTTGGCAGGCTGTAACTAGTGGAGTGCCATAAGGATCAGTACCAGGGCCTCAGCTATTTACAACCTATATATTAATGACTTAGACAAAGGGACAGAGAGTGATGTATATAACTTTGCTGATGATACAAAATTAGGTTGAAAGGTAAGCTGTGAGGAGGACACAGAGTCTGAAAAGAGACATAGACAGGGTACGTGAGTGATCAACATGGTGGCAAATGGAGTAAAATGTGGGGAAGTATGAGGTTATTTTCTTTGTAGTAAGCAGGATATTTTTGTAAATGGTAAGAAACTTTTAAATTTTGATGTTCAGAGAGGCTTTGGTCTGTTCATACAAGGAACAGAGTGTAAGTACAGCAGGTTTGCTGATGACACTAAGATTGGAGGCGTTGTGGACAACAAGGAAAGCTTTCAAAGCTTGCAGAGGGATCTGGACCAACTGGAAAAATGGGCCAGAAAATGGCAGATGGAACTTAATGCGGAAAAGTGTGAGGTGTTGCATTTTGGAAGGTCAAACCAAGGTAGGACATACACAGTAAATGGTGGGGCACTGAGGAGGGCAGAGGAACAAAGGGATCTGGGAGCTCAAATACATAATTCCCTGAAAGTGGCATCACAGGTAGACAGGGTTGTAACGAAAGCTTTTGGCATATTGGCCATCATAACTCAAAGTATTGAGTATAGGAGTTGGGATGTTATGGTGAGGTTATATGAGACATTGGTGAGGCCAACTTTGGAGTATTGTGTGCAATTCTGGTCGCCTAACTACAGGAAGGATATCAGTAAGATTGAGAGAGTGCAGAGAAGATTTATTAGGATGTTGCCGGGTCTTAAGGAGTTGAGTTACAGGGAAAGATTAAACAGGTTAGGACAATATTCCTTGGAGCGTAGAAGGATGAGGGGAGATTTGATAGAAGTTTACAAAATTATGAGGGGTATAGACAGAGTGAATGTGAGTAGGCTCTTTCCACTTAGGTTAGGAGTGATAAACACGAGAGGACGTGGCTTTAGGGTGAAAGGGGAAAGATTTAGGGGGAACATTAGGAGGAACTTTTTCACTCAGAGAGTGGTGAGAGTGTGGAACGAGCTGCCATCTGAGGTGGTAAATGGGGGCTCACTCTTAAGTTTTAAGAATAAATTGGATAGATAATGGATGGGAGAGGTCTGGAGGGTTATGGACTGGGTGCAGGTCAATGGGATTAGCGGAATAATATTTCGGCACAGACTAAAAAGGCCGAATGGCCTGTTTTCTGTGCTGTAGTGTTCTATAGTTCTATAAGTGATTAGGAAGACAAATGCCATGTTAGCCATTACTGCAAGGGCATTGGGGTACAGGAATAAAGAATTTTGTTACAGTTTTACAGGACTTTGATCAGCCCAGGCATGGAGTATTATTCCTGGAATACTGTATGTGGTTTTGGTCTCCATATTTAAGGAAGGATATATTTGCATTAGAGGTGGTACAGTGAAGGTTCATTGGATTGGTCCCTGGGATGAAGGGCAGTCCTATGATGAGAGGTTGAATAAATTGGATTTATATTCCCTGGAGTTTTGTAGAATGAGAGGTGATCTCATTGAAAAATGCAAGATTTTGAAAGGGCTTGACAGGGTGGATATAGATGGTTGTTTCCCCTGACTGGGGAATCTATAACAAGGGGGCACAGTCTCAGGATAAGGAATTTATCAGTTAGGACTGAAGTGAGAAGATATTTATTCACTCCTCATTTGCAAACCTTGGAATGTGTACCCCGTAGGATTGTCAATGCTCCATACTTCAATATATTCAAGACTGAGATAGATTTTTGGACTTTGAGTGAATATAAGGATATATGGGGAATGGGAGAGAAGTGGATTTGAAGTAGCTATGTATTGCATGGTGGAGCAGGCTCAAGAGGATGAATGGCCTACTGCTGCCAGTTCTGATATCCTTTCGTTATAAAAAATGGAAAGGACATTAAAAGTACAAAGGATAGTGTCAATCTAAGGGACTGGGAGGGATATAAAGAACAGCAAAGGAAGATAAACATTATGGTAAGAACTGCAAAAATGATTATGAAAATAACTTGCCACGAATGTCAAGATGAGTGAAATAATTTCCATTTTTGAAGGAGAATGGGGCCGTCAAGGATAACATGGGCCCTTTGAAGGCAGAGATGTTAATATTGCAACTGAAAGCAAGGTAGTGGAAGATTTGTTGAAGATATTAGAGGGAAGGTGTTAATAGTCTTGAAATTCCAGGGAAACTAATAATGGACCAAGAAAAATGGAATGGCACTGAAGACTGACAAATCCCCAGGAGCAGGTGGCTTTGACCTCAGAGTTTAAAAGGAAGTAGGTGAGGAAATTGCAGATGCTTTCACCAGAAACTTCTGAAGTTCTAATATAAAAGCAAAATACTGGAAATCTCAAATAAAAACAGAAAGTGCAGCTCAGACGGTTAACATTTCCAATCTGAGCCTTTTCAGGTCATGGTTAATTCTAGTTTCTTTCTCCAAAATGGTGATGCTGCCTCACCTGATCTGTATTTCTAGCACTTTCTGTTTTTAGCTCAATCTTCCAAAGCTCTCTTGTTTCAGGATTAGAAATTTGCTGATGTAACTCTATTATTTAAGAATGGTGCATGAAACGGTACAATTATAGACCTGTCAATGACCATGAAAAAATTAAATTGTACACCTGTTAATGACCATTAAACTGTAGACCTGTTAATGATTATTAAATGGGGGAAGCGATGGCGTAGTGGTATTGTCGCTGGACTAGTGATCCATGGACCCGGGGTGATGCTCTGGGGACATGGGTTCGAATCCCACCACGGCAGATGGTGGAATTTAATTTCAATTAAAAACAAATCTGGAACTAAAAATCTAATTGTTGTAAAAGCTCATCTGGTTCACTAATGTTATTTTAAGGAAGTAAATTTGTCTGACCTACACATGACTCCAGACCCAAAGCAATGTAATTAACTCTTAAATGCTCTCTGAAACGGCCTAGCAAGCCACTCAGTTGTGACAAACCGCTACAAAGTCATAAAAAAGGAATAAAACCGGACGGACCACCTGGCATCGACCAAGGCACCGGAAACAACAACGGCAATCTCAGCCCTGTCAAACCGGCAAAGTCCTCCTTAGTAACATCTGGGGGCTAGTGCCAAAATTGGGAGAGATGTCTCATAGACTAGTCAGGCAACAGCCTGACTTTTCCATCCTCACGGAATCTTACCTCACAGATAATGTCCCAGACACCACCATCACCATCCCTGGGTATGTCCTGTCCCACAGGACCTCTACGACATGGTGGTATACAGTGGGGAGGGAGTTGCCCTGGGAGTCCTCAACATCAACTCCAAACCCCATGAAGTCTCATGGCATCGGGCCAAACCTGCTGGGAAGCAAGGACACCTCCTGCTGATTACCATGTACAGCCCCCCCCCGCCTCAGCTAATGAATCAGTGCTCCCCCATGTTGAATACCGCTTGGAGGAAGCACTAAGGGTGGGAAGGGTACAGAATGTACTCTGGGTGGGGGACTTCAATGTCCATCACCAAGAGTGACTCGGTAGCACTACTGCTGATCGAGCTGGCCGAGTCCTAAGTGACATAACTTCTAGACTGGGTCTGCGGCAGGTGGTGAGGGAACCAGCAAGAGGGAAAAACATAATTAACCTCATCCTCACCAACCTGCCTGTCACAGATGCATCTGTCCATGACAGTATTGGCAGGAGTGACCACTGC
This sequence comes from Carcharodon carcharias, assembly GCF_017639515.1. Classification (NCBI taxonomy): domain Eukaryota; kingdom Metazoa; phylum Chordata; class Chondrichthyes; order Lamniformes; family Lamnidae; genus Carcharodon; species Carcharodon carcharias. The sequence continues at coordinate 88,301,147 of NC_054480.1, read as the reverse complement.
AAAATCCTTATGGAGATGAAGTCCCACCTTCACATTGAGGGTACCCTTCATTGTATTGTGTGGCACTAAAACTGTGCTAAATGGGGTAGATTTCAAACAGACTTAGCAATTCAAGACTGTGCATCAATGAGGCCCTGTGGGCTATCAGCAGCAGTAGAACTGTACTTGAACACAATCTGTAACCTGATGTCCCGGCATATCCCCCACTCTACCATTACCACCAAGCCAGGGGATCAATGCTGGCTGAATGAAAAGAGCAGGAGGACATGCCAGGAGTAGCACCAGGCATACCTAAAAATTGTAGACCTGTTATTGACAATAACATTATAGACTTGTTAATGACCATGGGTGGAATTTTCCATGCCTTCTGGAAGCCAGTGTGATAGGTGGCAGGCAAGGAAAATATGGCATGATCTAATTCACGATGGTGGGAAAGCAGGTTGGGATTGTCCTCTGAGCCTGCCGACGGGTGGGCCACGCTTCTCACCAACGGTCATGTGGAAGCTCATTGTAATACATCAGCATCTCATTAAAAGGCCATCCTGCCAGGCTCTGGACACCCACCAGATCATCCATCCACGCCGGCAGGAAAGCACATCGACGTGTTTCGCAACAGCACACAAGCGACGTGCACTTGGCGGCCGTCACTTTGGGGGAACTGGAGGTGAATGAGCAGCAGCGTTTTCCACAGATCGCCAAGGTCACCTGTTGCTCTGCAGGCTTCAGGGGCGCCGGCAGACTGGGATGAAGAGCCGCCCTGCCTCGGAAGTGACTGTACGTGGGGTGGGGGGGATGGGGTGATGTCTGGGGACAATTGCTGCCCTGGCGTTGGATCCGAAGCACAAGCAATCAAGGCAGGGGGCAGGGTAGGCACCTGTATAAACTGACCAGGCCTCTGCAACTGCGACAGATCAGGCACAGCCACAGTGATATGATTGGGGTTGGGCTCCTAGCCTGCCTGCTCATGCAATACAGAGGCACCAATGTGCCACCAAACAAAGTGACCTTACACCTCACCACCCCGGCACAGACTGCAAGCCTGCGACCACTTTACTGGACCGCAGAGCAGTTGGACTGCACACGTTGTACAATCTCCTCGCCAACACTGGCTATGTATCAGTCACTGTTGGAGACGCTCGCATCCCCTTGCAATCTCAGCATCCCGGTTTGGACCATGTCACAGGTCACAGGAGAGCCATGCAGCACACTCATCTATAGCCAACTAAGGAGTGGCCATCACTTCCCGGGAAGTGTTAAAGGGTGGTCACACAGGGCCAAGAAAGGATGCTAAGTACAGACATGATAACCACGTCTCTCTCTCTTTCATGCTGCAGGAGGACCACGTCAGGATCATGGATCCTGGTGATCTAGCTGTATGCCTGATGGCCTACAGAGAGCAGAGAAGACAGAGCAGAGAGTGGCTGAGGCTCCTGGCTGTGTAAAGGCAGGACCAACAGGGGCTCCTGCACACGCTGCCCAGGAGCAACAGTGGGCCGTGGCTGGTCGGTGCCTAGCGATACCCAGGGTCTATAGACGCCGTTTGCCATTCCTGCAGATGACTGAGAACCAGTGTCGCCAATGACTGCGCATGTCTAGGGACCTGGTGGCTCACACCTGCCACGTACTCCTGGACTTGGCACCAAGGGGACATGGAGGACATCCACTGCCAGTGGCTGTGAGAGTGACTGCGATGCTCAATTTCTATACCAGTGGCTCCTTTCAGAGCTGCACAGGTGATCTCTGTGGGATTTCACAATCCACCACCCACAAATACATCACCCACAGATGCCATCTTCTCCATGGCACACAACTTTGTGCATTTCGCCTGGGACTGGGACAGCCAGGATGCAAGGGCCATTGGATTCGCCCTGATCTCGGGATTCCCACAGGTGCAGAGTATGATTGACTGCACTCATGTGATGCTCAGGTCTCCATCGCTACATTCAGTGGACTTCATCAACCACAAGGGCTTCCACTCACTGAACACGCAGCTGGTATACGACCACCAGAAATACATCCTGCAGGTGTGCACAGTTTCCAGGGAGTGTGCACGATGCCTACATCCTGTGTCGCTTGCAGATCCCTGCAATCTTCCAGGGTCCACAGAGGCTGCAGGGTTGGCTCCTCAGGGACAAGGGCTCCCCACAGAGGCCGTGGCTGATGACACCCGTGAAGCGACCTCAGACTGCAGCAGAGCAACGCTATAATGAGGCTCATGCAGTAGCTTGTAACTTAGCAGAGCAGACCATCGGGATGCTGAAGACGGTGCCAGGACCAGTCTGGTGGAGCCCTGCAATACAATCCGCAGAGGGTGTCACACATCGTCATCATCTGCTACCCCCTTTACAATCTGGCGCTGCAACAGGAAGAGGAGCTGGCTGAGGAAGAGATGGAGGAGCTGGAGGTTTCCTTTGATGAGGAGGATGCCGATGAGGGTGAGGGGGTCCTCGGTAGTGACGATGACGGGGATGAGGCTCTCGCACTGGCCAGGCAAGGCAGGCATGCTCAGGAGGACTTCATAGCTGCCAGATTTGTGGAGGATGATGAGGACATGCAGTGAGGTGTCCCCGTATATCCTCACATCACAGTTGTGAACGTTTGACTCGTCAGGGTTATATCAGCATCAATACCCTCTGAGAGAATTCTCCTGTCATGGAGATGCAGTGGAGGCCCTAATAGCCACTCAATTGCAGGATAATGATGACAACATGCAGTGAGGACAGTCCATAAATCTTCACACAGCCTCTGAGAATGTCTGACTCCTGCCTGGCCGAGGGCAACTCACTTGTGCTCCATGATCAGGGCCATCTCAGAGACGCAGCCATGAAACTTTAGATGCATCTGATGCTATGTCCGCCTTCAGCACCTCAGCCCTTCAGGAGCTGGTGCACAGCATCACTGGTCGCAGATGCTGGTGTGATGGGGGCCAGCCCCACCTTAAAGGTGCTGAGAGCACACAGAGATTATGAGAGAACTTTGTGGTGCCTGCTCACTACATTCTGGCAGCAATGACCAGCACTGCCGAGGCGCAGGCATCAGTAATGTTTCCAGGGAGTGTGAGGCTGGACCGCCACTGTGGTCTGAAGGCTGCACAGGGAAGAGGCCCTGGACTGAGACACCTGCCTTATATCTTGTCCAGAAAGATTTCACATCTGAGTGACAAAAACACTGCTCATCAGAACAAGTAGCCATAGGCAGGGAGACATTCTTAGGAGTTTATTGACAATAGTGAACATTATGTACAAGTGATTAACACCTATGCCCAGGCTGTGCAACGGCTTGGCCTAAATAGCCAAGTGGTTATGGTACTGGGTTTGGAACCCCAAGATCAAGAGTTCAAATCTCACAATGGCAAACTATGAAACAACGTAACTTCATCTGAAACAGATGGAAACGGGTTTGTACTTGAAAGAGTTACATTTACCTAACTTTCCTAACCCTGCTGCTACATCTTGGTGCTCCTTGGACATCCACAGCGGAGGTGGAGGCAGCCTGCTGACTGTGATGCCCTGTCTGTGGTGACTTTGGTAGGTGTCCTCTGGAGGGCTGAGACTTGGAGGCCCCAGCCTGCTTTCGAGGTCCTGCTGTATGGCAGTGGCACCCTTTTCGGCCTGTGGAGCTGGAGCTGTGGATGTTACAGGAAGAGGGGTGTTGGATGGGCTGGACACTCCCAGAGTCACCTGGATGGATGGCCCTGGGGTGTGCACCTGCTGATCCTCCTCCCTATGGGTGCCCGAGGGCCCCTGGCTGACTCCTTGAGGAGAAGGGGTAGCTGCACTGAGATCGAGCTGCCCAGCACCCCTCTCATGTACACTCTGTTGAAGGCCAACTATGGCGTCAGCGATGGAGTTAAGCCCATGCAGCAGTGCAGGAGCAACGTCCTGGACCAAGGTCTACATGGCGCCGCCATCCTGCCAGTGTTGACCTCGGTTTGTTGCAATGCTGGTGCTATCACCTCAGACTGTCCTCCGTCGTGCCTTGCAATCTGAGGAGTGCAGTGGACATCCCTTCCTGATGTTCCTGAGCTTGTCTTTGCAATTGCAGCAACTGTGACATGACCGAGTCCAGAGGCTCATCAACTGACTCAGACTCAGCAACGTTCAGGCCTCCAGCAGTCCGCCAAGTGCCGGGGACCTGGGAGGTCCCTGCCTCTGCCTGCTGTGGATCAGACAGTGCGATGTGCTCACCAAATTGTGATCCTGAGGCTACTCTAAAGCTAGGTCCCACTGAGATATTTGTCTCTGTGCTGGTGGAGGGTGTGGGTGAGCGCTGTGATGGGTCTTCAGGAAGGGTGCCTTCAGATTCCTCTTCAGAGGTTTCTTCAGGGCTTGATTGGAGGCTCTGGGTCATGGACTCTGTTGCCTGTTTGGCAGATGTGACTGTGAAAGCAAGGGGAGATAATTAGTGCATGACAGTGGCCTGTGAAAGAGGACATATCACTCACAGTATGGTTGTCTGATGGATGTTGCACTGCTGGATCCTCACTTGGTAGAGCAGCGCTGACCTCACCATCAGCACAGGACCGGTCCCGGTCAACACCGGCCAGCTGGATGGCTCTGTTTTTAAAATCTGTCAGAACTTTGCTTTCCATCATCCCTCCACCTGTCTGTGACCTTTCCCTCCTGTTGGGAGCCAGTTTGTTCTGAATGGATAGAGATGGGGAGAGTGTATCAGGACTCCTGCCTGGCCAGATGATAAGTATGCCTGGTCTGTGTGGGTGGTGAGTGATCCCATGGACGGGATGAAGACAATGATGGTGAGTGTGAGAGAGTGAATGGTGATGTCCCTTGCACTGACAGTGAGTGAGGGCCCTGTGGATGTGTGATGGGTTTGTAAGTGTGTGAGTTGGGAATGAGTGATTTACCCTGGCAGAACGGAAGAGAACATTCATCCTGTTGCGGGACTGGGTGGCTGTCCTCTTCTGAAGGGTGTTGATGCTGACCACCGCTGCTACCGCCTCCCAAGCTGGGTTGGTCATGTTGCTGCCCATCCTGTGCCCAGAGCGGGGGGGTAGAGCAGATCCCAGCGGCCTCCACTGCATCCAGCAGTCGTTCAGGGGACCCGTCGTTGAAGCGGAGGCTGCAGTCTTTTTTCCTTTGCTGGTCATGTCTCCCGGGTAGGGGTGGTGAACTGGTGGTGATGAGCGATTTGCTGGCAGCTGCTTTTTAAAGATGGTGGCTGGCATGTTGCAACAGCGGGCTGATGGTGGGAGGGTGAATGAGGCCTGCTTACCATGGAAACGGCGTGTTTCTCGGGAGCGAATATATAATGAGGTGGGCTCGGGACGATACGGCGTGAAAACCCACCATCGGGGCCAGCGGGTAGGACATAATTTGCCTGCCTGCTGTCGCACTTAGTGCAAATCTGGGGAAATTCTGCCCCATAAAATTATAGACCTGTTAATGACGATAAAATTGTAAACCTGTTATTAACCATAGCATTATAAACCCTGTTAATGTCACTGGAATCTTAGTTAAGCACAGCGTGACAGAGCATGTAGACAAATATGAGCTGAATAGAGAAAGCCAACATGAATTCATAATGAGTAGGTTATGTTTAACAACCTTAATGCAATTTGTAAAGCGTGAAGTAGTTGTAGGGAGATTCATGTGCTGTACTTTATATGGATTTTCAGAAGGCTTTCAATAAAGTTCCACAAAAGAGACTAAAATTAATACTCCTGGAATTGAAGGCAAATTATTGAGCTGTTACAAGATTTGTTAGGCAATAGAAGACAGAGGATAGGGATAATTGATACGTCTTCAAATTCAATGTATTAATGACTTTGATGATGCTATAGACAGTCATGGATCAAGGCTGGCTGATGACACAAATATTGGTGGCATTATAACGAATGTAGAAGAAATTACAAAGGGGCAAAAACTGTGCCAGATAGAATACCCACACTGGTGGCTCTCAAATGTGAGGCCATACATTTTGAACCTAAACAGGGTAAATAAAATTAATAATAAAATGGTGAATCACTCAGAACAGTGGATCTTCAAAGCAGATTTCACAGGATCACAGAATCTTTACAGTGCAGAAGGAGGCCATTCAGCCCATCAAGTCTGCTCTGAAAGAGCACTTCACTTAGTCCCACTCCCCTGCCTTATACCCGTAACCTTGCACATTCTCTCTTTTCAGGTAGCAATCCAATTCCCTTTTAAAATCCTTGATCGAAACTGCCTCCATCGCCCTCTCAGAAAGTTTGTTCCAGACTCCAACTATCCTCTGGGTAAAAAAATTTCCCTCACATCACATTTACTCCTTTTGCCAACTACTTTGAATCTGTGCCCTCTAGTTCTTGGTGTTTTCTTGTTTCTCACTATTGCCTTTGCTCCAGGGAAAAGAGTCCCAACCTCTCCAACCTATCCTCATAGCTACAATTCTTCATTCCAGGAATCATTCTTGTGAGTCTCCTCTGTACTCTTTCCAATGCCTTCACCTCCTTCCTCAAGTATTGTGCCCAGAACTGAATGCGGTACTCCAAATGAGGCCTAACTAGTGTCTTATACAATTTCAACATGACCTCCTTAATCTTGTACTCAATGCCCAGATTATTAAAAGCTAAGATGCCATATTTTATTAACTGCTATCTCAACATTAGTGGCTCTCCCTTTATTTTATACTGTTTTATTTTTCCTGTCAAAATGAATCACCTCACACTTCTCTGCATTGAACTTCATCTGCCTCTTGTCTGCCCCATCCACCAACTATGTAACCCAAGATGTAATAGTCCTTTAAGACAAGTATTGTAATGTAAGGTCACATGATCTTATTGTTCAATAGCAGAGTAGCACGGGCTACCACTATGTGAGAGAGTCTTGAGTTAGTCACTGATGAGTTAAGACAGAGTTTTATGTTGTGAGCACCTAAGTATAGTTGTAGAGTTAGTTTGTAAATAAACAGCATGTGTTTATTCTAACAACAACCTCCCAATGTTCTCTGTCTCTGTACCAATTCGACCGATAGAGTCATAGAGTCTACAGCACAGAAAAAGGCCTTCGGCCCATCGAGTCTGTGCCGGTCAAATAAGTACCTAACTGTACAAATCCCATTTTCCAGCACTAGGCCCATAGCTTTGTATGCCATGGCATCACAAGTACACATCCAAATACTTCTTAAATGTTATGAAGGTTTCTACCTCTACCACCCTTTCAGGCAGTGAGTTCCAGATTCCCACCACCCTCTGGATGAAAAAATTTCACCCTCACATCCCCCTCTAAACCTCCTGCCCCTTACCTTAACTCTATGCCCCCTGGTTATTGATCCCTCCACCAAGGGGAAAAGTTCCTTCCTGTCTACCCTATCTATGCCACTCATGATTTTATACACCTCAATCATGTCCCCTCTCAATCTCCTCTGCTCCAGAGAAAATAACCCCAATCTATCCAAAGATAAAAGCAAAATACTGCGGATGCTGGAAATCTGAAACAAAAACAAAGTTCTGATGAAGAGTCATACGGACTCGAAACGTTTTTGTCCCAATCTATCCAATCTCTCCTCATAACTAAAACTCTCCAGCCCAGGCAACACCTCCTTTGCCTTCTCTCCAGTGCAATCACATCCTTCCTATAATGCAGATTCCAGAACTGCACGCAGTATTCCAGCTGTGGCCTAACCAGTGTTTTATACAGTTCCAGCATAACCTCCCTGCTCTTATATTCTATGCCTCGGCTAATAAAGGCAAGTGTCCCATATGCCTTCTTAACCACCTTATCTACCTGTCCCGCTACCTTAAGGGACCAGTGGACATGCAAACCAAGCTCCTTCTGATCCTTGGTGCTTCCCAGAGTCCTACCATTCATCGTGTATTCCCAGGACTTGTTTGTCCTGCCCAAGTGCATCACCTCACACTTATCCGGATTAAATTCCATTTGCCACCGATCAGCCCATCTATATCCTCCTGTAATCTAAGGCTATCCTCACTATTTACCACCCCACCAACTTTCGTGTCATCCACGAACTTACTGATCAACCCCCTTATATTCAAGTTTAAATCATTTATATATACCATAAATAGCAAGGGACCCAACACTGATCCCTGTGGAACGCCACTGGATACTGGCATCCAGTCACAAAAACACCCCTCCACCATCACCCTCTGCTTCCTGCTGGTCAGCCAATTTGCCAAATTGCCTTGGATCCCATGGGCTCTTACCTTCGTTATCAGTCTCCTATGCGGGACTTTATCAAAAGCCTTGCTGAAATCCAAGTAGACTACGTCAAATGCATTGCCCTCACCTGCACCAGGTCACCTTTTTGAAAAATTCAATCAAATTGGTCAGACATGACCCCCCTTAACAAAACCATGCCGACTGTCCTTGATTAATCCCTGCCTCTCCAAGTGTAGATTCATTCTGTCCCTCAGAATTGCTTCCAATAGTTTCCCCACCACTGAGGTTGGCCTGTAGTTCCCTCATTTATCCCTTCCTCCCTTCTTGAATAACGGTACCAAATTGGCTGTCCTCCAGTCCTCTGGCACCTCTCCTGTGGGGAGAGAAGTATTGAGAATTATTGCCAGTACCCTTGCTACCTGCTCTGCCTCACTCAATAGCCTAGGATACATTTAGAACAAAGAACAAAGAAAAGTACAGCACAGAAACAGGCCCTTCGGCCCTCCAAGCCTGCTCCGATCATATTGCCCGTCAACTAATACATTTTGCACTTCCGGGGTCCATATCCCTCTATTCCCATCCTATTCATGGATTTGTCAAGTTGCCTCTTAAACAGCACTGTCATACCTGCTTCCGCCACTTCCTCTGGCAGCGAATTCCAGACACTCACTACCCTCTGTGTAAACAACTTGCCCCACACATCTCCTCTATAGTTTTCTCCTCTCACCTTAAATCTATGTCCCCTAGTAATTGACTCTTCCACCCTGGGAAAAAGCTTCTGACTATCTACTCTGTCCATGCCATTCATAATTTTGTAAACTATCAAGTCGCCCCTCAATCTCCGTCACTCTAATGAGAACAATCCAAGTTTCTCCAACCTCTCCTCATAGCTAATAATCTCCAGACCAGGCAGCATCCTGGTAAACCTCTTCTGCACCCTCTCCAATGCCTCCATATCCTTCTGGTAATGTGGCGACCAGAATTGCACGCAATATTCCAAGTGCGGCCTAACCAAGGCTCTATACAGCGGCAGCATGACTTCCCAGCTTTTATACTTAATACCCCTGCCAATGAAGGCAAGCATGCCATATGTCTTCCTGACTACCTTATCCACCTGTGTTGCCACTTTCAGTGACCTGTGGATCTGTACACCCAGATCCGTCTGCCCATCAATGCACTTAAGGGTTCTGCCATTTACTGTATAATTCCTGCTGGACCTAGAGATTTATCTACTTTTAAACCTGCCAGATCACTTAGAACCTCCTCCTTTTCTATGCTAATTGCTTTAATTATATCAGTCCTTCTGTCTGATTTCCATACCCACGTCGCTCCTCTCACTTGTGAACACCAACACAAAGTATTCATTTAGAACTCTACCTACGTCTTCTGGCTCCACAAGCAAATTACCACTGTGGTCCTTAATGGGCCCTACTCTTTCCCCAGATATCCTCTTACTCTTAATGGACTTGGAAAATAACTTTGGATTTTTCTTTATTTTACCTGTCAATGTTTTTTCATGCCCCCCTTTTGCTCTCCTAATTTCCTTTTTAAGATTCCCCCCTACACATTCTATATTTCTCTAGGGCTTCCACTGTTTTGAGCTCTCGGTATCTTCTTCAAGCCCCCCCTTTTCCCTTTATCCAATCATCCCGAACAAAGCTTGCAACCCAGATGCTTTAGCCCCAACAAACCAAGGGAACTGGATCCAACAGCAACATGTCTATGTGCTTTTGAAGTTCAAGACTAACTTCGTCACAATTGACAATGTTTCCAATCTTCATATCATCCGCAAATTTTGAAATTGTGCCCTGAACACCACAGTCTATGTCATTAATATATATCAGGGAGAGCAAGGATCCAACACTGACCCATGGGGAACTCCAGTACAAACCTTCCTCCAATCTGAAAAACAACCATTTATGTTCTGATGAAGAGTCATTCCGACTCGAAACGTTAACTGTATTCCTCTCCGCAGATGCTGTCAGACCTGCTGAGTTTTTCCAGGTATTTTTGTTTTCATTTATCACTACTCTCTGTTTCCTGTCACTCAGCCAATTTCTTATCTGAGTGCCTACTTTCCCTTTTATTCCATGAGCTAGAATTTTGCTCAAGTTTGTTGTGCGGCATTGTATCAAATGTCTTTTGAAAATCCATTTACACCACATCAGTGTTTCCTTTATCAATCTTCTCTGTTAACTCCTCATGTTTCCACTGGAGTTTAGAAGAGTTGAGGGGTGATTTAATTGAAGTATATAGGATCCTGAACAGCCTTGACAAGGTGGACGTGGAAAGGATGTTTCCTCTTGTGGGTGAGTCTAGAACTAGTGGGCACTGGTTTAAAATTAGGGGTCACCCTTTTAGGACAGAGATGAGGAGAAATCTTTTTCTCTCGAGAGTTGTGTGACTTTGGAACTCTCTGCCTCAGAAGGTGGTGGAGGCGGGGTCATTGAATATTTTTAAGGCAGAGGTAGATAGATTCTTGTTAGGCAAGGGAATTAAAGGTTATCAGGGTTAGATGGGAATATGGAAATCGAAACACAAGAAGATCAGCCATGGTCTTATTGAATGGTAGAGCAAGCTCGAGGGGCCGAATGGCCTAGTTCTCCTATTTCATATGTTTGTTTTCAAAGTGAAGGGATGAATATGTAAGTCAAAGAGAATGAGGATGACTGAGAGAAATGAAGGATTAGAGCAAGACAGAGGGAAAGGGTAATGAAAGGGTAAAATACAGAGAAGGATGTTAGAGCTTGAGAATGGGGCAATGAGGCTGTGATTGAAAGAGGGAACATGAGAATTAGAGAGATTGAGAGAAAGAGAAAATGAATGACAGAGTGAGGGGAAGTCCAAGAGAAAAACAGAACGCTAGAGTCCGTGAAAGTGGATATGAGAAAATAGAATGAGATAGAAAGAGAGGCTAAGAGGGGATGAAGGAGGGAGGGAGAGGGGTCAATGGGGGAAGGAGGGAGAGAGCATTTAGTGAATCAATGGGGGATGGAGGGAGGAGGGTATTTAGGGATTGGGGGATGGAGTAGGGGTTATATATGGAATCAGTGGATGAAGTGAGGTGGGCATATAACATATCAATGGTGAATGGAGTGAGTGAATCAGTGGGGTTGAAATGAAGAGATATTTCATTAATCAATGGGGAGTGAACTGAGGAGGATCGAGAGCAGATGGATGAGAGAGTATTTAGTGAATCAACATGGGATGGAGTCAAGGGGTATTTAGTAAATCTGAGGGGTTGGAGTGAGGGGGTATTTATCGAATGATTGAAGGGGAGGGGACTTGGCGGTGTACTGGTAATGTCGCTGAACTGGTAATCCAGAGGACCAGCCTAATGTTTTGGGGACACAGGTTCAAATCCCCTCCACAGCGGATTGGTGGAATTTAAATTCAATTAATAAACCTGGAATTCAAAGCTAGTCTCAGTAATAGTGACCAAGAAACCATTCTCGATTGTCGTAAAAACCCATCTGACTCACTAATGCCCTTTAGGGAAGGAAATCTGCCATCCTTACCTGGTCTGGCCTATACGTGACTCCAGATCCACAGCAATGCAGTTGACATTTCTGCTCTCTGAAATGGCCAAGCAAGCCAATCAGTTGTATCAAACTGCTACAAAGTCTAAAAGGAATGAAACCAGATGTACTACCCGGCATGGGCCTAGGCACTGGAAACAACGACGGCGAACCCAGCCCTGTCAACCCTGCAAAGTCCTCCTTACTAACATCTGGGGGCTTGTGCCAAAATTGGGAGAGCTGTCTCACAGACTAGTCAAGCAACAGTCTGACATAGTCATCCTCACTGAATCATATCTTACAGATAATGTCCCAGACACCACCATCATCATCCCTGGGTATGTCCCATAAGACCATTAGACATAGGAGCAGAAATTAGGCCATTCGGCCCATTTAGTCTGCTTCGCCATTCAATCATGGCTGATAAGTTTCTCAACCCCATTCTCCCACCTTCTCCCCGTAACCTTTGATCCCCTTACCAATCAAGAACCTATCCATCTCCGTCTTAAATACACTCAATGACCTGGCCTCCACAGCCTTCTGAGGCAATGAATTCCATAGATTCAACACTCTCTGGCTAAAGAAGTTTCTCCTCATCTCTGTTCTAAGAGGTCTTCCCTTTACTCTGAGGCTGTGCCCTCGGGTCCTAGTCTCTCCTACTAATGGAAACATCTTCCCTATGTCCACTCTATCCAGGCCTTTCAGTATTCTGTAAGTTTCAATCAGATCCCCCCTCATCCTTCTAAACTCCATCGAGTATAGACCCAGAGTCCTTAAACATTCCTCATATGTTAAGCCTTTCATTCCTGGGATCATTCTCGTGAACCTCCTCTGGAACCTCTCCAGGGCCAGCACATCCTTCCTGAGATATGGGGCCCAAAATTGCTCACAATATTCTAAACGTGGTCTGACCAGAGCCTTATAAAGCCTCAGCAGTACATCCCTGCTTTTATATTCTAGTCCTCTCGAAATAAATGCCAACATTGCATTTGCCTTCCTAACTACCGACTCAACCTGCAAATTAACCTTAAGAGAATCCTGCACTAGAACTCCCAAGTCCCTCTGTACTCCAGAATTCTGAACTATCTCCCCATTTAGAAAATAGTCTAAGCCTCTCTTCCTACCAAAGTGCATGACCTCACACTTCCCCACATTGTATTCCATCTGCCACTTCTTTGCCCATTTTCCTAACCTGTCCAAATCCTTCTGCAGCCTCCCCGCCTCCTCAATACTACCTGTCCCTGCACCTATCTTTGTATCATCTGCAAACTTAGCCAGGATGCCTTCAGTTCCTTCATCTAGATCATTAATGTATAAAGTGAAAAGTTGTGGTCCCAACACTGACCCCTGCGGAACTCCACTAGTCACCAGCCGCCATCCTGAGAAGGACCCCCTTATTCCCACTCTCTGCCTCCTGCCAGACAGTCAATCTTCTATCCATGCTAGTATCTTGCCTCTAACACCATGGGCTCTTATCTTACTGAGCTGCCTCCTGTGTGGCACCTTGTCAAAGGCCTTCTGGAAGTTCAAGTAGATAACATCCATTGACTCTCCTTTGTCTAACCTACTCGTTACCTCCTCAAAGAATTCTAACAGATTTGTCAGGCATGACCTCCCTTTGATGAAACCATGCTGACTTTGCCCGATTTTACCATGCACTTCCAAGTATTCTGAAATCTCATCCTTAATAATGGACTCTAATGTCCTAACGGCAGGACAGAGCCAGCAGAGGTGGTGGCACAGTGATATGCAGTCGGGAGGGAGTTGCCTCAACATCAACTCCAGACCCCATGAAGTCTCATGGCATCAGATCAAACATGGGAAAGGAAACCTCCTGCTGATTACGATATACAACCCTCCCACAGCTGATGAATCAGTGCTCCTCCATGTTGAACATCACTTGGAGGAAGCATTGAGGGTGGCAAGGGGCAGAGTGTACTCTGGGTGGGGGACCTCAATATCCATCACCAAGAGTGACTCGGTAGCAATACTACTGACTGAGCTGGCCGAGACCTAAAGGACATAGCTGCTAAACTGGGTATGCGGCAGATGGTGAGGGAACCAGCAAGAGGGAAAAATACACTTGACCTTATTCTCACCAAGCTGCCTGCCACAGATGCATCTGCCCATGACAGTATCGGTAGGAGTGACCACCACACAGTCGTTATGGAGATTGCTTTGATCTCAGTTGATGTTAATACTGGACAAGTCAGTTCGCAGGGTGAAACCTGGCTTGGCAGATACTAACTTTTTTTAAAGAAACCGTGGAGGTCAGTTACTGAACATATTCACAAGTCTGCCGGTATATCGTTAACACAAAGAATAAAACATTTATTAAATAAAAAATACACAATATTACACTAGACAAAAATATGGTAAAAATTTCAATGCAAACAACAGAAAATGATTCAAACTCACAGCAATACCCTGACAGACACAGTGAAGGTTTATTGCTAACTCAACACCAAGACCTCCTTGCTTGGGCTGGCCCAGTTGCAAATAGTTTTCTTCTAGTGGAATTCTGAGCATTCACTAGATGCTTTTCTTCAGCTGGTATCTCTCTCTGAGGCACCCAAAACCTTTAACCTAACTTCATTATTACGCCAACTTCAGGGCAAACACATGAGTTCCCTAAACTCAGTTTCACAGCAGTCTTGCAGGATTTCTTACCAGACAGGTTAGAATTTCTGCCTTCAATCTCTGGCATACACACACTGACTGAGGCCCTCTTCTGTCTTCCCCTGGGTCTCTGTATGTCCCTGTCACTAGGCACAGCACAGTGTTTTTCCTACTTATTGTTTTTTTTAATTCACTAAACAACTAACCACTTCGTAATCCATCTCTTCACTTTAAAGGTTGTAAAACCTCATTAAAAATACATGTACACAAATAGGGCCCCAGACTTCCCAGCACTCAACTCAAAAAAAAACTTTAAATGAAACTAGAACCATGTTCCAACTTTCTTAATGCACAAATACAAATATAAAATAAACCTGAAGTTATACATTGCTATGAACAAGGTGAAGTCCCACCTTCACATTGAGGATACACTCCATCGTGTTGTGTGGCACTACCACCATGCTAAATGGGATAGATTTCAAACAGATCTAGCAACTCTACTGGGCATGAGGCGCTGTGGACCATCAGCAGCAGCAGAATTATACTCAAACACAATCTGTAACCTCATGGCCTGACATATCCCCCACTCTACCATAACCACCAAGCCAGAGGATTGACGCTGGTTCAATGAAGGGTGCAAGAGGGCATGCCAGGAGCAGCACCAGGCATACCTAAAAATGAGGTGAAGCAAAACACAGCACTACTTGTGTGCCAAACAGCAGAAGCAGCAAATGATAGACAGAGCTAAGCAATCCTACATTCAATGGATCAGATCTAAGCTCTGCAATTCTGCCATATCCAGTCATGAATGGTGGTGAACAATTAAACAACTCACTGGAGGAGGAGGAGGCTCCACAGATATCCCCATCCTCAATGATGGAGGAGCTCAGCACATCAGTGCAAAAGATAAGGCTGAAGCATTTGCAACAATCTTCAGCCAGAAGTGTCAAGTGGATGACCCATCTCGGCCTCCTCCAGAGGCCCTAGCATCACAGATGCCAGTATTCAGCCAATTTGATTCACTCCATGTGATACCAAGAAACAGCTGAAGGCACTGTATACAGCAGAGGCTATGGGCCCTGACAATATTCTGCCAATAGTACTGAAGGTTTGTGCTCCAGAACTTTTTGCGCCCCTGGCCAAGCTGTTCCAGTACAACTGCAACACTTGCATCTACCCAGCTATGTGGAAAATTGCCCAGGTATGTCCTGTACGCAAAAAGCAGGAGAAATCCAACCCAACCAATTACTGCATCATCAATCTATTCTCGATCATCAGTTAATTGATGGAAGGGGTCATCAACAGTGCTATCAAATGGCACTTGCTTGGCAATAACCTGCTCACTGATGCCCAGTTTGGGTTCCGCCAGGACCACTCAGCTCCTGACTTCGTTACAGCCTTGGTTCAAATATGGACAAAAGAGCTGAACTCCTGAGGTGTGGTGAGAGTGACTGCCCTTGACATCAAGGCCGCATTTGACCGAGTGTGGCATCAAGGAGCCCTAGCAACACTGGAGTCAATGGGAATCAGGAGGAAAACTCTCCACTGGCTAGAGTCATACCTAGCACAAAGGAAGATGGTTGTAGTTGTTGGAGGTCAACATCTCAGCTCCAGGACATCACTGCAGGAGTTCCTCAGGGTAGTGTCCTTGGCCCAACCGTCCTCATCTGTTTCATCAATGACCTTCCTTCCATCATAAGGTCAGAAGTGAGGAGGTTCACTGATGATTACACAATGTTCACCATTCGCAACTCCTCAGATACTGAAGCAGTCCATGTCCGAATGCAGCAAGACCTGGACAATATGCAGGCTTGGGCTGACAAGTGGCAAGTAACATTTGTGCCACACAAGTGCCAGGCAATGACCATCTCCAACAAACGAGAATCCAACATCGCCCCTTGACATTCAATGGCATTATCAACTCTGAATCCCCCATTATCAACATCCTGGGGGTTACCATTGACCAGAAACTGAACTGGACTTGCCATATAAATACTGCAGCTACAAGAACAGGTCAGAGGTTAGGAAACCTGCGGTGAGTAACACCTCCTGACTCCTCAAAGCCTGTCCACAAGGCACAAGTCAAGAGTGTGATGGAATACTCCCCACTTACCTGGATGAGTGTTGCTCTGACAACACTCAAGAAGCTTGACACCATCCAGGACAAAGCAGCCCTCTTGATTGGCACCACATCCACAAACATTCACTCCCTCCACCACCAACACACAGTAGCAGTGGTGTGTACCATCTACAAGATGCACTGCAGGAATTCACCAGTGCAAAATAGAGTTAGGGTAAATTTACTGAATCAATGAGGAATCAAGTGAAGGGGGTATTTAATTGAATAATGGAGAATAGAGTGAGGGGGTATTTAATTAAACAATGGAGAATAGAGTGAGGGTGTATTTAGTGAATCAATGAGAATATATTCAGAGTGTATTTACTGAATCAATGATGAATCAAGCGAAGGGGTATTGACTGAATCAATTGGTAATAGACTAAGGGGGTATTTACTGAATCAATCCTGAATTGAGTAGGTGTGTATTTACTGAGTCAATGCGGAAAAGAGTAAGGGGCTATTTACTGAATTAATGGAGAATAGAGTGAGGGGATAGTTATCCCATCAATGTAGGGTTATTTTGTGAATCAGTGAGGAATTCAGTGAGGGGGTATTTACTGAATCAATGAGGAATCGAGTGAGAGCTTATTTAATAAACAAATGAAGAATAGATTAGGGCATTTACTGAGACATTGAGGAATAGAATGAGGGGGCACTTACTGAATCAATGAGGAATCAAGGGAGGGGGTATTTACTGAATCAGTGGAGGATTGATTAAGGGGGTATTTACTGAATCAAGCTGGAATTAAGTGAGGGGGCATTTACTGAATCAATGGAGAACAGTGAGGGGGTACTTACTGAATCAATGGAGAATAGGGGGGTATTTACTGAATTAATGGAGAATAGAATGTGCTCATAATTACTGAATCAATGAGGAATCAAGTGAAGGGGTATTGGCTGAATCAATTGGTAATAGACTAAGGGGCTATTTACTGAATCACTTCTGAATCGAGTAGGTGTGTATTTACTGAGTCAATGCAGAATAGAGTAAGGGGGTATTTACTGTATCAATGAGGAATTGAATGAGGTGCTAAATCCTGAATCAAGGAGGAATAGGGTCACTAGGTATTTACTGTGTCAATGGAGAATAGAGTAAGGGGGTATTTACTGAATCAATGGAGAATCCAGTGAAGGGGTATTTATTGAGTGAATTAGTAATTGAGTGAGGGGGTATTTACTGAATCAATGCAGGATGGAATAAGGGTATTTACTGAATCAATGGAGAATAGAGTGAAGGGGTGTATACTGAATCAATGATAAATAAAGTGAGGGGGTATTTCTGTACCAATGGAGAATGGAGTGAGGGGGCATTTTCTGATTCAATGTAGGAGTCAGTGAGCTGGTATTTACTGAATCAATGAGGAATTGAGTGAACGGGTATTTACTGAATCAATCTTGAATAGACTGAGGAAGCATTTAATGAGAAAATGAGGAATCTAGTGAGGGGGTATTTACTGAATCAATGCAGAATAGAGTGAGAGGTTAATTAATCAAGGGAGAATAGATTGAGGGGATATTTACTGAAGCATTGAGGAATACAATGGGGGGCATTTACTGAATCAACGGAGAAGAGAGTGAGGGAGTATTTACTGAATCAATGCAGGATAGAGTGATGGGGTATTTAGTGAATCAATGGAGAATGGAGTGAGGGGATATTTACTGAATCAATGAGAAATAGAGTGAGGTGGTATTTACTGAATAAATGAATGGAGTGGATAGGTATTTAGTGGATTGAGATGTTGCTGTATGTTTTTGAATTCTGGTTCTGTTCAGGAGCTGTATCTTG
The DNA here is from genome assembly GCF_017639515.1 of Carcharodon carcharias. Lineage (NCBI taxonomy): Eukaryota > Metazoa > Chordata > Chondrichthyes > Lamniformes > Lamnidae > Carcharodon > Carcharodon carcharias. The sequence goes on along the minus strand of NC_054480.1, from coordinate 88,282,988 downwards.
TTGTCTCAGTGATTCACTCCAACCCATGGTCTCTCTGTGCAGGAGTCAATGGTGGAGAGCCCCTACGCCGTGCCAGGGATTGGGAGCTGGGTCCACAAGCACCTCACAATCCAGGGATTAACGCTATGAAAGTGGCTGCTCTGGTAGTGCAATCCCACCCACGAGTTAAGCGTTGTACCTGTTACTCATACAAGGACAAGGAGTGTGTGTACTACTGTCACCTGGATGTCATCTGGATGAATACCCCAGAGTAAGTCATGTGCAGGTGGAGCTGGCCTTGTACAGAACTTTAGCAGTGATGGCAGGAGGTAGGGCTGGGGCAGGGGGTAGGGGCTGGGGGTTAGGGGCAGGGGTTAGGGGCTAGAGTGGGGGCTGGGGCCAGGGGTGGGGGGTGGGGGCTGGGGGCTGGGGAGCAGGTTGTGAGTTCACTTTTCTATTTATCGCCTCACCATAATTGGTGCTGGATTCGTCGAACTCGAAACAGCAGGCAGGCACTGCCACCCCACCCTCTTCTGTGCCTTTGTATCACTCAAGCTCAAGTTACATTGATGCTCCCTCATGCATACAGGGCCCTTAGTAATGGGCAACAAATGCAAACTTCTCAACAGTGTCAACAGGCTGAAATCAAAGGTAATCCAAGAGATTTTGCTTTGGGGCCATCGATAATCCAACTCGCTCATCTTTCTGGTCAAATTTTTTTGTTTCTTGTTGAAGTTAAACTTCTATGAACTGATACAATTTGGCAGCAGTCAAACAGTCTTCTTTTATAAAAGCTTTACATTCAAGATATTCGTCGATATCTTTAGCAGTGGTAACATGGTATTGTTTTATTAATATAACTGAAAATCAGAATCACAAATAATAAGTATTTTAAATATAATGTTTAGACCACCAGCTGTGAGTAACTTAATTTAAATCAAAACCAATTGCTGTTTCATTGGTGTATGTAGCAAGTTTCTTAAAAAATTAAGTATATTTTTAATATTTGAAAACCTTAAAACCTACCTATGTGTGTCCTGGTGTCTGTAAAATTCAGCTTAATTTTCAGATTTTCCTTGAAGACCCACAAGTGAGTGTGATTAGTGGAAACATGCAATGGTGATTAATTCAGGACTGTCCCTAACAGCACTGTGGGTGTACCTACAGCACATGGACTGCAGCTGTTCAAGAAGGCAGCTCACCACCACCATCTCAAGGGCAATTAAGGATGGGCAATTAATGCTGGTCTAGCGAGAGACGCCCGTATCCCATGAACAAATTTTTTAAAAAATGACTGGGAGTCTCACCATTGTTATAGATTGGGGCAGCTTCAGACATAATGATTTTAAACTAGTGCAGAAAGTAGCAGCTATAAATTGCAGATGAAATTCTTTGATCTTTTGCATTCATTTGGTCGATTTTAAATGTATTGAACTGGAAAGAACAGCACAAGGTAACCAAAACTCCATGCCATTGCATTTAAAACCTAATGTCAACACTCAGTAAACGAACAATCAATTCTCTAACTAGCACCACTCAGTAGCTAATGATCAATTATCTAACTAGCACCAACACTCAGTTGCCAGCCCCAAAACTCATGAAATTGTGTTTGACAATTTTTTTAAGGATGTAACTAGTAGTGTAGATAAAAGGGAACCAGTAGATGTAGTATACCTGGATTTCCAAAAGGCATTTGATAAAATGTCACACAAAAAGTTAATAGTTAAGATATGGAGTAAGGGAGTTGGGAGTGATAAATTAGCATAGATAGAGGTTTGGTTAAGTAATAGGAAACATAGAGTAGGGAAAAATAGTGAATTTTCAAGTTGGCAGGCTGTGACCAGAGTGGAGTGCCACAAGGATCAGTGCTGGGGCCTCAGCTATTTACAATCTATATTAATGATTAATGAAAATGCAGAGAGTAATGTATCAAGTTTGCTGATGATACCAAGCTAGGTGGAGGACAGGGAGAGGCTGCAAAGAGTTATAGGCAGGTTAAGCAAGTGGGTAACAAGATGGCAGATGGAGTAATATGGGGAAGTGTGAGGATATTTACTTTGGTCATAAAATAGAAAAGCAGAATATTTTTTAAAAGGTGAAAAACTTGTAAGTGTTGGTGTTGAAAGAGACTTGGGTGTGCTCGTACAAGGAACACAGAGTTAGCATGGAGGTACACAAGCAATTAGGAGGGCAAATGGCATGGTGGCCTTTATTGCAAGGGGATTGGATTACGGGAATAAAGAAGTCTTGCTACAGATGTACAGGGTTTTGGTGAGACCACATCTGGAATACTGTGTGCTGTTTTGGTCTTCATATTACAAAAGAAAACAAGAAATAGGAGCAGGAGTAAGCCATTTGAGCCTTCTCCGCCATTCAGTGGTTGACCTTCTGCATCAACTCCACTTACCCACCTACTCCCCCCTTATTCCTTGATACCCAAAGTGACCAAAACTCTGTCTATCCCTGCCTTAAATATATTCAATGATGGAACATCCACAACCCTTTGGGGTAGAGAAATCCAAATATTCACAATCCTTTGAGTGAAGTAATTTCTCCTCATCTCAGTCCTAAATGATTGGCCCCTTATCCTGAGACTGTGCCCCGGTGTTTTAGATTCTCCGACCAGCAGAAACAATCTCTCAGTGTCCACCCTGTCAAACTCCATCAGGATTTTATAGGTTTCAATGAGATTTGCCTTCCTAATTTCTTGCTGCACCTCCATGCTAACTTTCTCTTCCTTGTACGAGCACAGCAAAGTCTTTCTGAACATCAACACTTACAAGTTTCTCAACTTTTAAAAAATATCCTGCCTTTCTATTCTTATGACCAAAGTGAATAACCTCACATTTCTCTATATTATTCTCCATCTGGCATCTTTTTACCCATACAATTAGCCTGTCTATCGTTAATCCTGACCTTGGTTCCAATACAAACCAAATGACCCTCATTTCACTGTAGCTTCTCAGCAACTAATCATTGTTTAATTTCCACAAAGCACAACAATTATAAAGTACAGCTTCAGCCCCACCATCCTGAGAACCCTGCACTCCCCTATCCCTGTACCTAGCTGTCTCTTGAATGCCTCCACTCCCCCACCCAGAGCCCATTCTGTTGATCACGCTCTGTGTGGAGAGGGTGTCCTGTAATCATTCCTTTCTGTAGTCATGTCTTGTACTGTGGTTCAACACACATTCAAATATTTTGAATTCGGGAGCAATTGTTATTTTTGTACCCTTGTGTTCTTCCCTTGGGGACCAAAATGGAGGAGTGGAAGGATTTGTAAGCTGACTCACACTTTGACAGACTGCCACATTCCTCCTGTGGATGGTAACCATCTTTCTCCTAGTCAATGATGGTGGGGAAGTGTTGGTGCTAGGTGGGGGGATGGAGTTACTCCACAAGTTACAATAATTAGAAAGTACAGATTCAGGGGTGCATGGGCTCTCATAACCCATATGCGGAGGGATGGGCTGGGGGCGCGTGCTGATTCCCACTGGATGTCAATTCAGAATTCAGTGCCAGAGCTCCAGTCTCCACTTACCAGGACTGCCCAGATTAGGCATTATACCTGGATTGGAGGCGATACAGTGAATGTTCACTAGATTGTGTCCTGGGATGAGGGGGTTGTCCTATGATGAGAGGCTGAGTAAATTGGGCCTATTTTCTCTGGAGTTTAGAAGAACGAGAGGTGATCTCATTGAAACTTACAAGATTCTGACGGGGTTTGACAGGGTGGACACAGAGGTTGTTTCTGCTGGTCGGAGAATCTAAAACATTGGGCACAGTCAGGGAATCAGGGGAAAGTGCAGTTGAAGCCCAAGATCAGCCATGCTCATATTGACTGACCGAGCAGAATCGATGGGCTGAATGGTCTGCTCCTGCTCTTTCTTCTGTTCTTGTGAAAGAGCATGAACACTAACCAGTACAAGCACTCAGTATCTAGCAACTATAATCAGTAATTTAGTAACAATTCTTAGTAAGGATGTTCTAATTGTACTAACACTGATGTCTAACAGTAGCTCTCGATAGGTCAGAGCCTCTGTGGAGTGGCAATCACCATTAGATTGCTACTCTGCTCCCTTATACTTCCCCAGGGCAGGAGCTGCAGATTTCTCACCTGCTCTTCTGACTTGGGCCTGGTGGGAAACGTGCAGCGAAGCGAGTCCCCATTGCCTTCCAGTGCAGAACAGGATCATGAGGGATGAGAAGCAATGTTCCGTTTTCACAGCACTAGCTGCCATAAAGCTGATAAGTTTAAAAGTCCAGGCCACATTGAGAAGCCAGAGAGAAGGTAAGTGTGTAAGGTAAATGGGTAAGATGGGTAGGGGGTCCTGGTGGGGGAGGGGCAGTCGGGTGGTCAGTCAGCGGGTGGGGGTGACCAATGGACAGTTGGAGGGTGGGGGGTCGATTCATCAGGGGGAGTGGGTATGGTCAGTTGGGGGTGGGATTCTGGCGGTCAGTTGGGGGTGGGATTCCGGTGGTCAGTGGGGTGCGAGATTCCGGTGGTCAGTGGGATGTGGGAGAGGATCGGGGTGGAAGCTGGGTGGTCAGTAAGGGGTAGAATGCCTGGTGGCACCGGGAATGTGCCTATGTCGGGACTTCCGTACCTTTCAGGGTGCTTCTGAACATCCGGACACTGGAAGATCTGAGCCATTAATCGCAAACATTGGCATTTATTGAAGAGTGGTTTTCTCACAGAATTACACAGTGTAGAAGAGGCCCTTCAGCCCATCGAGTCTGCACCAACACGTGAGAAACACCTGACCTACCTACCTAATCCCATTTACCAGCACTTGGCCCATAGCCTTGAATGTTATGACATGCCAAGTGCTCATCCAGGTACATTTTAAAGGATGTGAGGCAACCCGCCTCCACCACCCTCTCAGGTAATGCATTCCAGACCATCACCACCCTCTGTGTAAAAAAGTTTTTCCTCACATCCCCTCTAAACCTCCTGCCCCTCACATTGAACTTATGTCCCCTTGTGACTGACCCTTCAACTAAGGGGAACAACTGCTCCCTATCCACCCTGTCCATGCCCCTCATAATCTTGTACACCTCCATCAGGTCGCCCCCTCAGTCTTCTCTGCTCCAACGAAAACAACACAAGTCTATCCAACCTCTCTTCATGGCTTAAATGTTTCAGCACAGGCAACATCCTGGTGAATCTCCTCTGCACCCTTTCCAGTGCAATCACATCCTTCCTATAATGTGGTGACCAGAACTGCACACAGTACTCCAGCTGTGGCCTCACCAAGGTTCTATACAACTCCAACATGACCTCCCTACTTTTGTAATCTATGCTTCGATTGATAAAGGCAAGTGCCCCATATGCCTTTTTCACCACCCTACTAACATGACCCTCTGCCTTCAGAGATCTATGGACACACACACCAAGGACTCTTTGTTCCTCAGAACTTCCTAGTGTCATGCCATTCATTGAATACTTCCCTGTCAAATTACTCCTTCCAAAGTGTATCACTTCACACTTTTCAGGATTAACTTCCATCTGCCACTTATCTGCCCATTTGACCATCCTGTCTGTATCTTCCTGTAGCCCAAGACACTCAACCTCACTGTTAACTACCCGGCCAATCTTTGTGTCATCTGCAAACTTACTAATCCTACTAATTCTCTATAAAATTCCTGTAAAATTTTCAGCTCTTTGTCCCACTCACTCATACAATCTGCCTGAAATTAGCTAAGCCTGACTGAGAATCTTTCTCTCTCCCCCGGCCCTGTCACCCCTGCTGCCCCTCATTCAGTCTCTCCAGTGTCCCTCTCATTCATCATTTTTCTTTACCCCCCTACTCTCTCTCTATTCTCCTTTCACTCACTCTTGCTCCTTTCTCTCATTCTTTCCCTCAGCCCTACTCACTCTCCTCCCTCTTGACCCTTTCAATCTTTCAGAGGAAGATAAGAAACAGGATCAGGAACAGGTCATGAAGCCTTTCAACTCTACTCTGCTCCTCAACAAGATCATGACTGAATTTCTGCTCCAACTCCATATTTTCCACCTTATCCCCACTTCCCTTGATTGGCTTAGTCTCCAAAATCTGCCAACCCCAGTCTTGAATGTACTCAGTGAGGAGAATCCATAACTCTTGATGCAAAGAATTCACAAGCACTGAGTGAAGACATTTCTCCTCATCTCAGTCATAAGAAATAGGAACAGGAGAAGACCATTCAGCCCTTCAAGCCTGCTCCACCATTCAATAAGATCATAGCTGATCATCTTTTATTTCGATTTCCACATTCCCATCTAACCCCAATAACCTGTGATTCACTTGCCTAACAAGAATCTACCTACCTCTGCCTTAAAAATATTCAATGACCCCGCCCCCAGCACCTTCTGAGGCAGAGAATTCCAAAGTTGCACAACCATCTGAGAGAAAAAAATTCTCCTCATCTCTGTCCTAAAAGGGCAATCCCTAATATTGAAACAATGCCCATTAGTTCTGGACTCACCCACAAGAGGAAACATCCTTTCCACGTCCACCTTGTCGAGGCCGTTCAGGATCTTGTATACTTCAATCACCCCTCACTCTTCTAAACTCCAGTGGAAACAAGCCCAGTCTGTCCAACCTTTCCTCATAAGACAACCCATTCATTCCAGGTATCAATCTAGTTAACCTCCTTTGAACCGCCTCCAATGTATTTACATCCTTCCTTAAATAAGGAGACCAAAACTGCACACAGTATTCGAGGTGCAGTCTCACCAATGCCCTGTATAACTGAAGCATAACATCCTTACTTTTATGTTCAATCCCTCTTGTAATAAAGGATAGCATTCCATTAGCCTTCTTAATTACTGAACTTGCATGTTAACTTTTTGTGACTCATGTACTAGAACATCGAGATCCCTCTGTGCCTCAGAATTGTGCAGCCATTCTCCATTTAAGTAATACTCTGCTTTTTTGTTCTTCCTGCCAAAGTGAACAACTTCACACTTTCCCACATTAAACTCCATTTGCTAGGTCTTTGCCCACTCACTTAACCTATCTATATCCATCTGCAACCTTCTCATGTCCTCTTCACAATGTACTTTCCTACCTATTTTTGTGTCATCTGCAAATTTAGCTACCATGTCTTCACTCCCCTCATCTAAGTCATTGATGTAAATCGTAAAAAGTTGAGGGCCCAGCACAGACCCCTGTGGGACTCCACTTGTCACATCCTGCCAATCTGAAAAAGACCTGTTTATGCATACTCTCTGCTTTCTGCCAGCCAGCCAATCTTCTATCCATGCTAATATGTTACCCCTTCCACCATGAGCTTTTATTTTCCGTAATAATCTTTGATGTGGCACCTTATAAAATGCCTTTTGGAAATCCAAGTGCAGTACGTCTACAGGCTCTCCTTTATCCACAGTGCATGTTACTCCATCAAAAAACTCCAATAAATTGGTTAAACATGATTTTCCTTTCACAAACCCATGCTGACTCTTCCCAATTGCCTTGAGCTCTTCTAAGTGCCCAGCTATACCCTCCTTAATGATCGCTTCATATAACTTCGCCACGACAGACGTCAAGCTGACTGGCCTATAGTTTCCCGTTTTCTGCCTCCCCTCCTTCTTGAATAGAGGGGTTATATTTGCTACTTTCCAATCTGATGGAACCTTTCCAGAATCTAGGGAATTTTGGTAAATTAACACCTGCGCATCGACTACCTCATTATCCACCTCTTTTAAGACCCTTGGATGTAGTCCATCAGGACCCAAAGACTTGCAAGCCTGCAGCTCTATCAACTTGCTCAGTACCATTTCCCTAGTGATTTCAAGTTCACCAAGTTCCTTTCTCCTTTTCACCTCCTGATTTGCAGCTATTACTAGAATGTGTTTTGTATCCCCTATAGCGAACACAGAAGCAAAATATTTGTTCATTTCTTGCACCATTTCCTTTTTATCTACTATTAACTCCCCACTGTCACTCTTATGGAGAGCAGAGCCCTTACCCTGACACAAGTCCCCAAGTCCTGAAGAGGCTGGACAGGGACACGGGTTAACAGCCTCAGGGTAAGGGGAAATGGTTAATCATTTTGAAATGAGATGAGGAAAAATGTCTTTAACTGGAGAGTTGTGACTTTGTAATCTTCTACTCTAGAGGCTGGTGGCAACTTCATCATTGAGTAAGTCCAAGGATCAAATAGACAAATGTTTGGTCTCTCGGGGAATCAAAAGATCTGGGAATTAGGCAGGAAAATGGAGGTGAGACAAAAACTCAACCATGCTTGTATTTGAAAGGCAGAGCAGGCTCGAAGGGCTGAGTGGTCCTACTCCTGCTTTTATTTCTTATCTTCTTATGATGCTAGTTCTAGATTCTTCTTGTAATGATGTTGGTTGCATAACGTGCTGTTAAGGAAGCCTTTGTAGTCTCCTGTAGGTTAACAGCAAGTCTTTATTAACTACTTGTAACTATATACATTGATACAGGAAAGGGCACAGGCAAGGAGCCATCTCCAACTTAGGTCTTAACACGTCTCTGCTCAACTGATTCTAGCTCTGGGTCATGTGCCTTCTTACATCACTGTGTGGGTGGTACTGTACTCAGTCCCACATGAAACCTGTATATACCAGATACTTATACTACATCTCCCCCAAGTCTTTATCCCATGGAGAGGAAAGATTGACTACTTTGGGGTTGTTTGACTTAGAACAGAGGAGGTTGAGGGGTGACCTAATTGAGGTGTACAAAATTATGAGGTGCCGAGATAGGGTAGACAATAAAGACTTGTTTCCCTTGGCTGAGGGGTCAGTTAGCAGGAGGAATAGATTTAAGGTGATTGGTAAAAAGATTAGAGCGGACACGAGGAAAAACCAAAACAAAAACAGAATTACCTGGAAAAACTCAGCAGGTCCGGCAGCATCGGCGGAAAAGAAAAGAGTTGACGTTTCGAGTCCTCATGACCCTTCGACAGAACTTGAGTTCTTTTCTTGGACTCGAACTCAAGTTCTGTCGAAGGGTCATGAGGACTCGAAACGTCAACTCTTTTCTTCTCCGCCAATGCTGCCAGAACTGCTGAGTTTTTCCAGGTAATTCTGTTTTTGTTTTGGATTTCCAGCATCCGCAGTTTTTTTCTGTTTTTATAACGAGGAACAACCTTTTCACCCAGAGGGTAGTGGGTATTTGAAATTTGCTGCCTGGTTTGGTGGTTGAGACTGAAGCCCTCAACTCATTTAAAAGGTGCTTGGATCTGCACCTGAAGTGCTGAAACCTGCAAGGCTACAGGCTGGGTGCTGGAAAGTGGTATTAAAATGAGCAGCTAGCTTCTTTTTAATCATTTTTCTGGCTGGTGTAGACATGATGGGCTGAATGGCCTCTATCTAAGCTGTAACTTTTCTATGGTTCTATGGATACAGAGTTACTTTCATTTATTTCAAGACCTACATAAGTTTTATGTATTTACCTTATTGTTATGACCTTGATGCTTTCCAATATTATTGCTATTACAGTATTAGCATTAACAACATTCTCATTAGTCCATCTCCCCCCCTTTCAGGTCCTTGAAGTTAGAGATCTGGAGGCTTTAGAACCCTCTGTTCACTGCCCTGTGGGCACAGTGGCAGGCTCTGGTGGTTCTGTTCTTGTTGTTGGCTGAGAGGTTGGTTTGGTATTTGGGTTTGCTTTCATCCTTTTCTTCTTTCACCATTGCTTGATGGTGACCCACGCCTGGTCAGTTCGGCTGTTGTGTTGCTCCTCGGTTGCTGTTACTTTCAATTGTTTCTTGTGAGGTGGATGAATATGGTATTCGTCTCCTTGGTGCTATTTTTATTCTTCTTTCTCTGTGTGGGCCATCTCGATGTCCTCTGAGGTTGAGGAAGAGCATTTCTGTGGCGAGGAGGTGGTTGAGTGGTACACTGAGCTCTACGTTTTCCTGATGGTGAGAGGCTGCTACCAGGTTCCGGCATCCCTTGTGGGTGTGCATGCTGGCTGGAAGCTGCAGTGTGTACACTGTGCTTCCTGTGTTGATCTGTTGTACCATCATCAGAGTTGGAGGTAAAGGCTCTTCAGGATGCCGATTATTCTCAGGTAGCACTTCCAGTAGATGTGCAATGGGAATCTTGTGCGCAGTAGGTTGGCCTGACCATTGGGGACTTTCCGGGACCTGGGATGATGATGGGTAAGCCTGCAGTAGTGTTTGAGTACTCAGCACCATGTTGTTCTGGCTGGCTAACAACAGTAGTAATCTTTATCTCCTCTGCCATCTGGAGCAGACCCAGGGTGATGCAGGCATCCCTGCTCGGGAGAGAGAGAAAGGCTGGTTACGGATTACGTACATCAGCTCAAAGGTCTGTTTGCTGCCCCATGTTGTATTCTCTCCACTGATTGGTGTTTCTTTGGCAGACTATAATCCCTCTGTGCTACCTTGCAAGCTCACATTCTGTAATTGTGCTTCTGCCAATTGCTTTTGAAAGATCTCACACTCTTTAGTGAGAACCTCTACCTTCACTTGCCAGTCTATGTTCTTGATTTTCACCTCTTTGTAGACCTCTTTGGAAATGTAATTTTTTTCCAAAGTTCCTTCCAAATGTGAACTGTTTCCTTCAATGCTGCAGTCTCATTCTTGTACCTCTCAGCTTCCTCCTGGAACAGTGAACACTCCTGAGTCTTCTCTGAAAACATCAGTTCTTTCAGAGTGACATTAAATTCATTTTGTCTCACTATGTAAGATTCCCAAGGGATGAACTTGGAACGGAGAGATTCTTGCAGCCTGTTCAACTGCTTCAACAGTTTTTCCTTTTTGCTGCAAAGCTCAAGTACTTTGCGTTTTCATGTAATTGAACAGAGTCTCAGTGAGTTGGTCCTGTAGTTCTGACTGTCTGCTGCTCAAGTTATTCTTTACTCTTCAGCAACATGACAGAATAATGGGCTGAATCTGATCCTAAAGGACAATTAACTGCTCTGTCAATTGTTCATTTTCTTGACCTGCCCTTGTCTTCTCAATCTGTAAATCAGTGTATAGATTTGTCACTTTAAACTAAATAGAGGGTGTTGGGAGGGTTCTGGAGAGGGGATATTATCAAAGCTAAAGGACATGGCAGCATTGCAAGGCAGCTATTTAGGTATTGATACCCAGAGTGTGACAGGAAGGGACAGCATGTACAAACAGAAAAAAACAGCAAACAGAGTCAAAGGGGGAAAAAATGGTAAAAAGGCAAAATTAATGGCTCTTTACTTAAACACACGGAGTGTTTGGAACAAAATGAATGAATTAACGGCACAAACAGAGGTTAATGAATATGATCTTATAGCCGTTACAAAGGCATGGTTACAAGGAGATCAAAGCTGGGAACTAAATATATTTGCAAAAGGACAGGCAGGAAGGAAAGGGTGATGGGGTGGCATTGTTAGTATGAGATGAGATAGCAAGAAAGTATCTTGGATCAGAAGATGTAGATAGAGATAAGAAATAACAAAGGGAAGAATACACTGGTGGGAGTAGTCTATGGGCCCCCCTAGAAGTAGCTATAGACAGAGAATAAATCAGGAGATAATGAGTGCATGTGAAAAAGACAGAACATTAATCATGGGTGACTTTAATCTTCATGTAGATTAGGTAAATCAAATTGGCAGAGGTAGCCATGAGCAAGAATTCATAAAGTGTATTCGGGACAGTTTCCTAGAACAATATGTTGTGAATCTAACCAGGGATCAGGCTATTTTGGATCTGATAATGTGTAATGAGGCAGGTTTAATAAATCATCTCAGAGTAAAGGATCCCCTAGGAAACAGTGACCATAATATGTAGAATTTAGCATTCAGTTTGAGAGTGAGAAAAATGTCAGAAACAACTGTGCTAAACTTAAATAAGGGTAATTACAAAGGAATGAGGGCAGAGTTGGCCAGAGTGGACTTGGAAAGCAGTTTAGCAGAAAAGATAGTTGATAAACAATGGCAGACATTTAAGAAAATAGTTCATGACTCTCAACAAAGATATATCCCAGTGAGAGAGAAGGATTCAAGGAAGAGGATAAACCAACCATGGTTAACCAAGGAAGTTAAGGACAGTATCAAATTGAAAGAAAAACATACAAGGCAAAGATGAATGGTAAGCTGGAGGATTGGGAATTTTTAAAAAACCAACAAAAGATGACCAAAAATAAAGAGGCAGAAAGTAAACTTTAAGGGTAAGTTAGCAAGTAATATGAACACAGACAATAAGAGCTTCTTCAAATATATAAAAAGGAAGAGAGAGGCCAAAGTGAACATAGAGACTGAGGCTGGGTACATAATAATGGGGAACCAGGAAATGGCAGAGGAATTGAATAAATACTTAGCTTCAGTCTTCATGGTAGAAGATACTAATAGCATACCAAAAATACTACATAGTCAGGGGGCAAAATGGGGTGGGGGAGGAAACAAATACAATAACTATCGCTGGAGAAAAAAATACAAGGAAAACTAATGGGGCGAAAGGCTGATAAGTCCCCTAGACATGATGGGTTGCATCCTAGCATATCAAAGGACATTGCCTTAGAGATAGTGGATGAACTGGTAGTAATCTTCCAAGAATCCTTAGATTCTGGAAAATTCCCAGAGGATTGGAGAATGGCCAATGTAACACCCTTATTCAAAAAGGGAGGGAGACAAAAACGGGTAACAATAGACCAGATAGCTTAACACCTGCCATTTGAAAAATGTTGGCGTCCATTATAAAGGATGTAATGGCAGAGCATTTAGGAATACATAAACTAATCAAGTAGAGTCAGCATGGCTTCATGAAAGGGAAATCATGCCTGACAAATTTATTAGAATTTTTTGAAAAGTTAACAAGCAGGATAGATAAAGGGGACCCAGTAGATGTAATATATTTAGATTTCCAAAAGGTGCTTAATAAGCTACCACACATAAGGCTACTTAATAAGAGCCCATGGTGTTGTGGGTAGTATATTAGCATGGATAGAGGATTGGCTAACTAATAGAAAACAGAGAGTTGGGATAAGGGGGGTGTTTTTGGGATGGCAACCTGTAACTAATGGAGTGCCACAGGGACCAGTGCTGGGGCCTCAACTATTTACAATATATATCAATGACTTAGATGAGGGATGAGAGAGGTGAATGTCCTGTTGCCAAGTTTGCGCATGACACAAAAATCAGTGGGAAGGCAAGTGGTGAGGTTGACACAAGGAGTCTACAGAGGGATATAGATAGGTTAAGTGAGTGGGAAAAAACTTGGCAGATGGAATATAGTGTGGGAAAATGTGAGGTTATGCACTTTAGCAGGAAGAATAGAGGATTTGAATATTATTTAAATGGAGAAAGACTGCAGAAAGCTGCAGCACAGAGGAATTTGGGAGTCCTTGTACATGAATCACAAAAAGCTAACATACAAGTTCAGCAGGTAATAGGGAAAGTAAATGGAATGTGGCCTTTATTTCAAAGGGAATGGATTATAAAAATAGGGAACTCTTGGTAAAACTATACGAGGCACTAGTTAGACCACACCTAGAATACTGTGAACAGTTTTGGTCCCTTTACCTAAGAAAAGATATACTGGCATTGGAAGCAGTCCAGAGAAGGTTCACGAGGTTGATCCTGGGGATGGAGGGATTTTCTTATGAAGAGAGGTTGATTAGGTTGGGCCTGTACTCATTGAAGTTGAGAAGAATGAGTGGCGATATTATTGAAACATGTAAGATTTTTCGGTGGCTTGACAGGATAGATGCTGAGAGGTTGTTTCCCTTGTGGGACAGTCTAGGACCAAAAGCAATATTCTCAAAGTAAGGGGTCACACATTTAAGACAGAGATGAGGAGGAATTTCTTCTCTCAGATGGCAGTCAATCTGTGGAATTCTTTACTGCAGAGGCTAAGTCATTAAGTCTATTCGAGGCTGAGATAGACAGATTTTAATCAGTAAAGGAATCAAGGGTTATGGAAAAAGGCAGGAAAGTGGAGTTGAGGATTATCAGATCAGCCAAGATCTCATTGAATGGCAGAGCAGACTTGAAGGGCCGAATGGCCTACTTCTGCTCCTACATCTTATGGTCTTATTGCTGATAGCTCCAACCCACAGCTTTCTCTGAATTGGCATTCAACATCTTTTCCAACTCCCTTGTATTTTTCCAGGGGCATGTATTTTGTCTAAGAGTCTTTCAAGGCAGTGAGCTCTCTGAGTGCCTTTCTTGTCTGCTGTCATGCCTGGCTTTACTGGAGGTTCAGTTCTGCCAACTCAGCTTTGTTGTGAACATTGTCTGAATGTATTTCTGCTTTTTCATGCCTTGCCTTGCAGAGGGCTTTTTCCTTGCCGTTCACTACCAGCTACTGGTAAAGTTCTAGAAATGTGTTCACGTCTTCAAAAAGAAAATCATCTGGGACTTCTGACTCAGGCTTCCCGTAAAGATATATTGCTGGGGCTTCAGGAGAGTTCTGTGCCTCTCTGGTTTGTTTGGGTATTGTATTTTGCATTTTCATCTTTTTGCTGGGGGTTTTTTTATGTCTCTTATTAAGCTCTGAACTCTCCTCAGCTTGAAGGTTAAAATACTCATCAAAGACTGTGAACAGTTCCCCGAGGCTGACTTCAGATTACTCACTAGCCATGTAAATACTATGGCTGCAAGAGCAGGTCAGAGGCTAGGAACAGTGCGACAAGTAACTCACCTCCTGACTCCCCAAAGCCTGTCCACCATCTACAAGGCACAAGTCAGGAGTGTGATCGAATACTCCCCACTTGCCTGGATGAGTGCAGCTCCCACAACATCAAGAAATTTGACACCGTCCAGGACAAAGCAGCCCATTTGATTGGCACCCCATCCGCAAACATTGACTCCTTCCACCACCAACACACAGTACCAGCAGTGTGTACCATCTACAAAATGCGCTGCAGGAACTCACTAAGGCTCCATAGACAGCACCTTCCAAACACACGACTAGTACAATCAAGAAGGACAAGGGCAGCAGATAGATGGGAACACCACCACCTGGAAATTCCCCTCCAAGTCACTCACCATCCTGATTTGGAAATATATCGCCGTTCCTTCACTGTCGCTGGGTCAAAATCCTGGAATTCCCTCCCAAACAGCATTGTGGGTGTACCTACACCACATGGACTGCAGCGGTTCAAGAAGGCAGCTCACCACCACCTTCTCAAAGGCAATTAGGGCAATAAATGCTGGGCAAACCAGTGATATCCACAACCAGTGAATGAATAAAAAAAATTGAATGGTGGAACAGGCTCAATGGGCTGAATAGATGGTACACACTGCTGCTACTATGCGTTGGTGGTCGAGGGAGTGAATGTTTGTGGATGTGGTGCCAATCAAGCGGGGCTGCCTTGTTCTGGACAGTGTAAAGCTTCTTGAGTGTTGCAGAAGCTGCACTTGTCCAGGGAAGTGGGGAGTATTCCATCAGACTCCTGACTTGTGCCTTGTAGATGGTGGTCAGGCCTTGGGGAGTCAGGAGGTGAGTTACTCACTGCAGAATTCCTAGCCTTTGACTGCTCTTGTAGCCACAGTATTTATATGGGTAGTCTAGTTCAGTTTCTGATCAATGGTGGCCCCCAGGATGTTAATTTTGGGAGATTCAGCAATAGTAATGCCATTGAATGTTAAGGGGCGGTGGTTGGATTCTCTCTTGTTGGAGATGGTCATTGCCTGATGCTTGTGGCACAAATGTCACTTGCCACTTGTCAGCCCAAGCCTGGATATTGTCCGGCTCTTGCTGCATTTGGAGATGGACTGCTTCAGTATCTGAGGAGTTGCGAATGGTGAACATTGTGCAATCATCAATGAACATCCCCACGCCTGACCTTATGATGGAAGGAAGGTCATTGATAAAACAGAAGATGGTGGGGCTGAGAACACTACCCTGAGGAACTCCTGCAGTGATGTCCTGGAGCTGAGATGATTGACCTTCATCAACCACCTTCCTTTGTGCTAGGTGTGACTCCAACCATTGGAGAGTTTTCCCCCTGATTCCCATTGATTTCAGTTTTGCTAGGAGTCAAGGGCAGTCACTCTCACCTCACTAATTAGATCATTACAGACCATCTCATTCAATGCCACTTTACCGCACTATTCTCACATCCCTTCATATCATTAGCATCCAGAAATCTATCTGACTTGAACATGATCAGTGATTGAGCTTGCACAGCTCTCTGGGATAGAGAATTCCAAAGATTCACCACCCTCTGATTGAAGAAATTCATCCTCAACTCAGACTTAAGTATCCTGTCCCTTATTCTGAGACTGTGACTCCTGGTTCTAGACTTGCCAGCCTATCCCATCCACCCTCTCATTCCCTGTAAGAATTCTGTAAGTTTCAATGAGGTCACCTCTCATTCTTCGAAACTCTAGAGAATACAGACCCAGTTCCCTCATTCTCTCCTCATAAGACAGTCCCCGCCATCTCAGGGATTAATCTGTAGAAATTCTGTCTCGTCCTTCTATGGCCAGTATGTCTTTCCTGAGATGAGGAGACCAAAACTGTACACAATGCTCCAGGTGCAGTCTTACCAAGGCACAGATTGCAGCAAGACATCTTTACTCCTGTACTCAAAACCCCTAGCGATGAAGGCCAACATAGCATTTGTCTTCCTAACTACTTGCTGCACCTGCATGCTAGCTTCTAGTGACTTATGAACAAGGGCACACAGGTCCCTTTGGAGATCAACACTTCCCAAACTCTCAGCATTTCAGAAATAATAAATGCTGCATAAGGAGTATAATGTGGGAAAATGTGAAGTTGTTCACTTTGGCAGGAAGAATAAAAAAGCAGCGTATTACATAAACAGAGAACGACGGCATAATTCTGAGGTGCAGAGCAATCTAGGTGTTCTAGTACATGAATCACAAAAAGTTAACAGGTATAAGTAATTAAGAAGGCTAATGGAATGCTACCCTTTATTTCGAGAGGGATTGAACTTAAAAGTAAGGATGTTATTCTTCAGTTATACAGGGCATTGGTGAGACTGCACCTCGAATACTGTGTGCAGTTTTGGTCTCCTTATTTAAGGAAGGATGTAAATGCATTGGAGGCGGTTCAGAGGAAGTTTACTAGATTGACACCTGGAATGAATGGGTTGTCTTATGAGGAAAGGTTGGTTAGACTGGGCTTGTTTCCACTGGAGTTTAGAAGAATGAGGGGTGATTTGATTGAAGTATATAAGACTCTGAATGGCCTTGACAAGGTGGACATGGAAAGGATGTTTCCTCTTGTGGGTGAGTCTAGAACTAGTGGGCACTGGTTTAAAATTAGGGGTCACCCTTTTAGGACAGAGATGATGAGAATTTTTTTCTCAGAGGGTTGTGTGACTTTGGAACTCTCTGCCTCAGAAGGTGGTGGGGGCAGAGTCATTGAATATTTTTAATACAGAGCTAGATAGATTCTTGTTGGGCAAGGGAATCAAATGTTATCGGGAGTTTGATGGGAATGTGGAAATCGAAACACAAGATCATCAGCCATGATCTTGTTGAATGGCAGAGCAGGCTCAAGGGGTCAAATGGCCTATCCCTGCTCCTATTTCATACATTTATATATTCTGCCTTTTTGTTTTTTCTACTAAGCTAAATAATTTCACACTTATTCACATTATATCCCATTTGCTATGTTCCTGCCCATTCACTTTGCCTGTCCTCGTCCATTTGAAACCTGTTCATAAGTTACATTCCCACCTAGTTTGGTATCATCAGCAAATGTGGAAATATTACTATTGGTCCCCACATCCAAATCATATATATAGATTGTGAACAGCTGTGGCCCCAGCACTGATCCTTGCAGTTTCCCACTAGTAACAACCTGTCATCCTGAGAATGATCTGTTTACTCCACTCTCTGCTTTCTGTCAGTTAAACAATTCTCAGCTCATACCAGTATTTTACCCCCAATCATGTGTGTTCTAATTTTATTTACTAAAATCCTGTGTGGGACTTTATCAAAAGCCTTCTGTAAATCCAAATACACTACATCCACCGGTTCTCCTTTATCTATGCTCCAAGTAATATCCTCAAAGCTTACTTGAAGGTTGTTAGTTCTATGTCAGAGCTTGACTCTTAATGTATTTAATGTATTTAAACCTGAAAAAGATTTACCAGAACTTGCCACATGAGCCTAATTAGCGACACACTCGGTCTCCGTCTCACTCCGGCGTAGTCTCCTGAACATGCACCCCTCGCTGACCATCTTGGGTTGGTGTTGGCTACAGGACGTGTCTGTTAAGGAAGTCTTTGTAGTTTTCTGTGTGTTAACAGCAGTCTGTATTAACTACTTGTACAATATATATACAATAAAGAGTAAAGGCAAGGAGCCATCTCCATGCCTAGATCTTAACACGTCTCTGCTCACCACCACACTGACCCTTGGTCTGTTTCATGCCCTGTCTTACATCACTGTGTGGGTGGCACTGTACTCAGTCCCACATTAACCCCGTATGTGCCAGACTCTTCTACTCCAATTCTGTAGCCAGGAAACTAGTCTCACAATATTCGTCTTGTCTAACTTTTGAAGAATTTCAATAAGTTTCAATAAGATCACCTCTCTTTCTTCTAAATTCCAGAGAATATTGGCCCATTATACTTGACTTCTCCTCATAGGACAGGCCTCTCATTCCAGATCTACTGAACTTTTGATGCTCCAGCTCTAAGACAAATATATCCTTTCTTAGGTACAGAGACCAAAACTGTACAAAGTAGTCCAGGTCTGGTCTTTCCAAACATCTTATACAAGGTTATCCAAATCCCTCTGAAAACCAACATTTCAGCATTTCTCACCATTTCAACAATATTTTGTTTTTAATTTCTCTTTATCAAAGTGAATGATTTCATATTTCCCCACATTATACTCCATCTGCCACCTTCTTACTCATTGAATTCAAATCCTTTTGCAGTCTCATTCCATATGTCTTTCTGCTTGATTTCCCATCTCGTTTTGTATCATCAGTAAAACTGGATATATTACACTCAGTCCCCTCATATAAACCATTGATATAGATTGTAAATGGCTGAGGCCCAAATACTAATTCCTTTTGGCATTCCACTAGATATACCCTGTCACCCCAAAGATAACCTGTTTATTCATGCTCTCTGCTTTCTGTCCAGTAACCAATCCTCATTTTGTATAAAAACAAAAAACTGCGGATGCTGGAAAACCAAAACAAAAACAGAATTACCTTGAAAAACTCAGCAGGTCTGGCAGCATCGGTGGAGAAGAAAAGAGTTGACGTTTTGAGTCCTCATGACCCTTCCACAGAACTGAGTGAATATGAGAGGGGTGAAATATAAGCTGGTTTAAGGTGGGTGGGGAGGGTGGAGAGAAGTGGGGTGGTGGTGTGGTTGTAAGGACAAGCAAACAGTGATAGGAGCAGAGATGTCATAGACAAAAGAACACAGAGGTGTTGACGGTGGTGATATTATCTAAACGAATGTGTTAATTAAGAATGCATGGTAGGGCACTCAAGGTACAGCTCTAATGGGGGTGGGGTGGAAAGACTAGCAGGGCATAAAAGATTTAAAAATAATGGAAATAGGTGGGAAAAGAAAAATCTACATAAATTATTGGAAAAAACAAAAGGAAGGGGGAAGAAACAGAAAGGGGGTGGGGATGGAGGAGGGAGGTCAAGATCTAAAGTTGTTGAATTCAATAATCAGTCCGGAAGGCTGTAAAGTGCCTAGTTAGAAGATGAGGTGCTGTTCCTCCAGTTTGCGTTGGGCTTCACTGGAACAATGCAGCAAGCCAAGGACAGACACGTGGACAAGAGAGCAGGGTGGAGTGTTAAAATGGCAAGTGACAGGGAGGTTTGGGTCATTCTTGCGGACAGACCGCAGGTGTTCTGAAAAGCATTCACCCAGTTTATGTTTGGTCATTTTGTATCATTACATTACCCTTAATCTCATGAGTTCTAACTTTGTCTAGATGGTAGTGTAGTGCTAATGTCACTGGACTAGTACTCCAAAGGCCCAGGCTAATTCCCCAGGGACACAAGGGTTCAAATCCCACCATGGCAGCTGGTGGCATATAAATTCAATTAATTAAAAAAAAACCTGGAACTGAAAGCTAATCTCAGTGATGGTGACCAGGAAACTATCATCTGAAACTATCACTGATGTCCTTTAGGGAAGGAAATCTGCGGTCCTTACCCAGTCTGGCCTACATGTGACTCCAGTCCCACAGCAATGTGGTTGACTTTTACAGGCAATTAGGGATGAGCAACAAATACTGGCCTTGCCAGTGATACCTGTATCCAACAAACAAATTTAAAAAAACATCTCTGACACCTTGTCAAATGCCTTTTGAAAACCCAAGCATACTACATCCATCCTTCTCTACTTTGTTAGTTACACCCTCAGAAAACTACCAGAGATTGCAGCATCTGAATTGAAGATTGAATCCTTGGATATACCTTCCAAAAGTGGAGTCAAGTTGTTGCTGAATATAAATTGTGAAGTTTTGTATTACCCACAAACTTTGAAATTGTGCACTGTACACCAAGGTCTAGGTCATTAATATAAAACAGGAAAAGGGTCCCAACACTGACCCCTTGGGAACTCCGTTACAAACCTTCTTCCAGCATGAAAAACATTGATTCACCACAGCTCTCTAGTTTACTGTCGCTCAGCCAATTATATAGTCATGTTGCTACTGTCCCTTTTATTCCATGAGCTATAACTTTTCTCACAAGTCTGTTCTGAGAAACACCTGAGAAATCCATGTACACCATATCAACAGCAATGCCCGTATCAGCCCTCTCTGTGACCTCTTCAAAAACTCCAGTAATTTAGTTAAACATGATGTTTCCTTAACAAATCCATGCTAGCTTTCCTTAATTGACCCACATTTGTCAATGTGACTATTAATTTTGCCCTGATTATTGTTTCTAGACATTTCCCTACCACTGAAGTTAAATAGACTGGCCTGTGGTTGCTGGGCTTATTTTTGCACCATTTATTGAACAAGGGCGTACTGTTTGCAATTTTCCAGTCCTCTGGGATCACCCGATTCTAAGGAAGACTGGAAAATTATGGCCAGTGTCTCCGCAATCTCCACTCTCACTTCCCTCACTCACTTTGGATAAATCTCACCTGGTCCCAGTGCCTTATTCACTTTAAGTTCAGACAGTCTATCTAATACCTCCTCCTGATCAGTTTTAAACCATTCTCATGTCTGAATTACCTTCTATTTGACCATGACTTAGGTAGCAGCTTCTTCCTTATTAAAGACAGATGCAAAGTTTAATACCTCAGCCATGTCCACTGCCTCCCTGTGTAAATCCCCTTTTTTGTCCCTAATTGACCCCACACCTCCTTTTACCCTCCTTTTACTATTTAAATGCCTATAGAACCCTCTGGGATTCCCTTTCATGTTAGCTGCCAATCTCTTCTTATGCTCTCTCTTTGCTTATCTTATTTGCTTTTATCACTTCCCATCTGGATCTTCTATAGTTGGCCTGAGTCTTCATTGTATTATCCACCTGATATCTGTCATAAACACACCTTTTCTTCATCTTACCCCATTGAAGTTGGCTTTCCCACAGATAATTATTCTTACTGCGAATTATCCTTTGTCCTTTTCTGCTGTAATCCTAAACCTTATTATACAATGATCACTGTCCCCTAAATGTTCTCCCACTGACATGTGATCTACCTGGCCCACCTCATTCCCAAGAACCAGGTCTAGCAGTGCCTCCCTTCTCATTGGACAGGACACATACTGCTGTAGAAAATTCTCCTGAACACAATCTGGGAATTTAGGCCCCTCTCTGCCCTTCACATGTCTACTAAGTCAGTCTAATAATCCCAGTCCCCCATTATAATTTCTCTATAATTATTTCACCTGTCTGTAATTTCCTTGAAAATTTGGTCCTCTACATCCTTCTCACTAGTTGGTGGCCTATTGAATACACTGAGCAATGTAATTGCACCCTTTTTGTTCTTTAGCTCGAGCCAAATTGATTCTGTCCTTGAGCCCCCGGGACATCCTCTTTCTCCAGCACTGCAATGCTCTCCTTATCTAATACCACCCCCCTCCTCCTTTCCTATCTCTTCTGAACACCTTTTACCCAGCAATATTTACCCACTCCAGTTCTCTGTTATCACCACAATATCATATTTCCTCATGGCAATATATGCCTGTGATTCACCAATCTTACATAACCACATTCCATGCATTGACATACATGCACAGTAACATTGGTTTAGGCTTTGCTACTTTCACCCTGACTCTAACCCAGCCTAATAACTTCCTATTCCCCACTCCAATGCTATCTAGCTCGCTCAGTATTCTGTGCACCTTGCTATTCCTCTCTGATATAATCTCCTGGTTCCCACACGCCAGCCAGGTTAGTTTAAACCCTCCCCAATAGCACTAGCAAAATGCCCACAAGGAACTCAGTCCCAGCTCTATTTCAATGCAACCTGTACAGGACCCACCTCCCCCAGAGCCTGTCCCAATGTCCCATGAATCTAAAGCCCTCCCTCCCACATCATCTTCCAATTCATTCTGAATTACTTTGGCTATGGCATTATCATGAGGATCCCATTCAGAATCTTACTGGGAGCTTTCAGCTTCAAAATCATCCGTCCATAACAATCGTCCATTGAATTAGAGATGTCACATTTTTTGAATGCTACGATACAATCGTTTGGCCATACAGGATATTTTTGATGATTAACAGAGAGACAATACTGAAGCTTTTTGCCTTGCACTCATCAGGACAAATGCAAGAACACCAAATTTCAGACAATCACAACAACTTATACTAAGGGTGCTGATTGCTTGGCAAGTCAACCTTGATTGGCTGAGCTGTTACCATGGAGAAAGCAATGGGGAACAATAGGCTCCCCAAGCTCCTGGGTAATTTTTAAAAGGTGCAACATATTCCTTTTGTTTGCAAAGAACGGTTCCCTGTGTATGTAAGTGTAAATGAGCCATAATATGAGTTTGACAGATTATCTTAAATTGCTTGTTAATGTTTGTCTTCCATTTTGTGAACATGCTGAGTGCCAACGTATTTGGGAAATTTATCTTTGAAAGGACTGCCACATTCATGAATTTGTCCTTCTATGTGATGCCCCGAATACACCACAGCCAATAATGTTATTGAACTTCCGTTCTCGATAGTTGTAGGTTATCCATGTTTCACAACGTACAGCAAGCTGCTGAGAGCACCAGCCTCACAAACCATCAGCTTGGTCCAGGAGCCAGCTTCATGTTATTCCATGCACTTTTCCTAAGTTGGTCAATGGTGATAGCAGCTTTCCTTATGTGTGTCTGTAGTGATTGTAGGTATTAACTTTCCTGCTGCCTTAGTGGTCACATGATTGTACCGACAAATCAGCCTTAAGCGCGGGTAACCTTAGGGGCAGAGCTTTCTAGTCATGGACCTGGTTCAAGCATGTGACTTCTTCAAGAGCTCTGTAAATAAAGTTATCTGTTTCAAATAAGAAACCTGTCCGGAATAACCATATTTAGTACAACTGGTGTTCAGGATAAATAGCTACACCTTGCCTTGTACATCAATTCTTAAGGAAAGAAAGAGAAGTATACTCACCAGTCATGCAATTCTTTGGCAAAATCGACCCTTATGACTCATTCATGAAAGACTGGAGCCAGTACACACAGCGCCTAGGTTTCTATTTTGTGGCGAATGAAATAACGGCAGAGGAGAAGCAGAAAGCAATTCTTTTAAGTGTCCGTGGTAGTAAGACATATAACCTCATCTGTATCTGACAGCCCCGAACGCGCCCAATTCTAAATCTTTTAGCGAGCTGATAGACCTCATGAAGACATAATTTCAGCTGAAGCATCGGCAAATATATAGAGGTTTAAGTTCAACTCCAGTATAAGGCCCCCAGAAGAGTCCATCGCAATGTATATCACAAAGTTAAAACAGTTTGTGGAGCACTGGGATTTCGGTAATACACTCAATGACGTTGCGAGATCATTTGGTTTGTGGCATACACGACAAAGTCATTCAGCACTGTTTACTTGCATTAGTTAACATTGATTTGATATGCGCCATGGAAATATCGCTAACAATGGAGAGGGCTGTGAGGAACTTATAGGCTTTACAGAGCGTGTAACGTGGCGCTGCCGGACGTGGCATGAAAACCAGAGAGACAGCAGTGAAGTGGGAGACAGCCTGTGCAGCTCGAGAAACAAAAAGGCATCCCTTCAGCGATTCAGAAATTAATCTACTACTGATGTGGGGGTAACCATATACCAGCAACCTGCAGAGTTAAGGAGGCAGAATACCATTACTGCCACAAAAAGGGCACGTAAAGAAGCAATATAGGGCAAAATTGAGACAGCCAGTCAGACAGCAGGCCAAGATGATTGAAGTACACAATATAACTGAACCAGAAGCTGCTGATACTGATATCTATTCCCTATACAATGTCAAAGCAGTAAAAACTGACCCAATCACCATCACCCTTCAAGTGAATGGGAAGTCTCTAGTCATGGAGGTAGACACGGGAGCTTCGACCACAGTGGTGGGAGAACACACATTGAACTACCTCAGTGAAGGTACCCAGCCACTGAATCTGGAGCAAACCACAACTCAACTGGAGGGTCAATACAGGTAAAAGGAATTGCCACAGGACCTGTGTCCTATAGGCAACAGACAGCCCAGCTTCCAGTGATCATGTTAACAGGTGAAGGACCTAGTTTTCTAGGCCATGATTGGTTACAAAAAATAAAGCTTAACTGGTCAGAAATATTCCCTAAGCTGTTAAGGAAGTACTATAGCATTTTTTGTGACAAATGAGAAAGATGTAAGGCTTACAAGCAAAAATATATGTAGGTCCAGAGGTGACACCCAAGTTCCTTAAAGCAAGACCTGTGCCTTATGCGCTAAAGGAGAAGGTGGCTGCAGAATTGTGTGGTTTAAAGAGGCCAAGCATCATCCAGCCAGTCCCATTTATGGGCAGCGCCTATAGACCCTGTGATGAAACCAAATCAAACTATTCGTATTTGCGGAGACTACAAATTAATTGTGAACAAGGCTGCTAAATTAGATAAATGTGCTATCCTGAGGTTTGAAGATTTATACATTAAGCTTGCAGGAGGAAAATCCTACACTAAACTGGACATGAGCCATGCATACCAACAGCTAGAGCTGGACAGCACGTCTAGAGGGTATGTAACCATCAATACGGACAAGGGCCTGTACCAATATACACACCTACCCTTTGGTGTATCATCTGCATGTGTAATCTTCCAAAGGACCATGGAAAGCTTATTGCAAGGTCTTCTCCGCGTAGTAGTATACCTGGATGATGTCCTGATCACAGAATCAACGGAAGCCAAACACTTGGCTAACCCAGAAGAGGTTGGAAGCTGGTGTACAATTGAAGAAAGAGAAATTCTTTCCAAGCAACTGAAGTCACTTATTTGGGTCACCAGGGTTTGCATCCAGTAGCAAAGAAACTCAGGGAAATCATAGAGGTGCCCTCTCTTACCAGGGTCACGGAGCTTGTCTTTTTTGGGCAAGATAAATTATTGCCGTCACTTCTTGCCAAATTTGTCATCAGTGTTAGCCCCTTTATGCTTACTATTGAAAAACAACCATCGTTGGTCATGGAACATGCAACATGAAGAAGCCTTCATAAAAGTCAAGGAGCTTTTACACTTGTCTACTAGTACATTATGACCCATCAAAAGAATGAACATTAACCTGTGATGCATCTCCCTATGGTTGGGAGCTATGTTGTCACACAGGATGAAAGATGATTCTGAAAGGCCAATAGGCTATGTCTCCAGAACCGTCTCTGTAGTTGAGAAGGGTTACCCATAACTTGAAATTGAAGGTTTATTAGTAATATTTGGAGTGAAGAGATTCCATCAGTATCTGCATGGATGACATTTCACCGTAGTGTCAGACCATAAAGCACTAATGGGCTTTTGTAGAGAGGATAAAGCCAATAGTCTCAGCAAAAATTCAATGATGGGCCTTGATTTTATCGGCATATGAATACAAATTTATGCACCGTCCTGGTGTGCATATTGCAAATGCAAACACCGTCACCTTCCTACACCAGGTAGCGTTGTACATATTCCAGTGCCGCAGGAAGTTGTGCTTGTGCTGAATTTCTTGGAACGATTCACCAGTCTGTGTGAAGCAAAATGGTATTGGACAAACAGAGATCCAATTTTGTTGAAAGTCTGAGACCTTGTTTTGAAAGGGTGGTCAAGTTTACCGGTATCTGAAGAAATAAGGCTATTCCATGCCCGTAAAACAGAGTTAAGTTGTCAAGATGGAGTCTTGTTGTGGGGATCAGGAGTCATTGTCCCTTTGCAAGGAAGAGAACCTCTCTTGACAGAGCTTCACAGTGCACATTCAGGCATATCGAAGATGAAGATGCTTGCGCAAAGCTATATCTGGTGGCCAGGTATAAACAGTGACATTGAAAGCATGGTCAAGCACTGTCTCCAATGTCAGCAACAACAGAAGTTGCCTGTTTCAGCTCCACTGCATATGTGGGAGTTGCCTGGTCGACCTTGGTTAGACTACATATAGACTACGTAGGTCCATTTTTAGGTACCATGTTTTTATTGATCATTCTAAGCAGATGGATGTGTATGAAGTTAGATCACTGACATCGTGCACAACTATTAAAAAGCTGTGCCAATGTTTTAGTATACATGGCCTACCAGAAGTTATTGTTTTGAATAAAGGTACTGTCTTCACTAGTGTGGAATTTCAGGGATTTATGAGTTTAAATGGAATTAAATATATTAAAACAGCACCATATCATCCTTCATCCAATGGGTTAGCTGAAAGAGGAGTGCAAACCTTCAAATCAGGAATGAAGAAATTATCCAAGGGTATATTAGAAACTCGACTTTCACGTTTTCTTCTCAATTACCATGCAACTACCCATGCAATAACAGATTCAACACCATTTGAATTACTGGTGAAATGCCGCCTTTGTACAAGGTTAAGTCTGATGTTTCCAAACTTAGAGGGGAAGGTAGAGAACAATCAGAGCAGTCAGAAAGCGAATCACAATATTCATTGTAAAGTTCAAAAATTTACTGCGGGGGAGACAGTTTTTGTGCAGAATTTTGGAAATTGACCTAGTTAATGTCGCTGAAATTGGACCTTTGTCATTCCAAGTGGATGTGGAAGACCAGGTTGTTCAAAAACATTTGGATCATCTAAGGAGTAGAGAGACATTTCAACAACCATCTTCGGCGCTTGTAATTGATGTCAAACTTTTTATCCCTGAAATGCCAGATCAACCTAGAATACCTGATGTCTCTGAATTAACTAATTCTGAACTGCCATTGTCTAAGGATGACCCTGATGCTGTAGTTCCTGATCATGTCGATCCAGTGGGAGAATCTCAAGTTGTAGAGCTATGTCGCTCTAATCGAGTTAGAAAACCACCTCAGAGTCTTAATCTATAATCACATGACCTGTGTACATACGTATATGTTATGGATTAAGATATTCCTGTAAATAGAAAATGTAAAAAAATTAAAGGGGGAAGAATTTAGTGATTGTACCTACGAATCAGCCCTAAGTGTGGGTAATCTTACGGGAGGAGCTTTCTTGTCATGGACCTGGTTCAAGCATGTAGCTTCTTCCAGAAACCCATAAATAAAATTAGCTGTTTCAAGTAAGAAACCTGTCCAGTACAACCAAGCTTATTATGGTGTCAAGTTCTGCATCAAGTGACAGATTATCTGAAAGCATGGAGCCGAGGCAACAGAATTCACTAACCACTTCCAGTGGGGTTTTATTCAGAGTGATCAGGGGCAGAGATACAATCCCTTGTCCCATGACCAGTTTTCTTGACTCCGTTACAGTCAGAGAGAAAGTTACAGGCATGGGAGAAATAGTTCAAGTCTTTGTAGCTAAGTTTCTGTGTGAGCGAATAGCACAGTATCACCCCCTCAGTAGGGTTGTGAGTACCAGGCGGGAATATTAGAAAGTAATACTAGGGTGTATGGAATGCTGGGAGTGGCAGATAGCACTGAAATAGAGAATAGTAAGTTAATAGGCGGAGTAGGAGTAAGGAAGCAAGTAACAAAGTCTAAATCAGGGTCACACTGCATGTATGTGAATGCACAGAGTATAGTTAATAAAACTGAGGATTGCCTTGTGGGATTATGATGTTCTGGTACTAATGGAGACCCGGCTTAAGGAAGATCAAATCTGGGTGTTAAATATTCCTGGTTACAAGGTGTTCAGAAAAGATAGGAAAGAGACAAAAGGAGGAGGGGTGGCATTTTGGGTTAAAGAGAGCATTGCAGTACTGGAGAAAGATGTGTCGGAGAATTCAAGGACAGAATCGATTTGGCTAGAGCTAAGGAATAAGAAGGATGCAATTACATTGCTCAATGTCATATATAGACCACCAGCTAGTGGGAAGCAGATAGAGGAACAAATCTGCAAGGCAATTATAGAGAGTTGTAAACATCATAGAGTAGTTATAATGGGGGAGTTTAATTACCCGTATTTAGACTGGGATAGTGGTAGTTTAAGGAGCAGTGGGGGACAATCGTTCCTAGATTGTGTTCAGGACAATTTCTTACAGTAGCATGTGTCCAAACCAACAAGAAAGGAGGCACTGCTAGATCGGGTCCTTGGGAATGAGGCAGGCCAAGTAGATCAAGTGGGGGAACATTTTAGGAGACAGTGATCATTGTATCATAAGGGTTAGGATGACGGTGGAAAATGACATTAGTCAATCCAGAGTAAGAATAATCATTTGGCACAGAGCGGACTTCAGTGGTGCAAGAATGGAGCTGGGCTGGATAGACTGGAAGAAAAGGTTGGCGGGAAAAACAGTAGCTGAACAATGGGCTATCTTCAAAGAGGAGATGGTTTGGGTACAGTCAAGGTATGTTGCCTCAAAAGGGAAGGGTAGGACAAACAAATCCAGAGCTCAGTGGATAATAAAGGAGATAGAAATGAAGTTAAAGAAGAAAAAGTGTGCTTATGACAGGTGTGAGGCAGCAAATACAATTGAGAACCAAGCTGAATACAGAAGGTTCAGAAGGGATTTGAAAAAGCAAATATGAGAAGCAAAGAGGGATTATGAAAAAAGACTGGCAACTAAGAAAAAAGGAAATCCCAGAGTATTCTATAAGCACATCGGTATTAAAAGGGTGGTAAAACGAGGAGTAGGGCCAATTAAGGACCAAAAGGGGGATTTACACATAGAGGCAAGAGGCGTGGCTGAGGTGTTAAATGAATGCTTTGAATCTGTCTTTACCTACGAGGTAGATGCTGCCCAGGCTATGGTGACAGAGGAGGAAACTCAGCCATTGGAAGGGTTTGAAATTGATAAGGAGGAGGTATTGGATAAGCTGTCGGTACTTAAAGTTGATAAGGCATTGGGACCAGATGAGATGCATCCAAGAATATTAAAGGAATTGAGAGTGGAAATTGCAGAGGCACTGGCAATAATCTTTCAATGTTTCCTGGATTTAGGGGAGGTGCCAGAGGACTGGAGAATTGCAAACATTACGCCCTTGCTCAATAAAGGTTGTAAAGATCTGCCCTGCAGTGACAGAGCAGTCAGTTTAACTTCGGTGGTGGGGAAACTTCTAGAAACAATTATACAGGATAGAATTAACAGTCACATGGAAAAATGTGGATTGATTTGGAAGTCAGCATTGATTTATTAAAGGAAAACCCTGCCCAACTAATTTGCTGGAGTGTTTCGAAGAGGCAACGGAGATGGGTGATGAGGGAAAAGCCGTTGATGTGGTACATATGGACTTCCAAAAGCTGTTTGATACAGTGTCACATAACAGACTTGTGAGGAAATTTATAGGCCATGGAATAAAATGGACAGTAGCAACATGGATACAAAATTGGCTAAAAAATAGGAAGCAGAGAGTAATGGTTAATGGCTATTTTCAGGCTGGAAGAAGGTTTGTAGTGGAGTTCCCCAGGTGTCGGTATTGGGACCCTTGCTTTTCCTGATATATGTAAATGATCTAGATCTTGGTGTGCATGGGGACAATTTCAAAGTTTGTAGACGACACAAAACTTGGGAGAACTGTAAACTGTGAGGAGGACAGTGTAAAACTTAAAAAGGACATTGACACATTGGTGGAGTGGACAGATAGGTGGCAGATGAAGTTCAATGCGGAAAAGTGTGAGGTGATACACTTTGGTACAAGGCACATGGAGAGACAGTTTAAAAAAAAAGATACAATTCTAAAGGATGTGCAGGAGCAGAGACGCCTGGGTGTAAATGTACAAAAGCCATTAAAGGTGGCAGGACAGATAGAGAGAGCTGTTTCTAAAGTGTACGGTATTTCAGGCTTCATTAGTAGTGACATAGAGTACAAGAGCAGGGAGGTTATGATGAACTTATATAAGACACTGGTTGGACCTCAGCTGGAATATTGTGTACAGTTCTGGGCGCCGCACTACAGGAAGGATGTGAATGCATTGGAGAGAGTGCAGAAGAGGTTTAGAACAAAGAAGAACAAAGAAAAGTACAGCACAGGAACAGGCCCTTCGGCCCTCCAAGCCTGCACCAATCATATTGCCTGTGAAACTAAAACACTTTGCACTTCCAGGGTTTGCATCCCTCTATTCCCATCCTATTCATGTATTTGTCAAGCTGCCTCTTAAACACCATTATCATACCTGCTTCCACCACCTCCTCTAGCAGCGAATTCCAGACACTCATTACCCTCTGCGTAAAAAACTTGCCCCGCACATCTCCTCTAAAGTATTCTTCTCTCACCTTAAATCTAAGTCCCCTAGTAATTGACTCTTCCACCCTGGGAAAAAGCTTCTGACTATCTACTCTGTTCATGCCACTCATAATTTTGTAAACGTCTATCAAGTTGTCCCGCAATCTCCGTCACTCTAGTGAGAACAATCCGAGTTTCTCCAACCTCTCCTCAGAGCTAATAACGTCCAGACCAGGCAGCATCCTGGTAAACCTCCTCTGCACCTTCTCCAACACTTCCATATCCTTCTGGTAATGTGGCAATCAGAATTGCATGCAATATTCCAAGTTTACGAGAATGGTTCCAAGGATGAGATATTTCAGTTATGAGGAAAGATTGGAGAAGTTGGGACAGTTTTCCTTGGAGAGGAGAAGGCTGAGAGGAGACTTGATAGAAGTTTTCAAAATCATGAGGGGTCTGGACAGAGTAGATAGGGAGAAAATGTTCCACTCATAAATGGATCGAGAACCAGAGGACACAGTTTTAAAGTGTTTTGCAAAAGAAACAAATGCGAGGTGAGAAAAAACTTTTTCCACAGCGAATAGAGTTTGGAATGTATCAGCTGGAAGTGTGGTGGAGCAGGTTCAATTGAGACATTCACGGGCATTGGATGATTTTTAAATAAAAACGTGCAGGGTTACGGGGAAAAGGCAGGAGATTGGCACTAAGCTAAAATGCTCAGAGAGCCGGTGCAGACACGATGGGCTGAATGGCCTCCTTCCACACTGTAGCAGTTCTGTGATTCTGTGATCATCATTGTAGAGGAGCTCTCCTGATCAAGACATGCTGTATTTTTGCTTTCACATTCAGTCTGGAGAGATCTCAGAGCTTGTGGTCTGACCTAGCATACAGAAAAATCCCTTCTATATCTGTAGGGAAGGCCAAGGTCAGGAGCATGGAAAGGAAGAGGCCAAACAGAGTAAGAGCTAGGACACAACCCTGTTTCAATCCATTCTTCACTCTGAAACTGTCGGAAGTGAAGTCATCAAACTACAGTGCAGTACATGGGTACATGTTGTCATGGGAAATAGATGGAGTCTTTTAAGCATGAGTGCAATGAAAGCCCTTCCAATAAGTGACCACGCCCCTGTAGTTGGAAGCTCCTCTGTCACCTTTGTTTTTCTATTTTGTAATAATCGTTACATCAAACATGTCCTGTGGAATGGATTCTACCCTCAACAGAGAAAAAGAAGCTCATGAAGGTGTGGCACTCACTGGGACTATCTGTGCTTGAGCAGTTTGTCTGGAATTCCATTCTTTCTGCTTGTAAAGCAATCAATGACCTTTTTGAGCTCAGGTGATGAGAGTGTTTATCCAACGCAGTCAAGACAGGAATCTGTGGGAGAGTATCAAAGAAACACTGGGTGCTATCACTCTGCTTGGAATACAGTTCACCGTAATGTTTAACCCAGCAGAGAATACTTTTACTTCTGTCAATGAGTACTTCACCATCAGCTCATTTCACAGGGGCAACTTTCCTGTTGATAGCACCAAGTGCCGTCGTGATACTATCGTAGATTTTCATTGTCACAGGCAGTTTGGATTTCATTGGTCCAGTGTTTCTTTGTACAGTGACACTGCCTTATGCACAGTTATCATGGCTACTTTTCACTTATACAGGGTTCTAGTAGTTGGGATATGTTGTGTATCAGGTTTTGCTTATGTTGCCTATCAGGTTGGCTTTAAGTTGTGTATCATGTTGGGTTGATGTTGTCTATCAGGCTGGATTGATGTCCTGTATCAGGTGGGTTGAAGTTTTCTATCAGGTTGGTTGACGTTGTCTATCAGGTTGTGTTGATGTTGTCTATCAATTTGGATTGACGATGTGTATCAGGCTTTTTGATGTTGTGTATCAGGTTGTGTTTATGTTGTGTATCTGATTGGGTTGATGTGTATCAGTTTGTGTTTATGTTGTGTATCTGGTTGGGTTGATGTTGTGTATCAGGTTGGGGTGATGTTGTGTATCAGGTTGGGTTGATGGTATTTATCAGGTGGTGTTGATGTTGTCTAACAGGTTGGTTGATTTTCTCTATCAGTTGGTCTGATTTTGTGTATCAGTTTGAGTTGATATCCTGTATCGAGTTGGGTTGATGTTGTCTATCAGATTGTGTTGATACTGTGTATCAGGTGGAGTTGATATTTTCTATCAGGTTGGGAATTTAGAGATAGTATTAGATCCAAGGAAGAGGCATACAAATTGGCCAGAAAAAAACAGACCTGAGGATTGGGAGCAGTTTAGAATTCAGGAAAGGAGGATCAAGGGATTAACTAAGAAGGAGAAAATAGAGTATGTGAGTAACTTGTGGGGAACATAAAAACTGACTGTAAAAGTTTCTATAGGTATGTGAAGAGAAAGAGATTGGTGAAGACAAATGTAGGTCCCTTACAGTCAGAAACAGGGGAATTTATAATGGGGAACAAAGAAATGGTTGACCAACTAAATACATACTTTGCTTCTGTCTTTACAAAGGAGGACACAAATAGCATACCAGAAATGTTGGGGAACACAGGGTTTAGTGAGAGGGAGGAGCTGAAAGAAATTAGTGTTAGTAGGGAAATGGTGTTGAGGAAATTGATGGGATTGAAGGCCGATAAATCCCCAGGGCCTGATAACCTACATCCCAGAGTACTTTAGGAAGTGGCCCTAGAAATAGTGGAAGCGTTGGTGGTGATTCTATAGACTCTGGAGAAGTTCCTACAGATTGGAGGGTAGCCAATGTAACCCCATTATTTAAAAAGGGAGGTAGAGAGAAAACGGAGAATTATAGACCAATCAGCCTTATGTCAGTAGTGGGGAAAATTTTAGAGTCCATTATAAAAGATTTAATAGCTGAGCACTTGGAAAACAGTGGCAGAATCAGACAGAGTCAGCATGGATTTATGAAAGGGAAATCATGCTTGACAAATCCACTGGAGTTTTTCGAGGATGTAACTAGTAGAGTTGATGAGGAGGATCCAGTGGATGTGGTTTATTTGGACTTTCAGAAGGCTTTCAACAAAGTCCCACATAAGGGATTAGCATGTAAAATTAAAGCGCATGGGATTGGGGGTGGAGTATTGAGATGGATAGAAAACTGGTTGGCAGACAGGAAGCAAAGAGTAGGAATAAATGGGTATTTTTCCGAATGGCAGGCAGCAACTAGTGGGGTACCAGTGCTGGGACCCCAGCTATTCACAATATACATTAATGATTTCGTTGAGGGAACTAAATGTAATATCTACAAATTTGTAGATGAGACAGAGCTAGGTGGGAGGGTGAGCTGTGAGGAGAGTGCAGAGATGCTTCAGTGTGATTTGGACAAGCTGAGTGAGTGAGCAAATGCATGGCAGATGCAGTATAATGTGGATAAATGTGAGGTTATCCACTTTGGCAGCAAAAACAGGAAGGCAGATTATTATCTGAATGGCTATAAATTGAGAGCGGGGAATGTGCAACGAGACTTGGGGATCCTTGTACACCAGTCACTGAAGGTAAGCATGCAGGTACAGCAGGCGGTAAAGAAGGCAAATGGTATGTTGGACTTCGTAGCAAGAGGGATGACTTGCTGCAATTATACAGGGCCTTGGTGAGACCACACTTGGAATATTGTATGCAGTTTTGTTCTCCTTATCTGAGGAAGGATGTTCTTGCTATAGAGGGAGTGCAGTGAAGGTTTACCAGACTGATTCCTGGGATGGCAGGACTGACATATGAGAAGAGATTGAGTCAGTTAGGTTTATATTCGCTGGAGTTCAGAAGAATGAGGGAGGATCTCATAGAAACCTATAAAATTCTAACAGGACTAGACAAGGTCGATGCAGGAAGATGTTCCCGATGGTGGGGGAGTTCAGAACCAGGGGTCACAGTCTGAGGATACGGGGTAAACCATTTAGAACTGAGATGAGGAGAAATTTCTTCACCCAGAGAGTGGTGAGCCTGTGGAAGTCATTGCCACAGAAAGTAGTTGAGGCCAAAACATTGTATGTTTTCAAGAAGGAGTTAGATACAGCTTTTGGGGTGAAAGGGATCAAAGGATATGGGAAGATAGCGGGAGCAGGCTATTGAGTTGGATGATCAGCCATGATCACAGTGAATGGTGGAACAAGCTTGAAGGGCCAAATGGCCTACTCCTCCTATTTTCTATGTTTCTATGTATCAGGTTGGGTTGATGGTGTGTATCAGATTGGGTTGATGGTGTGTATCAGGTAGGGTTGACATTGTATACCAGGTTGCCTTGATGTTGTATCTAAGGTTGGGTTACGTTCTGTATCAGGTTGCATTGATCTTGTCTATGAGGTTGGACTGATGTTGTCTATCAGGTTGGGTTGATGTTGTCTATCAGGTTGGCCTTTGCTTTCTGCTTCAATGCCAGATGTCATCTCTGTTGAATTAGGCTGAATCCAGTCCTTCTTGGATTTCACCTTTTCGAAATGCTGCTGTGTATGAATTAAACTCAGCAATTTCAAAATTTCATCAATTCCAAAATGAGAATTTCCTGGGAATCCTTTCATGGCAGCATTGACGTCGTCAAACTGGGAAAGCTGCTATTTGCCTGATTTCTTGTAGCAGGAGTTGATTCTCAGCGAGCTGACGTGTTTGGAGCTGTGAAATTTTTGGCAGTTGCACCTACACCATGTTGTTGATGAGAGAGTGGTCAGTGTCACTATCTCCTCTGTGGTAACTGCAAGTGTGGAGAACACTAGGAAGATCATTTCCTCTGCTGATAATCAGGTCAAGTTGATACTAATATCCTGTCCTTGGATGACACCATGATACCTCATGGTGGTGTCTTCCTTGAAAGAAAGTGTGGGAGATGCAAAGATCATTCAGTGTCCAAGGCTCAAGAAGCCTTTGTTCATTGTCACTGACCTTGCCCATTCCATGATGGCTAAGGTTCATTGTCCGTGAATCACTGCCTGACCCAATGTGTGCATTGTTATCACTGAGGGTGGATGACTTCCTGCCATTTGGAGCGCAGATCAGAAGGTCATGTAGAGTCGGAGAATTGACTTTGGTCTGAGATCCTGGCACTCAAGGGGCCATGGTCTGGCTTACCTGGGTGATGAGATTCACTGCTGGAATTGCCTCAGGAGGCAGTGGCCCAGACACTGCTGGACGCTGCCTTTAACAACAGCATTGAGAGTTAGGCTAAAGGAGTAAACACAACACAAAATCTGGAGTGGAGTCCCATCAGCTGTTTATTGTTTTGCTTTAAGCAAATGCTTTTCAGAAGCACCTGAAACACCAACTAGGCCCCAGTGCTCCTTTGGGCTGCGTTAGAGTGCTTAAGTTGGAGTTTGGTGAATGAGGGAGTTCGATAAAGAGGTGAAGGTAAAGAGATAAAGAGGTGTTCCTTTCTTTCTTTTTACATTTCCTCAACCTCCAGTAGCTGGCTGTAACTTTGCTACAGGGGAAGAAGCTGCTTGGTGAGTAGCTGGTAGGTTATTCTACTGCTTCTAATTGCAATAAACAGTTTTAAAATGATGGTATGGCAGATCAGCTTGGCCCAGTGGAATGTACATCCTGCGGGATGTGTGAAATCATGGATGTGCCATGTTTCTAGACGAGCACATGTGCAGGAAGTGTTACCAGCTGCAGAAACTTGAGCTCCGGGTTTCGGAACTCTAGTGGCAGCTGGAATCAATGTGGTGCATTCATGACACTGAGGACTGTGTGGATATCATGTTTAGGGAGATGTTCACACTACAGGCAGAGAGGGAATGGGGGAACCATAGGCAGTCTGAGAGAACCAGGCAGATAGACTCAAGGGACTCCTGTACTACCTTGCTTGCTTATCAGTTTTCCATTTTGGATGCTGGTAAGAACAATGGTTCCTCAGGGGATTGCAGCCAGAGCCAAGTCTGTGGCAGCATGGGTGGCTCAGCTGCACTGAACGGGAGGAAGAAGTAAAAAGCACAATACTGTGGATGCTGGAAATCTGAAACAAAAACAGAAAATGCTGGAAAAACTCAGCAGGCCTGAAAGCATCTGTGGAGATAGAAACAGAGTTAAGGTTTCAAGTCCATATGACCCTTCTTCAGAGCAGGAATGGGGTGGAAGAAGAGTAGAAGAGCATTAGTGAAAGGGAATTTAATAGGGGATCAGACAGGCATTTCTGCAGCCGTAGACATGACTCTAGGATGGTGTGTTGCCACCCTGGTGCCAGGGTCAAGGATGTCACACAGCGGCTGCAGAACATCCTTCTGGGGGAGGATGAACAGCAGTGGTTGTAGTCCGTATTGGTACCAATGATATGGGTAGGAAAAGGAATGAGGTCCTGAAAGCATATTTTAGGGAGTCAGGAAGGGAATTAAAAAGTAGGACCTCAAGAGCAGTAACCTCAGGATTACTCCCAGTGCCACGTGCTAGCGAACATAAGAATAGGAAGATTGAGCAGTTCAATACGTGGCTGGAAAGCTGGTGTAGGAGGGAGGGCACCAGATCTCTGAGGCATTGGGGTCGGTTCTGGGGCAGGTGGGACCTGTACAAGAAGGACTGGTTACACCTTAACAGGACTGGGACTAATGTCCTCATGGGAAAATTTGCTAATGCTGTTGGGGAGGGTTTAAGTTAGCTTGGCAGAGGGATGGGAACTGAGAGGGAGCTCAAATTAGAAGGAAGTAAAGCTGGTAACAGGAAGTAGAAAAGTAGCAAGAGAAATTAGAGGGCAGGCGAAACAAAGGTGAGCATCAACTAGGCTTAGAATGCGGAATAAAGTCAAAGAGGCAAAGTTAAGGATTGCAACAAAGTAAATGATTTAAAGGAACAAATAGAGGTAAATGGGTTTGAGCTAATTACCATTACGGAAACGTGACTGCAGGGTGACCAAGACAGGGACCTGAATATTTAAGGATATTTGACTTTTAGGAAGGACAGGGATAAAGGAGAAGGAGGTGTTGTTGCACTGATAATAAGTGATGGGAAGTTAGGGATTGTATAATATTAAAAAAAGGCCTATAAGGTTACCAGAAATAGTAGTAAACCTGAGGATTGGGAGGATTTTAGAATAGGACCAGGAAACTGATAAATAAAGGGAGAATTGAATATGAATGTAAACTAGCAAAAAACATAAAAACAGACTGTAAAAGCTTTTATAGGTTCATAAAAAAGAAACATTTTTCTAAGACAAATGTGGGTCCATTACAGGCAGAGTCAGGAGAATTCATAATGGGGAATAGAAAAATGGCAGAGAAGCAAAGTGATTACTTTGTGTCTGTCTTCACTGAGGAAGATACAAGAAATCTCCCAGTTTTAGAGATCCAAGAGACGAGGGAGAATGAGGAGTTGAAGGAAATTAGTGTGAGTAAGAATGTTGTATTGTAGAAATCAATGGGACTGAAGGTTAATAAGTCCCCGGGACCTGATGATCTACATTGCAGAGTGTTGAAAGAGGTAGCTATGGAGATAAGGGATGTATTGGTGATCATCTTCCAAAATTCTATAGATTCTGGAATGGTTCCTGAAGATTGGAAGGTAGCAAGTGTCACCCCACTATTTAAGAAGGGAGGGAGAGAGAAAACAGGGAACTACGGACCTGTTAGCCTGACATCATTAGCAGGGAAAATGCTAGAATCTTTTCTAAAGAATGTGATAAATGGACACTTGGATAACAATGATCTGATTGGGCACAGTCAGCATGGATTAGTGAATGGGAAATCATGTTTGACGAACCTGTTGGAGTTTTTTGACGATGTTACAAACAGAATTGATCAGGGGGAGTAGTGGACGTAGGTGGACTGGATTTTCAGAAGACTTTTGATAAAGTCCTTCACAGGAGGTTGATTTGCAAAATTCAAGCACATGGGATAGGGAGTGATATACTGGTGGGATTAAGTATTGGTTAACAGGCAGAAAACAGAGAGTAGGATACTGCAAGAATCAATACTTGGGCCCCAGCTGTTCAGAATGTACGTCAATGATTTGGATGTGGGGACCAAACATAATATTTCCAAGTTTGCAGATGATACAAAGATAGGTGGGAATGTGTGTTGTGAGGAAGATGCAAAGTGGCTACAGGAGGATTTGGACAGACTTAGTGAGTGGGCAAGAACATGATGGTTGGAATATAATATGGAAAAATTGTCGGATGAACAGATGTGCAGAGTATTTCTTAAATGGTGAGATTAGAAAGTGTAGATGTATAAAGGGCCCTCGGTCTCCTTGTTAATAAGTCCCTGACAGCTAGCATGCAGGTGCAGCGGGTAATTAGGAAGGTTAACGGTATGATGTTCTTTATTACAAGAGGATTTGAATACAGGAATAGCGAAATATTGCTTCAATTGTATAGAACCTTGGTTCGACTGCACCTGGAGTACTGTGTGCAGTTTTGGTCCTTTTACCTCAGAAAGGATATTATTGCCATAGAGTGAGTGCAACGAAGGTTCACCAGACTTGTTCCAGGGATGAGAGAGATTGGAGAAACTGGGCCTGTATTCTCTGGAGTTTGAAGAATGAGAGGTGATCTAATTGAAACCTACAAAATACTTAAAGGAATAGACAGGGTAGATGCAGGTAAGATGTTTCCCCTGGCTGGGGGGTCTAGAACCAGGGGGAAGACACTGAGGATCAAGATGAAAATTTTCTTTACTCAGAGGGCTGTGAATCTTTGAAGCAAAAAACTGCGGATGCTGGAAATTGAAAACAAAAACAAAAATACCTGGAAAAACTCAGCAGGACTGGTAGCATCTGTGCAGAAGAGCACAGTTAACATTTTGAGTCCGCATGACTCTTCAACAGAACCAAGGAAAAATAGAAAAGGGGTGAAATATAAGCTGGTTTAAGGGGGGGTGGTGGGACAGGTAGAGCTGGATAGAGGGCCAGTTATAGGTGGAGATAACCAAAAGATGTCACAGACAAAAGGACAAAAGGTGATATAATCTAAAGGAAGGTGCTAATTAAGGGTAGAAAGCAGCACGAACAAGGTACAGATAGGAAACTTCATTGGGAGTAAAAAATACTGCATTCTTTGCTCCCTATGCGGTTTCCTCTACATTGGAGAGACCAAACGCAGACTGGGTGACCGTTTTGCAGAACACCTTCGTTCTGTCCGCAAGCATTACCCAGACCTCCCTG
Source organism: Carcharodon carcharias (assembly GCF_017639515.1). Taxonomy (NCBI): domain Eukaryota; kingdom Metazoa; phylum Chordata; class Chondrichthyes; order Lamniformes; family Lamnidae; genus Carcharodon; species Carcharodon carcharias. The sequence continues at coordinate 88,243,322 of NC_054480.1, read as the reverse complement.
TCGCTTGCCATTTCAACACTCCACCCTGCTCTCATGCCCACATGTCCGTCCTTGGCTTGCTGCATTGTTCTAGTGAAGCTCAACACAAACTGGAGGAACAGCACCTCATCTTCCGACTAGGCACTTTACAGCCTTCTGGACTGAATATTGAGTTCAACAATTTTAGATCATGAACTGTCTCCTCCATCCCCACCCCCTTTCTGATTTTTTCCCCCTCCTTTTTGTTTTTTCCAATAATTTATATAGATTTTTCTTTTCCCACCTATTTCCATTATTTTTAAATGTATTTCCATCCATTGTTTCATCTCTAGCTTTTAGCCTTTTTCGATTCCTTCACCCCACCCCCACTAGGGCTATCTGTACCTTGCTTATCCTGCTTTCTACGCTTAATTAGTACATTCCTTTAGATAATATCACCACCTTCAATACCTCTTTTTCCTTTTGTCTGTGACATCTTTTGGTTATCTCTACCTATCACTGGCCCTCTATCCAACTCTTCTTGTCCCAACCCCCACCCCTTAAACCAGCTTATATTTCTCCACTTTTCTATTTTTCCTTAGTTCTGTTGACTCAAAACGTTAACTGTGCTTCTCTCCACAGATGCTGCCAGACCTGCTGAGTTTTTCAAGGTATTTTTGTTTTTGTTGTGAATCTTTGGAATTCTCTACCCCAGAGGGCCATGGGAGCTCAGTCATTGAGTATCTCTAAGTTAGAGATTGATAGATTTCTAAATACCAATGATGTAAAGGAATATGGGGATAGTATGGGGAAAAAGGCATTGAAGTGGATGATCATCCATGATTGTATTGAATGCAGTACAGGCTTGATGGGCTGAATGGCCTGTTCCTGCTCCTATGTTCCTATGTGTACAGGCTTTCATCTTTCCTCTGGATCCCAAGGTTGTTGGGGGGAGGAGGTGGGCAGGGGGTTGGGTTCAGATGCTGGGAAGTCTACATCTCCTAAAACCATGCCTAGGGCTTTGCAGCAGAGAAATGGAGAGGCCACTTCACTCTTACAGCCAGCAGTGAGGAGGTATACGGGTGGTACCAGCCACTGGATTATTAACTTGGCTCGACTAGCATTGAACAAGGGCACCACAGGTCACCTCTAACTGTGGAATTGCATTCTATTGGTCAGCCACTGCTCGCCTCATACTGGGAGGCCCCCAGACAGGCCTGCTGACCCCTGCCTTCCTCTCTGGGTAATGAGGATAAAGTGTTATGACCTCTGCTAGTGGAAGGAAAGTGAGTAAACTGCAAACAAAAAGGAGAAATTTTCTAGCTTGGAGCTGGAACATCAAGACCATTTGCCCTGGCATGAACAATGACCTATAGTGAACAGCAATATACACAAGACATGCCGATTGACTGTCAGCTACACATTCTTAAAGTTGACAAACGCCATAAACATAAGTGCAGATGATAAGAGAATGTCGATCAGCTGATAGATGCAGAGAAATGACACGTTCAGAAGTTGCTAGTGGTGGCTCAATTGACTGTGTCAATCTGTTGCTGACTGCAAAACCTATGCTATGCTCAGGGTGGTTATCCCTGCTCCAGCCACATCAATAGAAGGAGTTATTAGCGTCATGAAGAAAGATGGATGTCTACTCTGGTTTCCTGTAGAGCAGCAATGTCGACATCAAACAAATAACCTGTCAGCTGTAAACTCCTGTATTTGTCTCCTCCAAATAAACCAAACCTCTGCACCAACCAGATTTCCTGTCTTTGAATATTCTCTGCACAGTAACAATTTAAAACTCTCTCCCTCACTCCCCACCCGATTTCAGACTTCTCCTCAACTCGAGCCTGCGCTATGCCGACAGACTCTTCTCCTCCTCCTGGAACCCAGGCCAGCCTTTGCCAGCACCCAACCACTAAAGTCAATCCCCATCAAAGCAAAGAGGACCAGAGGTAGCCCAGATCCTCAGACACACACCCCAAATCTCATTAGAAAATGAACATTGCGCAGTCACCAGCAAACATCCTCACTTCTGACCTTATGATAGAAGGAAGGTCATTCATGAAGCTGATCATGAAGTTGGTTGGGCCGAGGCCACTACCCTGAGGAACTCTTGCAGTGATGTCCTGGAGCTGAGGTGATTGACGTCCAACAACCACAACCATCTTCCTTTGTGCTAGGCATGACTCCAACCAGTGGAGAATTTTCCCCCTGATTCCCATTGACTCCAGTTTTGTTGGGGCTCTTTGATGCCACACTTGGTCAAATGCTGCCTTGATATCAAGGGCAATCACTCTCACCTAACCTCTGGAGTTCAGCTCCATTGTCCATGTTTGAACCAAGGCTGTAATGGGGTCAGGAGCTGAGTGGCCCTTTACGCAACCCAAACTGGGAATCAGTGAGCAGGTTATTGCTAAGCAAGTACCACTTGATGGCACTGTTGATGACCCCTTCCATTACTTTACTGACGATGGAGAGTAGACTGATGGGGCGGTAATTGGCCAGGTTGGATTTGTCCTCATTTTTGTGTACAGGATGTACCTGGGCAATTTTCCACATTGCCAGGTAGATGCCAATGTTGTAGCTGTACTGGAAAAGCTTGGCTAGGGGCACGGCAAGTTCTGGGGCACAAGTCTTCAGTACTATTGCCGGAATATTGTCAGGGTCCATAGTCTTTGCAGTATCCAGTGCCTTCAGCCATCTCTTGATATCACGTGGAGTGAATCAAATTGTCTGAAGACTGGCACCTGTGCTGCTGGAGACCTCCGGAGGAGGCCGAAATGAATCATCATCTCGGCACTTCTGGCTGAAGATTATTGTAAATGCTTCAGCCTTATCTTTTGCACTGATGCGCTGGGCTTCTCCATCATTGAGGATGGGGATTTTTGTGGAGCCTCCTCCTGGAGTGAATTGTTTAATTGTCCACCACCAGTCATGACTGGATATGGCAGGACTGCAGAGCTTAGATCTGATCCATTGGTTGTGGAATCACTTCGCTCTGTCAATTGCTTACTGATTATGCTGTTTGGCACAGAAGTAGTCCTGTGTTATAGCTTCACCATGCGATAGGAGAGTGTGAGAGGAGGACCCTGGGACAGGCAGTCAGCAGCAGCTAGAGGAGAGTGCGAGAGGAGTGTTCTCTGCAGCCACCGTCGCTGTGTGAAAAAAAAGTGACATCACAGGAAAACCATAAGTTCATTGGGTGGTAAGTAACTGCTAGTTTGAACAACCTATTCAAAGTTGATTTCAATTAAAGGTAACTATTGGGGCCCAGGATCGAAGGCCTAACACTTCAGCTTCAACTCAGCAGAGAGAGGGAGTTCCAGTTGACTTTAAAAAGTGTATTTTGAATCTCTATTCTAATTTGCTTTCAAATTAAAGGTAAATAGAAGAAATAGATTACTACCTGAGCCATGAGCTAATTAGCACAGGGTCAATAAGTTTAAAGAGGTAAATGCGTGGCTCAAAGATTGGTGTAGGAGAAATGGACTTGAATTCATGGGACATTGGCACCAGTACTAGGGAAAGAGGGAGCTATTCTGTTTGGACTGGCTCCACTTGAATCATGTTGGGACCAGTGTCCTGGCGAATCACATAACTAGTGTTGTAGATAGGGCTTTAAACTAAATATTGGGGGGAGGGTTCAGTTGCATTGAAATATAAAAAAAAAAATTTTAAGGAAAGGGTAAGAGTGCAGGGTAGTAATGAGGCTGATTGCTATCAGTGAAAGGAAGGGACAGAGCATGTGAACGCTATATTGCGCCAAAGAATCATAAGAGCAGGAGAAATTGACAATAGGGCAAACTTAAAGGCTTTGTATCTGAATGCATGTAGCATTCAGAATAAAACTAATGCGTTAACAGCGCATTTAGAGATAAATAGGTATGATTTGATGGCAATTACTGAGACGTGGTTACAGGGAGAACAGGTTTGGGAGTTGAATATCCAAGGGTACGCAATGGTTCAAAGGATAGGCAGGAAAGAAAAGGAGGTGGCGTAGCTTTCTTAGTAAAGGAAAAGATCAGCGTTATAGAGAGGAATGATATAGGCGCTTGAGAGCAAGACGTAGAGTCAGTCTGGGTAAAAATAAGAAATAGCAAGGGAAAGAAGTCCCTAGTGGGAATAATCTATAGGTGCCCAAACAGTAGTTCAGCAGCAGGGCACAGTATAAACCAGGAAATACTGGGAGCATGAAAGAAAGGCACGGCAATAATCATGGGTGATTTTAATATGCATATAGACTTGACTAATCAAACTGGCAAGGGTAGCCTCGAAGGAGAGTTCATAGAGTATATTAGAGATTGTTTCTTGGAGCAATATGTTGTGGAGCCAACCAGGGAGCAGGCTATTCTGGATTTGGTTTTGTGTAATGAGATGGAATTAATTAATGATCTCAAAGTAAAAGATCCTGTAGGGAAGAGTGATCAAAGCATGCTAGAATTTCAAGTTCAGTTTGAGAGTGAGAAACCTGAGTCCCACACTAGTGTTCTGGAGTTAAACAAAGGTAATTACATAGGTATGAGGGCAGATTTGGCCCCAGTGGACTGGGCAGGAAGACTACAAGGTAGGACAGTTGATGAACAGTGGCAGATATTTAAGAAGATTTTCAATTCCTCCCAAGTAAAATATATCCCAAAGAGGAGGAAAGATGGTAAGAGGGGGGAAAAGCATCCATGGCTAAGCAAGGAAGTTAAAGATAACATAAAGGCAAAAACTAAGGCATACCAAATTGCAAAGGTCAGTGGCAGGCTGGAAGATTGGGAAACTTTTAAAGATCAACAAAGGGCTACTAAAAAAAAATAAAATGAGCAAAGTTAAATTATGAAAGAAATGTAAAAACTGATAACAAACGCTTCTACGAGTATATAAAAGGAAAGAAAGTAGCTAAAGTGAATGTTGGTCCCTTGGTGGATGAGACTGGGGAGTTAATAGTAGGGAAACCAGAAATGGCAGAGACTCTTAATCAATATTTTGCCTCAGTTTTCACAGTGGAGGGCACTAGTACCACCCCAATAATAACTGATAGTGCAGAGGATATAGAGAAGGGGGAACTTAGAACAATCACCATCACTAGAGAAAAAGTACTGAGCAAACTATTGGGATTAAAGGGTGACAAGTCCCCAGGACTTGATGGCCTACATCCCAGGGCTCTAAAAGAAGTAGCAGCGGAGATAGTGAATGCATTGGCTATAATATTCCAAAATTCCCTGGATTCTAGAAAGGTTCCAGTGGATTGGAAAAATACTAATATAACACCTTTATTCAAAAGGCGGGGGAGGCAGAAAGTAGGAAACTATAGACCAGTTAGTTTAACATCTGTTGTTGGGAAACTGTTGGAATCCATTATTAAGGAAGTAGTAATGGGGCATTTGGAAAGCCAAAATGCAATCCATAAGAGTCAGCATGGTTTTATGGAGAGTAAATCATGTTTGACTGATTTGCTAGAGTTCTTTGAAGATGTGACAAGCAAAGTGGTTAATGGGGATCCTGTAGATGTAGTACATCTGGGCTTCCAGAAGGCCTTTGATAAGGTACCGCACAAAAGATTAATACACAAGATAAGATCACATGGAGTTAGGGGTAATATATTAGCTTGGATAGAGGATTGGCTAACCAACAGAAAGCAGAGAGTTGGGATAAATGGGTCTTTTTCTGGAAGGCAAGCTGTAACTAGTGGGGTCCTTGGGCCCCAATTATTTACAATCTATATTAATGACTTGGATTCAGGGATAGAAGGTACTATTGCTAAATTTGCTGATGACACCATCATACATGGGAAAGTAAGTTGCAATGAAGAAATAAGAAATTTACAAATGGATATGGACAGGTTAGGTGAATGGGCCAAAATTTGGCAGATAGAGTTTAATGTAGATAAGTGTGAGGTTATGCATTTTGGTTGGAAGGATAAAAGGCGACTTATTATTTAAATGGAGAGAAACTTCAGAATGCTTCAGTACAGAGGGATCTGGGCATCCTCATGCATAAATCACTGAAAGCTAGTATGCAGCTACAGCAGGTAATGAGGAAGGCAAATGGGATTTTGGCATTTATTACTAAAGGAATAGAGTATAAAAATAGGGAAGCGTTGTTGCAACTGTACAAAGCATTGGTGAGACCGCACCAGGAGTACTGTGGACAGTTTTGGTCCCCTTACTTGTGGAAGGATGTAGTTGCATTGGAGGCGGTTCAGAGGAGGTTCACTAGATTGATTCCAGAGATGTGGGGCTTGTCTTATGAGGAGAGATTGAGCAGTTTAGGCCTTTACCCGCTAGAGTTTAGAAGGATGAGAGGAGATCTAATTGAGGTATATAAGATGCTAAAGGGGATAGACAAAGTAGACAAAGTGAAGCAGATGTTTCCCCATGTGGGGCATTCTAGAATGAGAGGCCAAAATTTTAGGCTAAGGGGTGGTAGACTTAAATCAGAGATGAGGATGAATTACTTTTCTCAAAGAGTCATGAATCTGAGGAATTCACTACCTCAGACTGCAGTGGATGCCGGGACGCTGAATAAATTTAAGGAGGAGACAGACAGATTTTTAATTAGTAATGGGTTGAAAGGCTATGGGGAGAGGGCGGGAAATTGGAGTTAAGGCCAAAATGAGATCAGCCATGATTGTATTGATTGGTGGGGCAGGCTCGAGGGGCTGAATTGCCTATTCCTGCTCTTAGTTCTTCTGTTCTTATATTTAGGTATGCCTGGTACTGCTCCTGGCATGCCGTTCTGCGTGCTTCATTGAACCAGGGTTGATTTCCAGCATCCGCAGTTTTTTTGTTTTGATACCCTGGCTTGATGGTAATGGTAAACTGGGGATTATGCTGGGCCATGAGGTTACAGATTGTGTTCAAGAACAATTCTGCTGCTGCTGATGGCCCACAGTGCCTCGTGGATGCCCAGTCTTGTGTTGCTAGAAATAGAAACATAGAAACTAGGAACAGGAGTACACCATTTGGCCCCTCGAGCCTGCTCCGCCATTCATTATGATCATGGCTGACAATTTGAAATATTTGAAATCTATCACATTTAACATGGGGGGTAGTGCCAATCAACACAATGGAGGGTATCCTCTATATGAAGGCAGGACTGTGCGGTGGTCACTCCTACCGATATTGTCATGGACAGATGCATCTGCGGCAGGCAGGTTGGTGAGGATGAGGTCAAGTATGTTTTTCCCTCACCGCCTACCACAGACCCAGTCTAGCAGCTATGTCTATTAGGTCTCGGCCAGCTCGGTCAGTAGTGGTGCTGCCAAGCCATTCTTGGTGATGGATACTGAAATCCCCCACCCAGAGTACATTCTGCACTCTTGCCACTCTCAGTGCTTCCTCCAAGTGATGTTCAACATGGAGGATACTGATTCATCAGCTGAGAGAGGGCGGTAAGTGGCAATCAGCAGGAGGTTTCCATACCCATGTTTGACCTGATACCACGAGACTTCATGGGGTCTGTGAGGATGACTATGTCAGGCTGTTGCTTGACTAGTCTGTGAGAGAGCTCTCCCAATTTTGGCACAAGACTCCAGGTGTTAATAAGGAGGGCTTTGCAGGATGCGATTGTCATTGTCGTTTCTGGTGTCTTGATCGATGTGGGTGGTCCATCTGGTGACAATTACTTTAGACAATTTAGCAAAATATATTATAGATAGAATAACAGATACCCGGGATTGAATTAAAGACTGGAATCTAATCAAGGGGTTTGGGTGGTTTATATATAGAGTAAGAGATACCCAAGAGTGAGTTACAGACTGGAATCTAATCGAGTGGCTCAGGTGGATTATATATAGCATAACAGAAACCTGGGAGTGAGTTACAGACTGGAATCTAATCAAGAGGCCCGGAGTGTTAGTATATAAAATAATAGATACCCGAGAGTGAGTTACGGCCTGAAATATAATTGAGGGACTAGGTGGGGATTATATGTAGAATAACAGATTCCTGGCTGTGAGTTACAAACTGGAATCTAATCCAGGAGTTCCGGGTGGTTTATCAATATAATTAGAGCCAGCCGGAGTGAGATATAAGCTGGAATCTGATTGAGAGTTCAGGGCTTATTTATATAATAACAGATAGCTGGGTGTGATTTACGGATTGGAATTTAATCGAGGAGTTCAAGGTGGGTTATATATAGAATAATAGATACCCGGGAGAGAGTTACCAACTGGAATCTAATCGAGGCGCTCCGGTGGTTTATAAAAAGAATAACAGATACCGGGAGCATATACTGGAATCTAGTCGAGGAGTTCTGGTGGTTTGTATATAGAATATCAGTTACCAAGGAGTGAGCAAAGACTCATATATAATTGAGGGATTCAAAGGTTTATATACAGAATTACAGACACCCGGGAGTGAGTTACAGTCTGGAATCTAATCAAGAGATTTAGGTGGTTAATAGATACAAAAACAGATACCCAGGAAAAGATACAGACTGGAATCTATTTGGAGGGTTCGGATACATTTATATAAAAGAACAGATACTCCGCAGAGAATTACAGACTGGAATCTAATCCAGAGGTTAGGATGGTTTACATATAGAATAACAGATACCCGGGAGTGAGTTACAGACTGGAAATTAATTGAGGGGTTTGGGGTGGTTTATATATAGAAAGGCAGATACCCAGGAGTGAGCTGCAGACTGGAATCTAATCAAGGGGTTTGTGTGGTTTATGTATAGACAGGGATACCCATGAGTGAGTTACACACTAGAATTGAATCAAGGGGTTCCACGTGTTTATATATATAAGAACAGATATCCAGGAGTTAGATACAGACTGGCGACTAATCCAGGGGCTCAGGTGGTTTATACATAGAATAACAGATACCCAGGAGTGAGTTACAGACTGGAATCTAATCGAGGGGTTCGGGTGGTTTAAACATTAAATAACAGATACCCAGGAGTGAGTTACAGGCTGGAATCTAATCGAGAGGATGAAACCATTTATATATAGATTAACAGATACCCAGGAGTGAGCTGCAGACTGGAATCTAATCAAGGGGTTTGTGTGGTTTATGTATAGACTGAGGGATACCCATGAGTGAGTTACACAATAGAATTGAATCAAGGGGTTCCACGTGTTTATATATATAAGAACAGATATCCAGGAGTTAGATACAGACTGGCGACTAATCCAGGGGCTCAGGTGGTTTATACATAGAATAACAGATACCCAGGAGTGAGTTACAGACTGGAATCTAATCGAGGGGTTCGGGTGGTTTAAACATTAAATAACAGATACCCAGGAGTGAGTTACAGGCTGGAATCTAATCGAGAGGATGAAACCGTTTATATATAGATTAACAGATACCCAGGAGTGAGTTACGGACTGGAATCTAATCGAGGGGATCGATGATAGAGGGAGTGCAGCCAAGGTTTACCAGACTGATTCCTGGGATGGCAGGAATGATATATGAGGAGAGATTGAGTCAGTTAGGATTATATTCACTGGAGTTCAGAAGAATGAGGGGGGATCTCAATAGAAACCTATAAAATTCTAACAGGACTAGACAGGGTAGATGCAGGAAGGATGTTCCCGATGGTGGGGGAGTCCAGAACCAGGGGTCACGATCTGAGGATACGGAGTAGACTATTTAGGACTGGGATGAGGAGGAATTTCTTCACCCAGATAGTGGTGAGCCTGTGGAATTCGCTACCACAGAAAGTAGTTGAGGCCAAAATGGTCTGCTTGCACAGGTACAGGAGAGTGAGCACATCCTGAGTGGGGCACAGCCAGAGTGGGTATTCAGAATTTGGTGCAAAGCAGGAATTGAACTGAGCGTGCTGCAGCAGTAGAGGCTACAAGGGAAAGGAATCACTGGTAAGTAGTGGGTAAGGTATTTACTACTTTAATCGTTTATAGTTTAAGGTCTTTTTGTGGTTTCCAGTTTGTATACTCTGCAGTAACGAGGATCAGGAAAGAAGGGCCCAAGAGTAATTGACTTAAAAGGTTTAATTTAAAGGGATAAGTCATGGCAGGAGTGCTCAAAGCCATGGTATGCTCCTCATGCTCCATGTGGGAAGCCAGGGACATTTCCAGTGCCTGGGACCAGCATGTGTGCAGGAAGTGTGTCCAGCTGCAGCTCCTGGAAGCTCGGATTTCAGAGCTGGAACGGAGGCTGGGGACACTGTGGATCATCTGCGAGTCTGAGAGCATCGTGGTTAGCACGTTTAGAGAGGTGGTCACACCGAAGATTAAGGGACTTGAGGAAGGAAGGTGACCATCAGGCAGTCCAAGAGAAACAGGCAGGTAGTTCAGGAGTCCCCTGGGGTCCCGCTCGCAAATCGGTATTCCATTTTGGAAGCTGATGAGGGCACTCTTTCCTCCAGGGAGTGTGGACAGAGCCAAGCTTCTGGCACCACAAGCAGCCTGTCTGTACAGGAGGAGAGGAAGATCAATAGTAATAGGGGATTCTATAGTCAGGGGAACAGATAGGCGCTACTGTGGCTGTCAATGTGACTCCAGGATGATATGTTGCCTCCCTGGTGCCAGGGTCCGGGATGTCGCTGAACAGCTACAGGGTATCCTGAAGGGGGAGGGTGAAAAGGCAGAGGTCATGGTACATGTTGGTACCAGTGACACAGGTAGAAAGAGGGATGAGCTCTTGCATCAAGAATTCAGGCAGTTAGGCAGTAGACTTTTTAGCAGGACCTCTCGGGTTGTAATCTCTGGATTACTCCCAGTGCCACGTGCTAGCGAGCTCAGAAATAGGAAAATAGCACAGATGAATACGTGGCTTAAGAGTTGGTGCAGGAGGGAGGGTTTTAGATTCCTGAATCACTGGGGCCGTTTCTGGGGAAGGTGGGACCTATACAAGTGGGACGGTCGACATTTGAACCAGACCAGGACTAACATCCTTGTGGGTGGGTTTGCTAGTGCTGTTGGGAGGAGTTTAAACTAATTCAGCAGGGGGAGGGGACACAATGGTAGCAAAATAGGGACACATCATAATACAGTAAAACAATCAAGTCAGAGGGAGTACAACTGCATTAAGCTTCAAGGGAGTAAGGCAAGGCTGGATGGCCTCTACTTTAATGCCAGGAGTATTACAGGTAAAACGGATGAGTTAAGGGTGAGGATTGACATGTGGAATTGTTATATAGTAGCCATCACTGAGACGTGGTTGAAGGAAGGGCAGGATTGGCAGCTCAACATTCTAGGATATAGAATTGTCAGGCGAGACAGGGGAGGGTGTAAAAGAGGAGGAGGCATTGCATTATTAGTCAGCTATGCAGTAAGGAGAGATGATATCTTGGAGGGGGCATCGAATGAAGCTTTGTGGGTAGAGCTTAGGAATAAAAAAAGGGCAACCACATTATTAGGTGTTTATTATAGATCCCCAGATAGTCAGCGGGAAATTGAGGAGCAAACATGTGCACAATTTGTGGAGGTGTGTAAAAACAATAACAATAGGGTAATTATTAGGTGATTTCAACTTTCCCAACATTAATTGGGATAGACATAGTGTTAAGGGCTTGGATGGAGTGGATTTCTTGAAATGTGTACAGGAGAACTTTTTAGGCCAATATGTAGTGAGTTGCAGACTGGAATCTAATTGAGGAGTTTGGGTAGTTTACATATAGAATAACAGATACCCAGGAGTGAGTTACAGACTAGAATCTAATTGAGGGGTTTGGGTAGTTTATATATAGAATAACAGATACCCGGAAGTGAGTTACAGACTAGAATCTAATCGAGGGCTTCGGGTGGTTTATACAGAGAATAACAGATACCCAGGAGTGAGTTACAGACTGGAACAAAATCAGGTGGTTTGGGGTGTTTATTTTTAGAATAACAGATTCCCGGGAGTGAGTTACAGACTGGAATCTAATTGAGGGGTTCAGGTCATTAATATGTATAAAAACAGTTACCCAAGATTGAGTTACAGACTGGAATCTAATCGAGGCGTTCGGGTGGCTTATACAGAGAATAACAGATACCCAGGAATGAGTTACAGACTGGAACCTAATCGAGGTGTTCGGGGTGGTTTACATGTAGAATAACATATACCCGGGAGTGAGTTACAGACTGGAATCTAATTGAGGGGCTCAGGTGGTTTATACATAGAATAACAGGTACCTGGGAGTGAGTTACAGACTGGAATCTAATCGAGGGGTTTGGGATGGTTTATATATAGAATAACAGATACCCGGGAGTGAATTACAGAGCAGGTGTGCCGTACCTATATGAACAGGCAGTACAGTAACTATATGAGTGGGTGATACAGCAATTATATGAACGAGTGATACAGTAACTATATGAATGGATGTACGGTAACTAAATGAATGGGCAATACAGTAACTTTAAGAACGGGCGATACATTAACTATATGAACGGGTATACAGTACCTATATGTACAGGCGGTACTGTAACTATATGAACACGTGATACAGTAACTATATGAAAATGCAATTCAGTAACAAATGAATGGACGCTACAGGAAGTATATGAAGGAGTGATACAGTAAATGTTTAGACACGTGATATGGTAACTATAAGAATGGGTGTACAGTAATATCAACAGGCAGTACAGTAACTATATGAATGGATGTACAGTAACTATATGAATGGGAGCAAAGTAGCTACATGAATGGGCGATACAATAACTATATGATCAGGAGGGACAGTAACGAAATGAACGCATGATACAGCAACTATATGAATGGGCAGCACTGTAACTATATGAATGGGTGATACAGTAACTATATGAACAGGATACTTTAACTATATGAACCGGTGTACAGTAACTATAAGAACAGGTGATACAGTAACTATATGAATGGGCGATGCAGTAATTATATGAACAGATGTACAGTAACTATATGAACGAGTGCACAGTAACTATATGAACAGGCGGTACAGTAACTATATGAACGGGTGTACAGTAACTATGAACAGACAATACAATAACTTAATAAACGGTTGATAAAGTAACTTTAAGAGCAGGTGATACATTAACTATATGAACAGGTGCACAGTACCTCTATGAACGGGCCATATAGTAACTATATGAATGCGTGATACAGTAACAATGTGAATGGATATACAGTAACTATATGAACAGACATTACCCTTACTATACGAACAAGCAATACAGTAACTATATGAACACGTGATACAGTAACTCTATGAACAGGCAGTACAGTAACTACATGAATGGGTGAGACAATAACTCTGAACATGTGTACAGTGACTATATGAAAGGATGATACAGTAACTATCTGAATGGGCAATACAGTAACTATGAACATGTGATGCAGTAATTATATGAAAAGCTGTACAGTAACTTCATGAACGGATGGTACGGTAACTATATGAACAGGCGGTACAGTAACTATGAATGGATGATACAGTAACTATATGAATGCATGATACAGTAGCTATATGAATGGGCGATACAGTAACTCTGAATGTGTGTACAGTAACTATGAATGGATGATACAGTAATTATCTGAACGGGCGATACAGTAACTAAACATGTGATACAGTAACTATATGAACAAGTGTACAGTAATTATATGAACGGCAGTACAGTATATGAACAGGTGTACAGTAATTATATGAATGGGCAGTACAGTAACTATATGAACAGGTGTACAGTAACTATATGAACGGGTGATACAGTAACTATATGAACAGGTGTACAGTAACTATATGAACGGGTGATACAATAACTATATGAACAGGTGTACAGTAACTATATGAACGGGTTATACAGTAACTATATGAACGGGCAGTAGAATATATGAACAGGTGTACCGTAACTATATGAACGGGCAGTACAGTAACTATATGAACAGGTGTACAGTAACTATATGAACGGTTGATACAGTAACTATATGAATGGGTGTACAGTAAGTATGAACGGGCAATACAGTAACTATATGAATGGATGTACAGTAATAAATGAACGGGCGATACAGTAACTTTAAAAATGGATGATACATTAACTATATGAACAGGTGCACAGTACGTCCATGAATGGGACATATAGTAACTATATGAATGCGTGATACAGTAACAATGTGAATGGGGATACAGTAACTATATGAACAGGCATTACTCTTACTATATGAAGGGCCAGTACAGTAACTATAGGAATAATCATTGCAATAATTATATAAACGCATGATACAGTAACTAAATGAGTAGGTGTACAGTGAGATGAACCCACAATACAGTCACTATATGAACCAGTGTACAGTAACCATATAAACAGGTGTACAGTAACTATATGAATGGGCGATACAGTAACTATGAATGGTTGGTGCAATAACTATATGAACAGACGTACAGTAACTTAACGGTTGGTACAGTAGCTATCTGAACAGGTGATGAAAGTAGTATATGAAAACTTGATACAGTAGCTATATGAACGGTTGGTACAGTAACTATATGAACGGATGTACAGTTACTATATAAACAGGTGATACAGTAACTATATGAACGGTCGGTACATTAACTGCATGAATGGGTGGTACTGTAACTACATGAATACGTGATACGGACAGCATAGGAATGGGCAGTACAGTAACTATATGAACGGATGTACAGTAACTATATGAACAGGTGATACCGTAACTATATGGACGCGTGATCCAGTAATTATATGAACGGGTGTACAGTAACTATATGAATGGGGATACAGTAATTACATGAACGGGTGTACAGTAATTATATGAATGGGTGATTCAGTAATTATATGAACCAGTGTACAGGAATGATATCAGGGTATTACAGTAACCTTATGAATGAGTGTACAGTAAATATATGAATGGGCGATACAGTAACTACATGAACATGAAACAGTAACTATATGAAGAAGCAATACAGTAATTATAAGCGCAGGCGACACATTAACTATATGAATAGGTGTATATTATCTATACAGGTAGAGGAACTATATGAATGCATGATACAGTAAATATATGAATGGCAATAAATTATATGATCGGGTGGTACAGTAACTATAAGAGCAGTTGGTACAGTAACTATGAACGTGGGATACAGTAACTATATTAAGGGTGTGCAGTAACTAAATGAACGGGCGATACAATAACTATATGAACTGGTGGTAAAGTAACTATAGGAATGGTCATTGCAATAATTATATGAACGCGTGATACGGTAACTAAATGAGCGGGTGTACAGTAATGAGATGAACCTGTAATACAGTAACTATATGAATCAGTATACAGTAACCATATGAACAGGCGGTACAGTAACTACATGAACACATGATACAGTCAGCATATGAATGGGCGATACAGTAACTATATGAACGGGTGTACAGTAACTATATGAATGGGTGATACAGTAATTATATGAACTGGTGTACAGTAATGATATCAGGGTGGTACAGTAACTTTATGAATGAGTGTACAGTAAATATATGAATGGGCGATACAATAACTACATGAACATGAAACAGTATATGAACAGGCAATACAGTAATTATAAGCACAGGCAACACATTAACTATATGAATGGGTGTACATTATCTATACAAATGAGCGGTAGAGGAACTATATGAATGCATGATACAGTAACTATATGAATGGGCGATAAATTATATGAACGGGTGGTACAGTAACTATAAGAGCAATTTGTACAGTGACTATGAACGTGGGATACAGTAACTATATTAAGAGGTGTGCAGTAACTAAATGAAAGAGCGATACAATAACTATATGAACTGGCAGTACAGCAACTATAGGAATGGTCATTGTAATAACTATATGAAAGCGTGACACAGTAACTAAATGAGCGGGTGTACAGTAATGAGATGAACCCGTAATGCAGTAACGATATGAATCGGTGTACAGTAACCATATGAATAGGCGGTACAGTAACTACATGAACACGTGATACACAGCATATGAATGGGCGATACAGTAACTATATGAACGGGTGTACAGTACCTATCTGAACGGGGCTTATTGTAACTATATGAATGGTCAGTACAGTGACACTATATGTATTGGTGGTACTGTAACCGCATGAACACGTGCTACAGACAGTATATGAATGGGTGGTACAGTAACTATATGAACCAGTGTACAATAACTAATTGAATGTGTGATACAGTAACTATATGAACCTATGTACAGTAACCATAAAAAACAGGGTGCACAGTAACTAAATGATACAGTGATTATATGAATACATGAAACAAACAGTACATGAATGGGCAACACAGTCAATATATGAATGGGTTATAGAGTAACTAAATGAATGGGTGATACAGTCACTATATGAAACAGTGTACAGTAACTAAATGAATGGGTGATACAGTAACTATATGAACACATGATACAGACAGTACATGTATGGGCAATACAGTCACTCAATGAATGGGCAATACAGTCACTATATGAAAGGGTTATATAGTAACTAAATGAGCGTGTGGTACAGTATGCAATATATTTACTATATAAATGGGTGTACATTAACTATATGAATAGGTGATACAGTAAATATATGAACGGACGATACAGTAACTATATGAATGGGCAATACAGTAACTATATGAACGTGATACATTAACCATATGAACGGGCAGTACAGTAATTATATGAACAGGTGTACAGTAACTATATGAACGGGCGGCACAGTAACTATAGTTCTGTCGAAGGGTCATGAGGACTCGAAACGTCAACTCTTTTCTTCTCCGCCGATGCTGCCAGACCTGCTGAGTTTTTCCAGGTAATTCTGTTTTTGTTACAGTAACTATATGTATTGGTGGTACTGTAACCGCATGAACACGTGCTACAGACAGTATATGAATGGGTGGTACAGTAACTATATGAACAGGTGTAGAGTAACTATATGAACAGGCAATACAGTAACTATTTGAATGGGCGGTAGAGGAAATATATGAATGTGTGATACAGTAACTATATGAACTGGTGTGCAGTAACTATATGAACATGTGATACAGTAACTATATGAATGGGCAGTACAGTAACAATATGAACTGATGTACAGTAAATATATGAACAGGCAATACAGTAAATATTTGGATGGATGTACAGTAAATATATGAATGAGTGCTTCAGTAACTATATGAATGAGTGTACAACAACTATATCAATGGGTGATACATTAACTTTATGAACGAGTGTTCAGTTAGAATATGAACAGGCAATACAGTAACTATATGAACATATGATACAGTAACTATATGAACGGGCAATACAGTAACTATATTAATGGGTGTACAGTAACTATGATCGGGCGATACAGTAACTATATGAACAGATATACAGTAACTATTTGAACAGGTAATACAGTAACTGTAAGACCAGGTGATATATTAACTATATGAACGGGCGGTAGATGAACTATATGGATGCATGATATACTAAATGACTGGGTGTACAGTAACTGTATGAATGGGTTAAACGGTAACTATATGAATTGGTGTACAGTAACTGTATGAACGGGTGTACAGTAACTGTATGAACGGGCGATACAGTAACTATATGAACGGGTGTACAGTAACTATACGAATGCGTGATACAGTAACTATATAAATGGGCAATTCAGTAACTATATGAATGGATGTACAGTAACTATTTATATCTAGATTAACAGATTTCCAGGGGTGTTGCAAGAAGACTTGGATAAAAGGAATAAGGGGGTGGAGTTCCCACAATGTAGAGGGACTTCTTTCACTGTGTCAGAAGGTCATCAGGGAGGGTCCACTGCTGGATCTTGTAATGGGGAGTGAGCTGGAGCAGATTGATGCAGTAAAAGGAGGGAAAGCCATGATGGTCATCACATAATATGCACTAAGACAGTGTTGTCAAATGCACTCACCACTCACCACAGACATATGACTAACTGATGTGCTTCATTTTTACAAGCGCACAATACTGAGTTATGTTAAAGTGACCGTGGTGGGGATGAGTATGGGTGTCATTCTGGAGAAGGAACAATCAGTCAGGTTGCTGTTAGACACAAGTCACATGTCTGTCAGTCCACACGATGTTCATCAGAATATAGATCAGTTATCAGATTTATAATGACCTGGAAGTGAAGATGCACTTGCTCAATGAAACAAATGAAATAGTCAATGGTTTGTTTCCTTCACTGTTCCTGTTCAGTCTGGGTGCTTCTAAATGCTGATACATTTAGATCTGGAGGACTGCTCTGCGAAGCGCTCTGAAACTGGGCTAGCCTCAGAAGGACAGTGATCCGATGCTTCTCAAAACTCTCATGGAGAATCTAGTGACACAGTGGATGCTAGCCAAAGATCTTAGCTGGTAGTTGGTAATCTTCACAAAACAGTTGAAGTATGTGAGTGATGGGCAACACTGCATGACTGCCAATTAGGAGGCGAAGTGTGCAACTTTAGCAAGCTGGAGTAGTGCAGCAATCTGCAAACGTGTTTAACTTTCATTTGTTTTGGCAGAGCTGATGGTAAAGGCTGAGCTGTTCAAATCCTAAAGGGAAACTTGAAACAACTGCCACAACTTGTTTTGCAATTTCTATAAATTTTGTGATGCGTGCCCTGAATTCAGTAATACTAAGACCACCAAGTCTTATAGGATTTTACAAAATTAGATTAAACATTTATTAATAAGAGAAATTATTTTAAATACATACATAGATCTACAAATCATTACTGTGAAATTTCGAAATCCCCGAATCAATCTAACTCCCAGTTATATGTTTGTTAAGGCAACAATAAGACACATATATTTTAAAAGACCCAAGCAAAGAAACATGATACCCTGAACAAGTCAAATTCAAAGTGAAAAAACAAAAACAGAATTACCTGGAAAAACTCAGCAGGTCTGGCAGCATCGGTGGAGAAGAAAAGAGTTGACGTTTCGAGTCCTCATGACCCTTCGACAGAACTGGTGAGTTTTCTTAACTTCAGCCCTTGGAGATAGCAGCTTGAGGCATAGATGCTGAAGTCTTTTCATACTTGTAAGATCTTAAAAATGCCTTCCCTTACACACAGCCCTTGCTTCTCCTTTATCTTCCTCTTTGAATGCAAATACCTATTGTTTCACTATAAAGTCTTTGGACTTTATCTCCCTGATAATAAAACCCTCTCATAGCACAAAGTTTTACCAGTAACCTTTGGGAAAAGTCAACACACAGTTTCTAAAACAAAAACAAAAACAGAATTACCTGGAAAAACTCAGCAGGTCTGGCAGCATCGGCGGAGAAGAAAAGAGTTGACGTTTCGAGTCCTCATGACCCTTCGACAGAACCCTTCGACAGTTTCTAAACTTCACCTAGCTAGGTGACACATTTCACCCCTCCTTTGAAAACAATCTAGTCTGGTTTATTTCAAAGTGCAAATGTTCCCTGGACACCTACATTTCTAAACTTCCCCATGTTTACCTAATTGACATTTCAAACCTACCCTCTCTTAAATCAAAGCACCCAGACTAGCTAGCCTCTAATTCAATTAAATCTCTTTCGCACACACAGACACATATAGATGCATAGACACATCCCACTATTACTCTATTTTACAATAACTTCCAATAACATTATGGGAATTATTATATCTTCTTGACATCCCCCTCTGTATTGAAAAAATGAACTGTCATAATCTAAAAAGATGGCTTCATTTTTATTAACAATCTTATATTATCTCCTATACTTATCTCTATACTTACACTATTACATTACCAGATGCATGCATTAACAACAATATTTATACAAATCCTTCATGTCAACAGAAATCATTACAGTTCAGTGTTCAGGTTTTTAAATGTCCAATCTCCCCTTTCAGCTTCAAACTCTCGATAAACCATCTACCATCGGATACTCTCGTCCAGCCACATGTATAATCTGTAGATTAAATGATTATACTAATAAACTCCATCTGAAAAGACTTGCACTTCTGTCTAACTTTAAAGGATTATGGTCTGTATAAACAATTGTTTCTGACAAATTGTTTGCCACATAGATTTCAAAATGCTGCAACGCTGACACCAGATCCAACATCTCCTTTTCAGTCGTTCAATATCTTCTGTGTTGTGCATTCAACTTCCATGAAAAATATCCTATTGGTTTTTCAATTTCAGTGTCATCTTCTTGTAACTGTACAGCCCCAATGCCTAGATCACTTGTGTCAACGGCCAACTTGCATTGATTGGCATAACTGGTTACTACTAACACTGGTGTTGTAGTTAATACAGTTTTAAAATGATCAAATGACTTCTGACATGCCAGTGTCCATTGAAACTTCTTGTTCTTTTTTAATAGTTCAGTCAGTGGAGCAACCACTTGGCTAAAATTTGGTACAAATTTCCTGTAAAACCCACTCATGCCCAGAAATCTCAAAACTTTTTGTCTTGTAGGCACTGGGAATTCCATGATAGCTTTGACTTTCAGATCTCACGGTGCCACCTTACCATGCCCAACGGTATGGCCTAGATACGTAACTTGTGCTTTTGCAAATTCACTTTTAGCCAAGTTCATCACCAAATTAGCTTCTTGTAATCAAGTAAATAATTCTTCCACATGATTCTCCCATGTCTGACTGAAAACAACTAGATCATCAATATAAACCACAATTGCTTAGACCTGGAATTACTTGTCAGTCTTTGAAATGTCGCAGGTACATTCTTCATAACAAATGTCATGGGTTTAAACTGATATAATCCACTTGGCATCACAGGAACTGATATCTCCTTTGCTCTCTCCGACGTTGGTACCTGCCAATATCCTTTTAGCAAGGCAATCTTTGCGATAAATTTTGATTGTCCCACTTTCTCAATGCAATCCTCCAACCGTGGTATGGGATATGAATCCACTTTTATCACCGCATTTTCCTTTCGATAGTAAACACAGTCTTTGGGCAGAATTTTTGGGTTGGCGAGCATGGGCAGGGCCCGCTCGCCGACACGTAAAATGACGCGTGATGTCATCGGGCATGCATCCCAACATCATCGTGGTATTTTGTTCGGCGGGCACGTGCCAGAGTTGGCTGCACACCTGCCAAAATGTCAACAGCCAATTAAAGCAGTTAAGAATTCTGCCCATCCAACCTTAAGGTTGTTGGGCAGGCGAAGAGCCCAGGCGGCCTTTGCATTTTTCATGGAACCTCATCCACAGGCAGGATGATGTTTCATGAAGTGTTTAAAAATTGAATAAACTTTAAAAAAAAAATTAATTGACATGTCCCAGTTCATGTGACACTGTCACATGAGGGGACATGTCTGAAAATGTTTTAATTTCTTTATTTACATGTTTAAAATTTAAACTAATCTCCCTGAAGCAGCTCGGTGTCTCAGAGAGATTTCTGCGCTCTTTTGTGTGCATGCGTGAAAGAGCGCACTCCCAACTCAGGGAATACCTCCCTCCTGGCACAGGGAGTGCTCAGCACATCCAGGTGCACATCATACGTAAAATCACAGTGCGTCCCAATCGGGGGCATCGATCAGGTTCGCGCCCGTCCCTGCACAACCCCTGTGATAGGGGAGAATTCTCCCCTTTGTGTTCCATCTGGTTTCAGTACCGTCACATTAGGCAAACTCTAGTTACTGCAACTAGACTCAATGATGTCATTTTGAAGCATGAAATCAATTTCTTTCTGTACTTGTGATAACTGCTGGATTTAATCTACAAGTGAAGATGAAACTATTACAGAGACATCATGTACAGCTAAATCTGTGCTCCCCAACTTATTCCCACAAATAGCTGTGTGTGACTGCAATTGCTTTTCCAAATCACTTTGACACTTGTCTGGAAGGTAACTCAATATCAAATTTAAATTTTCAAGCACCCCCTCATTATCCAATTTGCTTGGAGGAAAATCAACTTCAGAGTCCTGCATTTCTACGTCTATAACTGTATCTACCATCACTAACATCTCTTTTTGTTCCTCTTCCCTGTCAAAGAATTTTTTAAGTATATTTACAACACACACCCTCTGCTGCTTTCTTCTATCAGGAGTATTTATTAAATAATTTACTTCACTCAGTTTCTTTTCAATCCTGTAAGACCCACTAAACCTTGCCTTTGATGAGTCACCCAGTGCTGGTAACAGAACTAACACTTTCTCTCCAGCAATAAGATTCCAAGCTGTAGCCTTCCTTTCTACTTTCACTTTTATCACTTGCTGTGAGATCTTTAAACGCTCCCTCCACAACTCACATGCTCTGTTCAATCTCTCTCTGAAGATTGATACATAATCCAGGAAAGTAGTTTCTGAATTTTGACCCACCAATTTCTCATAAATCAATTTCAGTGGTCTCCTTATCTCATGACCATAAACTAGTTCAAAAGGACTAAAACCGTCTTGAGCCCTTGGTATCTGCCATAAGCTTCTCTTTTTTTCCTAAATCCTAACCTTTATGTCCCTTGACACCCAGGGTTCTCTGGACTTGGTCCCCTACTTTGTCTTTACAGGAAAATGTTTGCCCTGTACTCTCACTATTTCCTCCTTGAATGCCTCCCAATGCTCTGACACAATTTTATCTTCAAGTAGCTGCTCCTGGTCCACTTGGGCCAAACTGTTTCCCATCTTAGTAAAATTAGCCTTTCCCAGTTTAGAACTTTTATACTCAGCCTAATCTTATCCTTTTCCATAACTATCCTAAATCTAACTGAGTTATGGTCACTATCTCCAAAATGCTCCCCTACTGATTCGCCTTCCACCTGCCCAGACCTATTTCCAAATATTAGGTCCAGAACTTCTCCCTCCCTTGATGGGCTTTCTACGTACTGGCTAAAAAAGTTCTCCTAGATGCAACTTTCCCATTAATATTTGGGTATTTAAAATCCCTGACTATTACTGCCTTATTATTCTTACACTTCTCTGAAATTTGATTACATATTTGATCCTCTATCTCTCCCTGACTGTTTGGGGGCTGATAGTACACACCCAACAACATGTTTATGCCTTTTATACTTTTTACTTCTACTCATACGGCCTCATTTGATGATCCTTCCAAGATATCCTCCTGACTGCTATAATTGATTCCTTGATCAATATTGCAACATCCTACTTCCTCTTCTATCCCTCTCCCTATCTCATCTGAATACCCTGTGGCCAGGAATGTTGAGCTGCCAATCCTGCCCTTCTATTAGCCAAGCCCCGGTCATAGCTATGATATCACACTCCCACGTGCCTAGCTGTGCCTTTAGCTCGTCTGTCTTATTCCTCAGGCTCCTTGCATTAAAATATATTCCATTTGGCCTTGCTAAACTCATTTCATTCTCCTCCAGCCTATGTTTTCTCTGCCTTTCAGATTCACTTACTAGCGTTTTAACTTCTAATTCCATCTCAGCTTCTCTGCCAAACAAAAACAGAAACAGAAATACCTGGAAAAACTCAACAGGTCTGGCAGCATGAGCAGAGAAGAGCACAGTTGACCTTTCGAGTCATCATGACCCTTTAGTTCTGCTGAAGGGTCATGAGGACTTGAAACGTCAACTGTGCTCTTTTCCGCAGATGCTGCCAGACCTGCTGAGATTTTCCAGGTATTTCTGTTTCTGTTTTTGTTTTGGATTTCTGGCATCCGCAGTTTTTTGCTTTTATCAGCTTCTCCCCCTCTGAACTACATTTCAGGATCTTATCCCCCTGCCAATTTAGTTTAAATCTGCCCCAACAGCATTAGCAAACCTCCCTGTGAGGATGTTGGTCCTGTTCCTGTTCAGATGTAACCCGTCCAACTTCTACAAGTCCCACCTCCCCCAGAAACAGTCCCAGTGCCCCCGGAATCTAAAGCATCATCCTGCTCCATCTCTCCAGCCATGCATTCAACTGCTCTATCCTTCTGTTCCTATACTCACTACTGCATGGTACTGGGAGGCACCCTGTCCTTTAGGGAAGGAGATCTATCATCCTTACCTGGTCTGCTATACATGTGACTCCAGACCCGCAGTAATGTGGTTGACTCTTAAATGCTCCCTGAACAAGGGCAATTAGGGATGGGCAATAAATGCTGGCCTAGCCAGCGATGCCCACATCCCATGAATTAATTTTAAAAATGTTAAAAGATAAGACAATAGAGAAACAGTGGCAGACATTTAAAGGAGATATTTCATAACTATGGGCAAAGATATATTCCATTGAGAAAGAAAGACTTTTGCACCATCTGTGGTTAACTAAGGAAGTTAAGGATAGTATCAAATTGATAGAAAGAGTGCGCAGTATTGCAATGATCATTGATAGGCCAGAAGATTACAAGACTGACTGAAGACTGATTGGAAGAATAATACCAAAAACAGATGGAGAAATTAGAGTATCACAGAATTGTTGAAACACAGAAGGAAGCCATTCATCCCATCGTGTCAATACCGACTCTCCAAATGAGCAACTCACCGAGCGCCATTTCCCTGCCTTATCTCGGTAACCCTGCACATTCTTCCTTTTCAGCTAACAGTCTAATTCTCCTTTGAATGCTTCAGTTGAAACTGCCTCCACCACACTCTCAGGCAGCACATTCCAGATCCTAACCACTCGCTGCATAAAGAATCTTTTTCTCATTTTCCATTTGCTTCTTTTACTAATTACATTTATCCTGTGACCTCTCATTCTCGATATTTTTCACCAGTGGGAACAGTTTTTCCTTACCTACTCTGTCCAGACCCCTCATGATTTTGAATACCTATATCAAACCTCCTCTCAACCCTCTCTTCTCCAAGGAGAACAGGCCCAACCTCTCCAATTTATCTTTATAACTGAAGTTCCTCATCCCTGGAACCATTCTCGTGAATCAGCTTCACATCCTTCCTAAAGTGCAGTGCCCAGAACTGAATGCAATATTCCAGCTGAGGCTGAACTAGTGACTTTGACAAGTTTAACATAAGCTCTTGTGCTATATGCCCCTATTAATAAAGCCCAGGATACTCTATGCTTTATTAACCGCATTCCCAAGCTGTTCTGCTACCTTCAATTATTTATTCGCATATACACCCAGGTCCCTCTGCTCCAGCACCCCCTTTAGAATTGTACCCTTTATTTTCTATTGTCTCTCATGATCTTCCTATCAAAATGAATCACTTCACATTTCTCTGCATTGAAGTTCATCTGCTACTTGTCTGCCCATTCCACCAACTTGTCTATGTCCTTTCGAAGTTCTTAATACTTCCTAATTTTGTATCATCCACAGACTTTGAAATTGTGCCCTCTACACCACAGTCTAGTTCATTAATATATATCAGGGAAAGCAAGGGTCCCAAAACTGACCCCTGGGGAACTCCACTACAAACCTTCCTCCAGCCTGAAATATATCCATTAACCATCACTCACTGTTTCCCTATTGCTCAGCCAATTCCATATCCATGTTGCTACTGTCCCTTTTATTCCATTATATTCTTTGTTCACAAGTCTGTTATGTGGCACTGTAGCAAATGCCTTTTGGAAGTACTTGTACACCACATCAACAGCATTACCATCAACCAAAGACTCCAGCACATGATTTTCCCTTAAGAAATCCATGCTGGTTTTCCTTAATTAACCTGAATTTGTCCATTTGACTATTAACTTTGTCCCAAATTACTATTTCTAGAAGCTTCCCACCATCGAAGTTAAACTGACTGGCCTGTAGTTGCTGGGCTTATCTTTACAATCTCCTTTGAACAAGGGTGTAACATTTGCAATTCTCCAGTCCTCCAGAATCATCCCAAGTCTAAGGAAGTCTGAAAAATTACTCTTACTTCCTTCAGTATCCATGGATGCATTTCATCCAGTCCTGGTGCCTTGTTTACTTTAAGTACAGACAGCCTATCCAATACCTCCTCCTAATAAATTTAAATTCCTCTAGTGTATCAATTACCTCCTCTTTCTCCACGGCCTTAGTAACAACTTCTTCTTTGGTTATGACATATGCAATGTATTCATTTAATTCCTCAGCCATGCCCCCTGCCTCCATATGTAAATCCCCTTTTTGATCCCTAATTGGCCTCACTCCTCCATTTACCACAATTTTACTATTTATGAGAGAGTAAACTAGCTAGAAATATAAAAAGTTGGAGTTTCTGCAAGAATTTAAAAAGAAAGCAATGACTAAAGTGAGTGTTGGTCCCTCAGAGTGTCAGGGGAATTAATAATGGAAAACAAGGAATTGGTGGAAGCTTTGAAGAGATATTTTATATCTGTCTTCATTGTGGGAGAAACAAATAACATCCCAAGAAAACTTGAAAATCAAGAAGTAAAAAAGAGGGAGAAATTAAAACAATCACAGTCGCCAGGTATAAGTTACTATGAAAACTATTGACAAGTCCCCTGGAGCCGATGGCCTTGACCCTAGCATCTTCAAAGAAGTGGCTGCGGAGAAAGTGGGTGTATTGGTTGTGAACTTCCAAAATACCCTAGATTCTGGAAAGGTCCCAGTGGATTGGAAAATCACTAATGTAACTCTTCTATTCAAGAAAGGAGGGAGACAGAAAGCAGGAAACTACAGGCCAGTTAGCCTAACTTCTGTCATAGGGAAAAAGCTAGAATCCCTTTTTAAGGAGGTAATAGCAGGACATTTAGAAAATTTGAATGCAATCAGGCAGAGTCAATATGATTTTGTGAAAGGGAAATCATGTTTGACTAATTTATTAGATTTTTTGAGGAAGTAACAAGCAATGTGAATCTATCTTTATAACTGAAGTTCCTCATCTCTGGAACCATTCTCATGAATCAGCTTCACATCCTTCCTAAAGTGCAATGCCCAGAACTGAATGCAATATTCCAGATGAAGCTGAACTAGTGACTTTGACAAGTTTAACATAAGCTCTTGTGCTCTGTGCCCCTATTAATAAAGCCCAGGATACTCTAAGCTTTATTACCTGTAGCTGTGGTGTACTTTGATTTCCAAAAGGCATTCAACAAGGTGCCACATTAAAGATGTCTTCACAGAATAAGAGTTCATGTTATAGTGGGTAACATATCAGCACCAATAGAGGATTAGTTAGCTAACAGGAAGCAGAGAGTAGGGATAAACAGGTCTTTTTCGGACTGGCAAACTGTTACTAGTGGAGTGTCACAAGGACAGTGTTTCGGACTGGCAAACTGTTACTAGTGGAGTGTCACAAGGACAGTGTTTCGGACTGGCAAACTGTTACTAGTGGAGTGTCACAAGGACAGTGTTTCGGACTGGCAAACTGTTACTAGTGGAGTGTCACAAGGACAGTGCTGGGGCTTCAACTATTTACAATCTATATTAATGACTTAGTTGAAGGGATCAAATGTATGATTACTAAATTTGCTGATGGTAATATAGGTAGGAAATTAAGTTGTCAAGCGGACATAAAGGGACTACAAAAGTTAGATAGGTTAAGTGAGTTGGCAAAAATTTGGCTAATCACAAAATCACAGATTCACACAGTGCAGAAGAGGCCCTTTGGCCCATCAAGTCTGCACCGACATGTGAGAAACACCTGACCTACCTACCTAATCCCATTTACCAGCGCTTGGCCCATAGCCTTGAATGTTATGATGTGCCAAGTGCTCAACCAGGTACTTATTAAAAGATGTGAGGCAACCCGCCTCCACCACCCTCCCAGGCAGTGCATTCCAGACCGTCACCACCATGTTTTTCCTCACATCCCCTTAAACCTCCTGCCCTCACCTTGAACTTATATCGCCCTTGTGACTGACCCTTCAACTAAGGGTAATGAAGTGTCAAGTGGGAAATAACGAACTTGTTCACTTGGGCAAGATGAATAGAAAAGCAGCATATTACTCTAATGGAGAGAGATTGCAGCACTCAGTGGTACAGACGGATCTGGGTGTGCAGGTACATAAATCACAAGAAGTTAGTATGCAGATACAGCAAGTGATTAGGAAGGCAAATGTTGGTGTTCATTGCAAGTGGAATCAGTATAAATGCAGGGAAGTGTTTCTACAGCTGTAGGACATTAGTTAGACTGCAACTGGAATGTTGTGTACAGTTTTGGGTTTGTGTGTATATATATATTTTATATATATGTATATATAGAGGAGGAGGTGGATGGGGAGGAGGAGATTGGGGAGGAGGGCGAATGGGGAGGGGAGCTGGGGAGGAGGGAGGATTGAGGAAGATGGGGAGCAGGTATCAGGAAGGAGGAGGGTGGGGAGGAGGAGGATGGGAAAGGAGTAATAGGGAAGAAGTGTGTAGGGAGGAGGGGCGTGGAGAGGAGGGGGGATGGGGACGAAGGTATTGGGGAGGAGAGGATTGTGGATGGGGGGTTGGGGAATAGAGGATTGGGAAGGAGGGTAGTGGGGGGAGGGTATTGTGGATGAGGAGGATGGGGAGGAAGATATTGGGAGGAGGGGATTGGGAAGGAGGGGAAAAGGGAGGAGGAGATTAGGAAGCAGGAGGATGGGGGAGTGAATTGAGGAGGGGAAGGATGGGGATGAGGGGATTAGGAAGAATGGGGATGTGGAGGAGGGGATTGGGAAGAAGAGGGATGGGTAGGGGGGTATTGTGGATGAGGGGATGGGTGTGGGCATTGTCAAGGAGAGGGTTGGGGAGGAAGGAGCGGGGAAGGAGTGTATTGTGGAGGCAGGGTTTGTGGATGAGGAAGATGGGGATGAGGGGACTGGGAAGGCGGAGGATGGAGAGGAGGTGGTTGGGAAGGAGGAGGATGGGGATGAGGGGATTGCGAAGGAGGGGGATGGGGATGAGGGGATTGTGCATGAGGGGATGGGGATGAAGGGATTGTGCATAAGGGGTTAGGGTGGAGGGAATTGTGGAGGAGGATGATGGGAAGGAGGAGGAAGGGCTGGAGGGGATTGTGGATGAGGAGTATGTGGCGGGGGGCATTGTGGTGAGGTGGATGGGCAGGAGGGAATTGGGGAAGAGGGGATTGGGGACGAAATGGATTGGGGGGAGGGGATTGCAGAGGAAGGGGATTGGGGCTGAGGGGGATGGGAAGGAGAGGAATTGGAGTGGAAAAGAATGTGTTGGAGGGAATTGGGTAAGAGTGGATTGGGAAGGAGGGGGATGGGGAGGAGGTGATAGTGGATGATGGGAATGGGTAGGAGGGGATTGGGAAGGAGGGGGGTTAGGAGCAGGGAATTGGGAAGGAGGAGGATGTGGTGAGGGACTTTGGGTAAGGGGTATATGGAGGAGGGTATTGTGGTGTGGGGGTTGGGGAGGAGGGGGATAGGGAGGAGGGGTCTGGGAAGGTGGGGAATGGGGAGGAGGATATTGGGAAGGTGGGTGAGGAGGAGGAAGGGAATGGGAAGGAGGGCATAAGGAGCAGGGGTATGAGCAGGAGGTGATTGTGAATGAGGGAGCTCAGGATAAGTGGATTGTGGATGAGGGGATGGGGAGGAGAGGATTGGGGAGAAGGGGAATGGGGAGGAGGAGGATGGGGAGGAGTGAGCTGGAAAGGAGGGGGCTTGGGATGAGGGGAATTGGGATGAGGGGAAGGTGGGGGATGGGGAAGAGAGAATTGGGCAGGAGGGGGGATTGAGAAGAGTAGATTTGGGAGGAGAGGATTGGGCGGAAGGGGTTGGGAAGGAGGGTGATTGGGAAAAAGGGATTGTGGATGAGGGGGATGGGGAGGAGGGAACTGTGGAGGAGGGGAATTGTGAGGAGAGGGATTGGGGAGGAGGGGAACGGGGAGAAGGGGACGGGGAAGGTGGGAGATGGGGAGGAGGGAATTGTGGACCAGGGGGTAGGGAGGAGGGGATTGGGAAGGAGGGGGGATGTTGAGATTGGGAAGGTGGGGAGGAGGGGATTGGGAAAGAAGGATGGCGAGGAGAGAATTGGCTAAGGGGTGATTGGGGAAGGAGGGGATTGGGGAGGAGGGGGTGGGGTGGACGTGGTTTGGGGAGGAGGTGGTTTGGGAAGCAGGGTGATGGGGAGGAGGGGGACATGGTGGAGGGATAGGGAGGGAGGAATTGGTAAGAGTGGATTGGGAGAGGAGGTTGGCTAGGAGGGGATTGGGAATGAGGAGGAAGAAGGGATTATGGAATGGGGGATGGGGAGGTGGGTTTTGTGGATAAGGGGGATGAGGAGAAGGGGTTCCTGGATGAAGGGAATGGAGAGTAGGGGATTGGGAAGGAGGGAGATGGGGAGGAGGGGATCATGGATGAGGGGATTGTGGAGGAGGAGGATGCGGAGGAGTGGACTGAGAAGGAGGGGCATGAGAAGGAGGGGGTTGGGGATGAGGGGAATTGGGAGGAGAGGATTGGGAAGGTGGGGGATGGGAGGAGGGGATTGTCGATGAGGGGATGGGGAGAAGTAAGATGGGGAGCAGTGGACTAGGACGGAGGGGTATGAGAAGGAGGGAGTTGGGGATGAAGGGAATTGAGAGGAGGGGATTTGGGAGGAGAGGATTGGGGCGGAAGGGGTTGGAAGGAGTGGGATGGGGAAAAGGGGATTGTAGATGAAGGGAATGGGGAGGAGGGAATTGTGGAGGAGGGGAATGGGGAGGAGAGGGATTGGAGAGGCAGGGAAACTGGAGAGAAAGGCATTGGGCAGGTGGGAGATGGGGAGGAGGGAATTGTGGATGAGAGGGTGAGAAAGAGGAGATTAGGAAGGAGGGGGTGGGAGGAGGGGATTGGGAAGGAGGAGAGTGGGGAGGAGAGGATTTGTAAGGGGGGGAATGGGGGAGGGGTACAGAGATGAGGGGATTGGGAAGATGGAGGATGTGGAGGAAGGGATTGGGAAGAAGGAGGATGGCAGGGAGGGGATTGTGGAGGACGGAAATGGGGGGGAGGGGTTTGTGGACGAAGGGGTGGGGAGGAGGGGTTGGAAATGTGGGGGATGCAGAGGTAAGGGTTGGGTAAGAGGCAATTGGATTGGGGGATTGGGGATGAGGAGGATGGGGAGGATCAGCCTGGGAAGGAGTGGGATGAGGAGGGGCATACTGGGAAGGAGGTATGAGGAGAAGAGATTGGGGATGAGGGGGATGGGCAAGAGTGGATTGGGAGGAGAGGTTTGGGGTGGAAGGGATTGGAATGGAGGAGGTTGGGGAAGAGAGCGTTGTGGATGAGGGGGATGAGGAGCTGGGATTTGGGGAGGAAGGGATTGGGAAGGGGAAGTGGGGATGAGGGGATTTGGAAGGTGGGGGCGAGGGGATTTTAGTTGACGGGACGAGGAGGAGGGGTTTGGGAAGGAGGGGAATGGAGAGAAGGGGATTGGGAAGGAGGGGGCTGGGGGAGACTGGATTGGGGTGGAAGGGGATGTGGGGGAGAATGTGAACGGGGGAAAGGGGAAGGGGCTGGGGCGGCAGGGGACTGGGAGGAGATGTGAATGAGAAGCAGGGGAAGAGGGAGTCAGGGAGGAGTGGGAGAGGAAGGAGGGGGAAGGAGAGAGGAGAGAGGGTAGTGATGTTCATTATTTAATTGAGGGCAGGTGATGTTAACTGAGAATTTATAACTTTTTCCTCAGTGACTTGTCTCCATCTTTTAACAAGCTCTTCTGGGGATTTTGACCTGTTCATGTCAGGCTTCAACATGTTTGTATACAAAATATGTTCCTCATCCTTGACACTGGTGTTATTTCTGATTCCAGACGGATTGTGCCATATGGACTAACTAATGTACAAAGGCATAAACGCTCAAACAACGAGGGAACACCTGGCTCCCTGGATAAACCAAGAGTTCGATGTGTCTGTGTCGAGGAGATGGATGGAGAGTGTGGCCAATTCTGCAGCCATTCTAGAAGGTGTGGAGAGTTGGACACTCCCTGAGTATGAATTGTTTGTGAGTCCGATTGGAGAGCAGGCAGATGTAGTTTTGTTGTTCACAGAGGTGTTTCTGTTTAAACCCTGATCTACCGATGCTGTGTCTGGACAGGGATCCACACATAGGCTGAACAACAGCAACTTGTGCAACAAAAACATCCCAGCAGAATGATGGGAGCAGGGACCCACAGCCTATGCAATATCAAACAATTATCTGAACCCCTTACAGTGAAGAACGATGAGGAGCAGATCCAGGGAGGCAGTGGATATGATGAGGAATGCCCTTATCATGCCCAAAGTTAAGGACATCTGCTTGGGACTGGAGAGGACATGGAGCAGACGGGGAAGGATCACAGAATAGAATAGAATTATTAGGATCCAGTTGTTGTGATTGACATGGGTACCAATGACATATGTCAAACTAAGAAAGAGGTTTTGCTGAGGGTGTATGAGCAGAGAGGGTTTAAATGATAAAGCAGATCCACAAAGGTAATAATCTCTCGATAATCTCTCGCTAAGCCACGAGCAAATTGGCGTAGGATAAATAAGATTAGAAAGTTAAATGCGTGCCACAAAGATTAATGTGGGAGAACCGGCTTTCGATTGATGGAGCATTGGCATCAGTACTGGTGAAAGTAGGAGTTATACCATTGGGATGGTCTTCACCTGAACCGTGCTCGGGCCAGAGGGGGAGGAGGGTTCGGGTAGATGGAAAATTAGAAATCCCAAGATAAACATTGAGGCAATAGGAAAATATATCAATGTGGGTAAAGACAAGCTGACTGGGACGGGATGGGACAGAGTTTAACGGTTATAGTGTATGCAGGGAATAGCAGTAAAAAATAAATTAGAAGTTGCTTTATCTGAATGAACAGAGCATCCTCAGTGAGATAGATAAAGTAATGGCACAAATAGAGATAAATGTTTTAGATCTATTCACCGTTACAGATACATGGTTACAAGGTGATCAAGGTTGACAGAGTACAAAAGAAGCAGAATGGAAAAGGATAAGAGGCAGCCCTGATAGTAAATGATGACATAAGGAAATTAATGAGAAAGGATCTTGGCTCAGAAAACCAAGAAGTAAAATCAAAATGGGTGGAGATTAGGAATAGCAAAATTCAGAAATCACTGGTGGGAGTAGGTTATAGGTCCCTTAACAGTAGTTATAGCATTGGATAAAGCACTAAACAAGAAATAATTGGAGCTTATAACAGAGACAATGGCCTGAATTTTTAGGTTGGTTGGCAGGCACAGGAGCAGCCGACTGTGCTCAGCCCCTGACCACAATTTCACACTGGCTGGCCAATTAATGGCTAGCCAGCGTGAAACACGTGCTGAGAAGTTCAGCGCTGCCGGGGTGGAGGTCAGGAAGAGGGTGGGCACTGACATCAGCACAGGTACAGGCTGAAGACCTGAAAAGCACATGCTCTCCCACTCTCTCACTTACACACACTCACTCTCTCATACACACACCCTCACTCATTCACAAACACACTCACTCTCTCTCACACTCACTCTCACACACTAACTCAATCCTTCTCTCAAGCATACACTTACCCTGTCTCTCAGAAATGCACTCCCCACTGACACACATTCGACCACTCATTCATTCTCTCACACACTCATGCAATCTCTCACATAAACACACACTCACTCTCTCTCTCACACACACTCACTCTCTCTCACACCCTCACTCTCTCTCTCACACACACACACTCTCACACACTCTCTCCCTCTCACATACACACACTCAATCTGTCACACACACACTCACAGAAATGCGCTCTGTCACACAATCATTCAGTCATACTCTCAATCATTCTCTCATACACACACTCACTCTCTCACTTAAACACTCACTCATTCTCACACACATATCATCTCTCTCCCACACTCAGAGAAATTCATTCACTCTTTCACACACATGCACACTCCCTCAGAAACAAACTCACTCACACACTCACTCACTTTCTCACATAAACAATCGCTCACCCTTTCACACACTCATTAGGTCTCTCACATACAGACTTAATCATTCTCTCTCACACACTCAAGCACTCTCTCAACACACCACACTCAATCTGTCTCGTGCAGACTCACTCTCTCTCTCTCTCTCTCTCACACCTCATTCACACTCTCTCTCTCACATGTGCGCGCACACACACCCACACACATTCGCTCACTATCTCGCACAGACTCACTCTCTCACATACACACTCTCAATCATTCTCCCACACATACACAAACATTCTCTCATACAGATTCAATCACTCTCTCACACACTCTGACACTCGCACACACTCACTCACTTTCTCAAACACACACACATACACTCTCAATCACTCTCTCACACCTACACACTCACTCTCTCACTCATACACATACAATCACTCACTAATACACCGAGCAGAATTTTGCCCTCGGATGGCGTGTGGCCTCCACCGGCTCAGCGGTGGGCGCACAGCCGATCCCCGCCACCGAAACGGGCCCTGCCGCCATTTTGAGTTGGCGGGCCAATTAAGCCCTGCCCATAGCACTTCCTGTGCAGGGCGGGAGGGATTCCCCATCTGTCAAAGTGTGCTCTTTTGCGCACTGCTCCCTGAGGCAAAGTCCTATCTCAGGGAGATTTGTGAGAGGTAAATGAAATCTAAAAATAGATAAATATTAAAATTATTAACATGTCCCCCTCATGTGACAATGTCACATGAGATGAGACATGTTAGTAATAAACACTTAAAATTTATTACATTTTTAAAAAACGGACATAAAACTTCATCCTGCCAGTGGATGAGGTTTCATGAATACTCTGGAACCCGCTGGGGCTCCTGGCCTGCCCACCAGCCTTAAGGTTGGACGGGCAGGGTCTTTAACAAGGTTAATTAGCCTGTCAATGGCCTTAATTGGCCACTGACAGGTTGGCGGGTGGACAGCTGATTTAGCTGTCCGCCCGCCTTCCTAAAAATTTAAATGCCCGGGATGTGGTCGGGGATTCCTCCCGATGTCATCCCGCATCATATTCCCCTCGGCGCGCGAGCCCTGCCTCCAAATCGCCGAGGGGAAAATCCTGGCCACCATCTCTCTCCCACACACTCAGACACTCACTTCACTCTTTCACACACAATCACTCTTTCTCACAAACACCTACACTCACTCATTTTGTCACACACTCACTCAATCCCTAACTCTCACATGCTCATTCTCTCACACACACACACACACACACACACACACATACACTCACTTTCTCATAT
Source organism: Carcharodon carcharias (assembly GCF_017639515.1). Classification (NCBI taxonomy): domain Eukaryota; kingdom Metazoa; phylum Chordata; class Chondrichthyes; order Lamniformes; family Lamnidae; genus Carcharodon; species Carcharodon carcharias. The sequence continues at coordinate 88,208,529 of NC_054480.1, read as the reverse complement.
GCAGAAACACTCACTGTCACACATGCACATACACACACACTCACTCTCACACAAACTCATTCTCCCAAATACATTCACACTCTCACAAATTCACTGTCTCTCTCTTCACACGCACTCACTCTGTCTCACACACAAATTCACTCTCTCAGAAAACTGCTCACTAATGTACTAATGCAATCTCTCACACACACACTCTCACTGTCTCTCACACACACACTAACTCTCTCACACACACAGCAATTCTCTCTCACACACCATCTCTCTCCCACATGCAGAAACACTCACTCTCTCACACATGCACGCATTCATGCACTCTCACACACAATCAATCTCTAACAAATGCACTCAATGTCTCTCACACACTTAGTCTCACACTCTTCTCGCACTCTCACTCACTCTCTCACATAAATAATCACTTGCTCTCTTTCACACATACAGGCTAACTCACACACACACACTCACTCGCTCACATGCACACTCACTCACTGTTGCACAAATACACTCATTCACTCTTTCACATACACTCACTCATACACACACTCTCTCACACACTCATTATTTCTCATATACAATCATACTCACTCACATACACACATGCACACCCACCCACTCTCTCTCATACATACACACTCTGTCTCTTACACACACACACTCACTCTCTCAGTATTCCACTCACTCACACAATCATTCACTCACTCATCCACTCACACACTCATTCACTCTCACACATTATCTCATGCAATTTTTCACACTCTCTCTCTCATACACACTCTCACACCAACACATACATACACACACACTCTCTCTCACAAATGTACACTCACTCACTCTCTCACACATATACTCACTTACTCTTGCACACACATGCACTCTTTCTCTCGCACACACATTTACTCTCTTACAAATGCACTGTCTCTCACACACTCTCTCTCTCTCTTACACACTCACTCTCTTTCACACACTCATTAACTCCCTCTCACACATTCACTCATATTCTCATAATCACTCACTCACACTCACTCATTCTCTCTCACACACTCACTCACACTCACTCACACACACTCATTCACTCACTCTCACATAAACACTCGCTCACTCTCTCTCTCAAACACACACTCACACTCTGTCTCACACATACATTAATGCAATCTCGCACACGCAAACTCACTCACTCTCTCACACACATACTCCCTCTCACACACACACTCCCTCTCACACACACTCTCTCACACACACAAACACACACTTAATTTCTCACACACATTCTCACTCAATCTCACACACACTCAATCTCTCTCACGCACACATGCTCACCCAGTCTCTCACACACACAATCATTCAGTCTCACACACACACACTCGCTCACTCTCATGCACAGGCACTCACTCACTCACACACACACTTGCTCACACACACTCATTCTCACATGCACACACACACTCACTCTAACACTCACACATTCACATGAACACACACTCTCTCACATGCACACACACACTTACTCACACACACACTCACACTCACTCACTCACTCTTACACACACACTCACTCTCTCACATACACAATTTCTCACACGCACTCACTCACTCAGTCTTTAATACACACACTCACTCTCACACACACACAAACATTCAGTCTCACACACATACACATTCACCCACTCTCTCTGACACAAACTTACTTACTCTCTCACAGACACACATAATCGTTGAGTCTCTCTCTCTCTCACAGGCCCAATCACTTGCTCTTTCTCACACTTACTCATTTTCTCTCACACACCTAAACGCTCACTCACTCCTCACAGACACACATAATTATTCAGTCTCTATCTCACATTCAACTACTCTCCCTCACACACACTCCCTTTCTCTCCCACAGTCTCTCTCACAAAGACACACTCACTCTCATACACACACACATACTCTTTCACATTCCCACACACTCTCTCTGACTCACACACACTCTCACACATGTACACACGTACATTCATTCAAACAAACAAACAGACACATACACATTCACATGCACACACTCACTCTCTCACACACACTCACTCGCTCACATGCACACTCACTCAGACACACTCTTTCTCACATGCACGCTCACTTGCACACACATGCTCACTCTCATACACACACTCACTTACTGTCTCTCTCTTACTCTCACTCACACACACACACATGCTCTCTCAATCACTCACTCTCTCTCACACACACACACACTCTTTCACATGCACACACTCTCTCACACACTCACTCACTCCCTTTCACACTTAACTGCTCTCTCACACTCAACTACTATCTCTCACACTCATTCTCTCACACACTCTCTTTCTCTCACCACAATCTCTCTCACAAAGACCCACTCGCTCTCAAACACACACACACACACTCGCTCACATGCACACCCACTCAGACACTCACTCTCTCTCACACATGCACTCACTCGCTCACACACAAACACATTTGCTCACACACACATTCACGCTCACACACATTTGCTCACATACACTCACATGCACACTCACACTCTCACACACATGTTCACTCTCTCACACACACGCTCACTCCCACACACACACTCACTTACTGTCTCTCTCTCTCACTCACACACACACACTCTCTCTCAATCACTCTCACTCTCTCACATACACTCACTCTTTCACACACGCACTCACTCTCTCAAACACACACTCACTCTCTCACACACACAATCGTTTTCTCACAAACACACAATCAATCTCTCTTACACACACTCATATATACACACATACTCGCTTACTCACTCCCTCTCACACACACTCTCTCACACTCACTGTCCCTTACACACACACTCTCACAAAGACACACTCACTCTCAAACTCTCTCACATAAACTTTCACATGCACACACACTCTGACTCACATAGTCTCACGCATGTCCATGCACTCTCTCTCTCACACCACAAACACACAGACACACAACCACGCTTTCTCACACACACTCACTCATTCTCTCTCACACTTGCTTGTTCTCTCTCACACTCACTCACATACCTACACACTCACTCACACTCTCTCCCACACACACACATGCACACTCGCTCACGTTCTCAACACACACTCACTCTCTCTCACCCCCGCTCTTTCTCATTCCCACTCACTCACTCTCTCACACACAATCACTCTCTCTCAAGCACATTCTCACACAAAGACACACTCACTCTCAAACTCTCACACATACACTTTCACATGCACACACATACTCTGACTCACACATTCTCATACATGTACACACATACACTCACTCTCTCCCACTCATTCTCTCTCACACTCACTCATTCTCACAATCACTCTCTCTCACAATCTCTCAGAGACTCTCTCACATGCACACTCACTCTCTCACACACCTACACACTCACTCACTCACTCACACATAGACACACTTTCACTCTCTTAGACACAGACACTCATTCACACACACCCACTCACTCTCTCACACACACCCACTCACTCTCTCACACACCCACTCCTCCCTCTCTCTCACATATACTCTCCAAGACACACACTCACACTCTCTCACACACACTCACTCACTATTACACACACACACACTCAATCAGTCTCTCACACACACTTATTTTCTCTCTCTGACACACATACACTCGCTCACAGTCTCTTACACACACCTCACTCAAATTGTATCATGTATATGCACACTCTCTCTCACACACACAATCACACTCTCTCCCACACTCTCTCACACACACTCACTCATCCTCTCACACAGGCATACTCACTCTCCCTCACACACCCACAAATTAACTCATTCACTGCCTCACACACATACTCTTACATGCACTCTCTCTGACACACCACAGACACACACACACACACTCAGTCATTATCATACTCACTCGCTCTCTCTCACACTCGTTCACTCTCATACTCGCTCACTCTCTCTCACACTCAATCTCTCTCTCAAGCACACTCACTCACTCACACACACACACCTACATACCCCCTCACTCACTCTCTCACACATGGACACACACACTCTCTCTCACACACACAGTCTCACTTTCTCAACATACACACTCACTCACTCTCTCACTCACACATACACTTTCTATTGCACACTTTCTCTCTCACTCCCTCTCTCCCTCATTCACTCTTTCTCCAACATACTCTCACACTCACATACTCACTCTCACATTCACTCACACACAATTACTCCCTCTCATACTCACTCACACACACTCACAGACAAACACTCACACTCATTCTCTCTCACACACACTCACTCACTCTCTGACATACACACACACATGAATTTTGTCTCATACGCACTCTCCCTCACACACACTCGATCTCTCTCACACACGCTTGCTTGCACCCACAAAGATGCACATGCACTCACTGGCTCTCACACACACACACACTCACACTCGTACAAATCCTCACACTCTCTCACACATGTACTCACTCTCTCAGACACTCACTCGCTCTCTCTCACACTCACACACACACTCTCTCACATGCAAACACACACCCACTCAGTCACATGCACACTCACTCACTAACACACGTATTCAATCACACACATGCACTCATTTATTCACTGTCTCTCATACACATGCATAGTCACTCTATCTCACACACACTCATCTCTCTCACCAGCACATTCACTCTCACATGTACAAAGCCTCACATTCACTCTCACACATACTCAATCTCTCTCACACACACTCTCACACTCACACTCTCTCACACTCACTCACTCACTCATTCTCATGCGCACACTCACTCTCACACACACTCTCTCACACACACCTACTCTCACACGCTCGCTCACTCTCACACAATCAGTCACTCTCTCTCACAGATACTTACTCACTGTCCCAGACACACACACAATCACTCTCTCTCACACACACACTCCATCACACACACAATCACTCACTTTCTCCCTCACACATGCACCCATACACACTCACTCTCTCACATTCACTCACTCTCTCTCACGCATATACAAACACACTCTCGCACATACACATACTCACACTCACACATACACTCACTCTCTCTCATACAGGCACTCTCTCTCACACACATTCACTCGCTCATACACAATCTCTGTCAAACTCAATCTCTGTCAAATACACACTCACTCTTTTTCACTCACTCTCTCACACACACACACACTCTCTCTTTCACATACACATTCGCTCTTTCACACACACACACACACACACTCTCTCTCAGATACTTGCTCACTGTCCCAGACACACACACAGACCTGCTCACTGTCTCACACACACAAACTCCCTCACACACACAATCACCCTCTCTCTCACACATGTAATTTCACACACAGTCCCTCACTCTCTGTCTCACACATGCACCCACACACACTCACACTCTCTCTCTCACATTCACTCACACTCTCACACACACGCAAACACACTCTTTCACACACACATACTCATGCTCAAATACCCACGCTCACACACACACTCACTCTCTCTCATATGCGCACTCTCTCTCACACACACTCACTCTCTCATACACACTCTCTCTCTCACATTCACGCTCTCACACTCACTCACTCTCTCACAGATACTTACTCACTGTCCCAGACACACACACACTCACACACTCTCTCACACACACTCACTCTCTATCAAATTCAGTCTGTCTCATATACACACACACACACACTCTCTTCCACTCACACTCACTCCCTCTCCCTCACACTCACAAAAACTCATTCACTCACACACACACTAAGTCTCTCTCACACTCATACATTCACACTCTCTCACACACACTCACTCTCTATCAAACACACTATGTCTCATATACACACACACTCTCTCTCCCTCACACTCACTCCCTCTCCCTCACACTCACTCAATCTCTCTCACATTCATGCTCTCACACACTCACTCACTCTCTCTCACAGTTACTTACTGTCCCAGACACACACACAATCACACACACACAGAGTCGCTCGCTCTCTCTGAAAGAGACACACACACACACACACAACTCTCTCACACACAAACACACACACAGTCACTCTCTCTCTCTCACACACACAGTCACTCTCTCTCTCTCACACACACAGATACACGTAAACTTTCACAGACAAACACACACAGAGTCACTCTCTCTCTCTCCCACACGCACACATGCACACACATACACACACACCATCTCCCTCTCTCTCTCACACACACACACAGTCACTCTTTCTCTCTCTCACACACACACAGAGTCACTCTCTCTCACACACACACTCTCTCTCACACTAACACTCATTCACTCGCCCTCTCTCTCACACACACAAACACACACACATTCACTCTCTCTCCAAAAGAGACACACACACTCTCTCTCTCACACAAACACACACAGTCACTCTCTCTCTCTCACACACACAGTCACTCTCTCTCTCTCACACACACAGTCATTCTTTCTTTCTCACACAGATACATGTAAACTTTCTCAGACAAACACACACAGAGTCACTCTCTCTCTCTCCCACACGCACATATGCACACACATACACACACACCATCTCCCTCTCTCTCTCTCACACACACACACAGAGTCACTCTCTCTCACACACACACTCTTTCTCACACTAACACTCATTCACTCGCCCTCTCTTTCACACACACAAACACACACACAGTCACTCTCCAAAAGAGACACACACACACACACACACTCTCTCTCTCACAGAAACACACACAGTCACTCTCTGTCTCTCACACACAGTCACTCTCTCTCTCACACACACAAATACACGTAAACTCTCTCACATAAACACACACAGAGTCACTCTCTCTCTCCCACACACATACACACACACTCTCTCACACAAACACACAGACATTCTCACACACAGACACACACTATCTCTCTATCTCACGCGCACACACACCGTCTTCTCTCTCTCACACACACACACACACATAAACACACACTCTCTCCCACAAACACACACAGTCACCCTCCCTAACACACACACACAAACACACACGCACACAGTCACTCTCTTTCACACAAACACACACACAATATCTCTCTCTCACACACTCTCTCATACAAACAGGCACACACTCTCCCTCACACATGCACACACGTACACTCTCTCACACAAACACATGCGCAGTCACTCTCTCACACACAGTCACTCTCTCTCTGACAGAGACAGACACACACACACACACACTCTCACACAAACACACACACAGTCACTCTCTCTCTCACACACACAGTCTCTCTCTCACACACACATACACGTAAACTCTCTCACACAAACATACACGCAGTCACTCTCTTTCTCTCTCCCATACACACACATGCACACGCGTACACACACACTATCTCTGTCTCTCTCTCTCTCACACACACACACACACACACACACATAGTCACTCTCTCTTACACACACAGAGATGCACGTACACACACACACACACACACACAGTCACTCACACACACACACACACACACACACACACACACACAGTCTCTCTCTCTCCCACACACACACACACATAAACGCACACTCTCTCCCACAAACACACATACTGTCACTCTCCCTGACACACACAGACACACACACACACACAATTACTCACTCTCTCTCATACACAATCACTCAGTCTCTCCTTCACACATGCACCCACACACACTCACACTCACTCTCTCGCATTCACTCACTCTCTCATACATAGACAAAAACACTCGCACACATATACATACTCACGCTCACACACACTCATTCTGTCTCATACAGGCACTCTCTCTCACACACATTCACTCTCTCATACACAATCTCTGTCAAACTCAATCTGTCAAACACGCACCCACTCTTTCACATACACACTCATTCTTTCACACACACACACTCTCTCTCTCACATTCACATTCACACAGTCACTCACTCTCTCTCAGATACTTGCTCACTGTCCCAGACACACACACAGACACACTCACTATCTCTCACACACACTCACTCCCTCACACACACAATCACTCACTCTCTCTCTCACACACATTCTCACACATAGTCATTCACTCTCTCACACATGCACCCACACATACTCACACTCACTCACATTCACTCACTCTCTCACACATGCAAATACACTCTTGCACACACATACTCATGCTCACACACACACCCACGCTCATACACACACTCACTCTCTTCATATGAGCACTCTCTCTCACACACACTCACCCTCTCTTACACACTCACTCTTTCACACTCAATCTCTGTCAAACTCACTCTCATAAACATACAATCACACTCACACTCATTTTCCCTCACACTCACTCAGGCTCATGCACACACATACTCACGCTAACACATACTATCTCTCACTCACTCACTCACACTCACTCGCTCTCACACGCACTCTCTCTCCCTGGCAGACACTCAGTCTCCCTGACACACACACGCACTCTCTGTCTCACACATACACATCCTCTCTTTCACACATTCACTCTCTCTCACACATACTTACTCTTTCTCACTCTCACTCACTCTTTCATACACACAGTCTCTCTCTCACATTCACGCTCTCACACTCACTCACTCTCTCACAGATACTTATTCACTGTCCCAGACACACACACACATTCACACTCTCTCACACACACATCCTCTATCAACTCACTCAATCCCTCACACACAAAAACTCATTCACTTGCACACAGTCACTCTCTCTCACACACATACACACGCACTCACTCTCCCTCACACTCACTCACTCTCTCTCACACACATTCACTGTCTCATACACACTCAATCTCTGTCAAATTCACTCTTTCTCATATACAGACACACACTGTCTCTGCCTCACACTCACTCTCTCTCCCTCACACTCGCTCAATCTCTCTCACATTCATGCTTCACACACCCACTCATTCTCTCTCACAGATACTTACTGTCCCAGACACACACACACACTCACTCTCACACACACACACACACTCGCTCTCTCTCCCTCACACTCACTCTCCCCCACACTCACTCTCCCTCACACTTACTCTCCTTCACACTCAATCTCCCTCACATACACAAACACTCATTCACTCACACACATACACAGTCTGTCTCACACACATACACACACACACTCTCTCACACACACTCACTCTCTATCAAACAAACTGTCTCATATACACACACACACACTCTCTTTCTGTCACACTCACTCCCTCTCCCTCACACTCGCTCAATCACTCTCACATTCACGCTCACACACTCGCTCTCTCTCACAGTTACTTACTCACTGCCCCAGACACACACACGTACTCACTCTCACACACACACTCACTCTCTCTCCCTCACACTCACTCTCCAGCACACTCACTCTCCTACACACACAAAAAAACTCATTCACTCACTCTCTCTCACACGCATAAACATTCACACACTCATAGTCACTCTCTCTCATACACACTCACTCTCCTATACACACACACACTCACATTCACTCTCCCGCACACAGTCACTCTCCCTGACACACACACTCTCTCACACACACACTCTCACACTCACTCTCACTCTCTCACATGTACACACTCACTCACTCTTTCTGGCATTCATGCTCTCACACACTCTCACAGATACTTACTCACTGCCCCAGACACACACACAGACACATTCTCTCAAGCAACACACTCACTCAGACTCACACACACACACTCATGCACACACTCCCTCTCTCTCACACAAACACTCACTCTCTCGCACACACCCTCCCTGACACACATACTCCCTCTCTCTCACCAATACACTCTTTCTCACACTCATTCAATCTCTTACACAGACACTTTCACTCACACTCGCTCACATTCATGCTCTCACACACTCACTCACTGTCTCTCACATACACACTCCCTCTCTCATACACGCTCTCACGTGCACACACTGACTCTTTCCCACACACACTCAAGAATACTATTTAACTCTCACTCACTTCCTCTCTCTCTCACACTCTCACACACACTCACACACTCACAAACTCTCAATCACATACACACTCACTCTCTCACTACACTCTCATACACACACTCACACAAACACTCGCTCCCTCACACACATACTTGCTGTTTCACAGACACACTCCCTCTCTTTCACTCTCTCACACACACTCACTCTATCACACACTCACTCACTCTCTTACAGACACTCACTCTCCCACACATAATCTCCCTCATACACACACACACACTCACATTCACACTCATTCTCACTACACTCTGTCACACACAGTCACTCTCACATGTGCACTGCCTCTCTCTCCCACACACACTCGCATGCACATTCTTTCTCTCACACACCCTCACTCCCTCTCTCACAAAGACACAATTAATCTCACACATACATGGTCACTCACTCACACTCTCACATGCACAATCTCACATATACACTCCCTCTCTCAGTAAGACACACTCACTCTTACACACACACATACACATTCTCTCTTCCACTCACCCACTCTCTCATACACACACTTTACCACACATACACTTTCACACACACTCTCACACACAGAATCGCCCTCTCACACACCTACTCACTCTCTCACACACTCATACACTCTTTCTCATACACACCTACTCCCTCTCTCATAAAGGCATACACTCTTGCACGCACTCTTTCACACACATTAACACTCACACACACAGTCACTCTCATACACAGACTCACTCTCACGCACACCCACTCATTGTCTCACACACCAGCTCACTCTCTCACACACTCACCCTCTCCCACACACTCAAACACACCCGCACTACTCTCTTTCACACCCAATCACTTTCACACACACACTCACTCTCACACTCACCCTCTCACATACTCACTCAATCTCTCTTACACACACTCACTCACTGTCTCAGACACATTTTCACAGACACTCTCTCTCTTGCACAGACACACTCACTGACACACACAAACACATTTACATGGACACACACTGACACACACACACCCACTCTCTCTCACTCACACACACACTCTCTCTCACTCCCTCTCTCTCGCACTCACATACTTTCACTGCACTCTCTCTCACACACACTCTCTCTCCCTCTCTCACACTGACTCTCTCACTCAGTCACTCGATGTCTCAGACACACAGTCACACCTCACTCACTCTCTCACACACAGATACATTCATTCTCACACACACAAACACTTCCACATGCACACACACTTGCTCTCACACACACACTTTTCCTCATAGTCTCATAGACACACTCGCTCTCTCACACACACACGTTCTCTCTCTCACATACACAGTCCCTTTCTCATACACATGTGCTCTCTCATACACACTCCCTCTCACGCGCACACACTGACTCTCTCACACAGAGACTCTCAAGAACACCTTCACTTTTTAACTCACTGTCACTCACTTTCTCCCACACATTCTCTCTCTCACACACTCTCACACACACACTTGCTGTTTCACACACACTCCCTCTCTCTCTTGCACACACTCACTCACTCTCTCTCTCACATGCACACATACACATTTATTCACACACAGACTCACACACAGACTCACTCTTTCACACACCCACTCACTCTCTCACATACTAGCTCTCACACTCTCACATACCAGCTCACGCTCTCACACACGCACTCACTCTCTCTCACACACACTCACTCATGGTCTCAGACACATATTTACACACTCACTCACTCATTCCCTCACACACACACTCTCTCCCACAAAGACACACTAACTCTCACACACACAAACACTTTTACATGCTCACACACACGCACACACCCACTCTGTCTCTCACACTCACACACACTCCCTCTCTCTCTCACACACAGACTCACCCTTTCACACACTCACTCTCTCTCACACACTTATTCACTCTCTCACACACACTCACTCCCTCTCTCACACTCATTCACTCTCTCACACAAACTTACTCCCCTTCTCATAAAGGCACACACTGTCACACACATGCACACACACTCACTCTCTCACACATACACACTCACTCTCATGCATACACACTCATTCTCTCTCACACCAGCTCGCTCTCTCACACACTCACCCTCTCACACACTCACTCACTCTCTCACACAAACACCCTCTCTCTTTTACACCCTGTCACTCTCACATACTCACTCTCTCTCTCTCACACACACACTCACTCACTGTCTCAGACACATTTTCACAGACACCCACACCCTCCCACAAAGACACACTCACTCACACACACAAATACATGCACAGATAGTGACACTCTCTCTCTCACACACACACACACACACACACCCACTCTCTCATATTCACACTCTCACACACACTCACTCTCTCTCACTTCCTCTCTCACACACTCACTCTCTCTCACACTCACCCCCTCATTGTCTCAGACACACACTCACACCCTCACTCACTCTCTCACACACAGACACATTCACTCTCACGCACACTCACTTTTCCTCATACTCACTCTCTCACATACACACTTGCTTTCTCTCTCACACACACACACACACACGCATACACTCTCTCTCTCTCTCATATACACACTCCCTCTCATACATGCTCTCTCACATGCACACACTGACTCTCTCACACACTCACTCACTTCCTTTCACACATTCTTTCTCTCACACACACTCACACTTTCATACACACACTCACACTCACTCACAAACACACTCACTCTCTTACCACACTCACTCAAACACACACATACTCACACACACACACTCGCGCTCTCACACAAACACTCGCTCTCTCACACACACTTGCTGTTTCACACACACTCCCTCTCTTACTCACACACTCACTCATGCACACACTGGCGCGCACACACTCACTCGCACACATACTCACTCGCACACGCACTCACTCATTTGCACACACACTCACTCGCACACACACTCACTTGCACACACACACTCGCTCTCACATACAGACTCACCGTCTCACACACCCACTCATTCTCTCTCACATTCATTCACTTTCTCTCATACACACTTACTCCCTGTCTCATAAAGGCACACACTCTCACACACATGCACACATTCTCACACATACACACTCACTCTCTTTCTCACACACACTCACACTCTCACTCTCACACACCCACACTCTCTCACTCACACACTCGCACTCACACACACACAATCACTCTCTCACACACCAGCTCACTCTCTCATACACACACCCTTTCACACACTCACCCTCTCCCACACACACCCCCACAAGCACATATACTGACACTCGCACACAAGCACTCACACACACCCACTCTCTCACATTCACACTTTCACACAAGCTCACTCTCTCCCACTCCCTCGCTCTCACATTCACTTTCTCTCTCACACTCACTCACACTTTCACTGCACTCTCTCACACACACACACTCTCTCCCACTCCCTCTCTCACACAATCACTCTCTCTCACACTCAATCCCTCACTGTCTCAGACATACACTCACACCCTCACTCACTCTCTCACACACAAACACATTCACTCTCACACACACTTGCTTTCTCTCACACACACTTGCTTTCTCAAACACATATACTCTATCTCTCATACACACTCCCTCTCTTATACGCACTCGCTCTTTCATACACACTCTCTCATGTGCACACACTGACTCTGCCACACACTCACTTTCACACCCAATCACTCACACACACATTCACCCTCTCACATACTCACTCATTCTCTCTCTCACACACACTCCCTCACTGCCTCAGACACATTTTCACACATACCCACTTTCTCCCACAAAGACAGACTCACTCACACACACACAAACATTTTACATGCACACATACTGACACACACACATACACAAACACTTTTACATGCACACTCATTCTCTCACATACACACACTCTCTCACACACACACTCACTCTCTCACACAATCATTCGCTCTCACCCATACACTCACTCTCACACACACATTCACTCACTGTCACACTCACTTTCTCACACACACTCACATTCACTCACATACATGCACTCACTCACACACACACCCACTCTCATACACACACACACTCTCTCACACACACACTCACTCTCACACACAGACTCACCCTCTCACATGCCCACTCACTCTCTCACCCTCATTCATTCTCTCTCCCACACACTCATTCACTCTCTCACACACATACACACTCTCTCACGCACCAGCTCACAATCTACAGACACCCACCCTTTCATACACTCACCCTCACACACACTCCCACTCTCACACATGCTCTTTCACATGTTCACTCCCGCTCTCACATACATGCTCATTTGCTCTCACCCACACACTCACTCTCACACACACTCACTCACTGTCACACTCACTCACCATCTAAGTCAATAATGTAAATCATAAAAAGTTGAGGCCCCAGCATAGACCCCTGTGGGACTCCATTTGTCACATCCTGCCTATCAGCAAAAGACCCATTTATGCATACTCTCTGTTTTCTGCCAGCCAGCCAATCTTCTATCCAGGCTAATATGTTACCCACTAGACAATGCGCCGCTATTTTCCTTAATCACCTTTGATGTGGCACCTTATCAAATGCCTTCTGGAAATCCAAGTACTGAATCCAAGCACTGCGCATGTTGCTCCTTCAAAAACTCCAATAAATTGGTTAACCATGATTTTCCTTTCACAAAACCTTGCTGACTCTTCCCTATTGGCTTGAGCTCTTCTAAGTGCCCAGTTTTTAACCTCCTTAATAATCAACTCTAATAGTTTCCCCATGACAGACACCAAGCTAACTGGCCTATAGTTTCCCGTTTTCTGCCTCCATCCCTTCTTGAATAGAGGGGTTATATTTGTTACTTTCCAGTCTGATGGTACCTTTCCAGAATCTAGTAGATTTTGGTAAATTAACACCAGAGCACCGACTACCTCATTAACCACCTCTTTTAAGACCCTGGGGTGTAGTCCCCAACGGGACCCGGAGACTTACCAGCCTGCAGCTCCTTCAGTTTGTTCAGTACATTTCCCTAGTGATTTCAATTTCACCAAGTTCCTTTCACTTGTTCACCTCCTGATTTGCAGCTATTACTGGAATGTTTTTTGTACCCTCTATAGTGTAGAAGCGAAATATTTATTTATTTCTTCTACCATTTCCTCATTATCTACTATTAACTCCCCACTGTCACTTTCTAGAGGACCAACACTCACTTTATCTCCTCGTTTCCTTTTTAAATACCTGTAGAAACTCTTGCTATCCATCTTTACATTTCTAGCTAGCTTCCTCTCATAATCTAATTTCTTTCTCCGAATTAATCTTTTAGTCATTCTCTGCCATTCTTTATATTCTGACCAAGCATCTGTCCTGCTACTCATCTTTGCAGAGTTGTATGATTTTTCCCTAAGTTTGATGCTTTCCTTAACTTCTTTAGTTAACCACCCTCCCCTTAGAATTTTTCTTTATACTAGGAATGTATTTATTCTGAATACTCTGAAATCTCCCCTTAAACGTCTGCCACTGCTTCTCTATTGATTTATCCTCTAGCCTAGTTTCCCAGTTCACTTCAGCTAGCTCAGCTTTCATCCCCACATAATTACCTTTATTTAAGTTTAAGATACTAGTCTTAGACCCCCTCTTTTTCCTTTCAAACTGGATGTAAAAATCAATCATATTGTGGTTGCTGCTACCTCGGGGTGCGTTTACTCTGAGGTCATTAATTAACCCTGTCACATTACACAATACCATGTCGAATATAACCTGCTCTCTAGTTGGTACCAGAATGTGCTGCTCTAAGAAACTATCTCAAAAGCATTCTATGAACTCCTCATCCAGGCTACTACTGCCAATCTGATCTTTCCAGTTTTTATGTAGATTAAAATCACCCATGATTTATTAGAAGAACATAATATTTTCTCTTGTATCATTTGTCCTACACTGTGGCTACTGTTAGGGAGCCTGTAGACCACTCCCACTTTTTCCCCACTATTCCTCATTGCCACCCAAACTGATTCTACATCCTGATTTCCTGAACCAAGGTCATCTCTAACTATTGTACCAGTGCCCTCTTTGATTAACCCTTCTACCTTTACCTAGCTTCCTATTCTTCTTGAATGACTTTTTCCCCCGACGATTCCTCATCTCCGCCCACACCGACTCTACCCCCTTATCTTCTGAATCAAGGTCATCTCTAGCTATTGCACCAATGCTCTCTTTGACTAACAGTGCTACCCCTCCACCTTTACTTAGCTTCCTATTCTTCTTGAATATCATGTACCCTTCAATATTAAGGACCCAGTCTTTGTCGTCCTGCAGCCATGTCTCCGTAGTTGCTGTCAGATCATATTTATTTACTTCGATGTGAGCCATCAATTCACTTACTTTGTTATGAATGCTACGTGCATTCAGATAGAGAGCCTTCAGTTTTGTCTTTTTCTTAGCTTTGTAACATTTGGCCTTGACTGTTGATGTATCCTTAGGTTTATTCTCTCTGTCCCTTCCTGCCATTCTCTGACCCTCATTCCTCAAATTACTATTTTGCTCACCTATCTTGACTCTATACCTTGAATTGCTGCCTCTACCCAAATTGGTCCCTCACCCCTCTTGTTTAGTTTAAAGCCCTTTCTACTTCCCTGGTTACGCAATTTACGAGGACACTCACCCCAGCACAGTTCGGGTGTAAACCGTCCCAACGGTACAGCCTCCACTTTCCCCAGTACTGATGCCAGTGCCCTACAAACTGGAACCCACTTCTCCCACACCAGTCTTTAAGCCATGCATTCATCTTTCTAATCTTGTTTGCCCGATGCAAATTTGCACTTGGCTCAGTTTATAGTCTATAGATTATAACCTTTGAGGTTCTGTTTCTCAACTTGATGCCAAGCTCCTCATACTTACTTTGCAGAGCATCCTTTCTCATCCTGCCTATGTCATTGGTACATACATTGACCATGAAAACTGGGTCCTCCTCCTCCCACTGCAAGTTCCTCTCCAGCCCTGAGCAGGTGTCCCGAACCCTGGCACCGGGCAGACAACACAGCCATCTGGACTCTCGCTCTTTGCTACAGAGAACAGTATTAATCCCCCTCACTATATTGTCCATGACTACCACCACCTTCCTTTTTGTTCCCCTCACTTGAACGGCTTCCTGTACCACAGTGCCATGGCCAGTCAGCTCATCCACCTTGCAGACCTCGCTTTCGTCCACACAGGTTGTGAGCACCTCAAACCTGTTTGACAATTGCAAAGTCTGAGTCGCCTCCACTACTGCCTGTTCAGTCCCATTACCTGCCTCACTCACGGTCATATCCTCCTGACCCTCACTGCTGACCAAAACAGATGACTCTCTATGAGGTGTGACTGTCTTCTGAAACAAAGTATCCAGGTATTTCTCCCCCTCCCTTATGTTGCACAGCATCTGCATTTTGGCTTCCAGGTCAATAATCCTGATCCGGAATTCCTCAAGCTGCTTACACTTCCTGCAAACATGTTTGTCATGGATCGCTTGGCATCCAAAATTACCCACATCCCATAGCTGCAACATAACACCTGTCCCGCCATTCTAACTGATGTTATTTAGTTAATTTACTTTAATTACTTTCTTCCTATGTATGCTGCAATTTACTGTGTTTATTGAACGCTAGTACCACTGACAACGAAAGGTTATATACTTCTTAACTACAGGTATGTGTTTTAGATATTTGTTTAGGTTACTTTATTTTAAAGTTTTAGTTCTTTTTATTTATAAATCTACCTGAACTCACCTGTCCTAAGCTGCTTTCTCACACACTCTCCCTTAGACTGAGCACTTGCCGGCCAATCAATTTACTTGCTTACCGTGATGCCACAGTTGCTTTCTTTTCTCCTGACTGATGCCTCATGGCAACTGAAACAGCGAAACAACAAAACAGCACATTGCTCAGACCCGGACCACCTCCTGCAGCTTTGCTCCGACTCCCCGGTCTGTATTCACAGGTGTTCCTCAGCTCCTGACTGTCTCCCGCAGCTCCACTCTGCACCCACTCCCAGCAGGGTAGGCCACACGCCATCTGTGTTTATAGATGCTCCTCAAATCCCAACTGCCTCCTGCAGCTCCACACCACTCCAACTCCCCGGTCTGTATTTATAGGTGCTCCTCAGCTCCCAACAGTCTCCCGCAGCTCCACTATGCCCCCACTCCCAGTATGGTAAGCCTCACTCGAATCCCCAGTCTAGGGGATTCTATAGTCAGGGGAACAGATAGGCGCTACTATTGCCGTCAACGTGACTCCAGGATGGTATGTTGCCTCCCTGGTGCCAGGGTCCGGGATGTTGCTGAACAGCTGCATAAGGCAGAGGCCATGGTACATGTTGGTACCAATGACATAGGTAGAAAGAGAGATGAGGTCTTGCGTCAAGAATTCAGGAAGTAAGGCAGCAGACTAAAAAGCAGGACCTCTTGGGTTGTAATCTCTGGATTACTCCCAGTGTCACGTGCTAGCGAGCACAGAAATAGGAGAATAGCGCAGATGAATTTGTGGCTTAAGCGTTGGTGTAGGAGGGAGGGTTTTAGATTCCTGGATTACTGGGACCATTTCTGGGGAAGATGGGACCTGTACAAGTGGGATGGTCTACATCTGAACCAGAGCGGGACTAAAATCCTTACGGGGGTGGGGGGTGGTTTGCTAGTGCTGTTGGGAGGAGTTTAAACTAATTCGGCAGGGGAAGAGGACACAGAATGTTAGCAGAATAGGGACACATCATAATATGGTAAAACAATCAAGTCAGCGGGAGTACAGCTGCAATAAGCTTCAAGGGAGTAAGGCAAGGCTGGATGGCCTTTACTTTAATGCCAGGAGTATTACAGGTAAAACAGATGAGTTAAGGGTGAGGATTGACACTTGGAATTGTGATATAGTAGCCATCACTGAGAGATGGTTGAGGGAGGGGCGGGATTGGCAGCTCAACATTCTGGGATGTAGAATCTTCAGGCCAGACAGGGGAGGGGGTAAAAGAGGAGGAGGCATTACATTATTAGTTAAAGAGTCAGTAACTGCATTAAGGAGAGATGATATCTTGGAGGGGGCATCAAATGAAGCTTTGTGGGTACAGGTTAAGAATAAAAAAGGGGCAGCCACATTGTTAGGTTTTTATTATAGATCCCAAGATTGTCAGCGGAAAATTGAGGAGCAAATATGTGCACAATCTGCGGAGGTGTGTAAATTATACTAGGTGATTTCAACTTTCCCAACATTAATTGGGATAGACATAGTGTTAAGGGCTTGGATGGAGTGGATTTCTTGAAATGTGTGTAGGAGTACTTTTTAGGTCAATATATAGGGGGTCCAACAAGGGATAGGGCAATGCTGGACCTAATTCTGGGGAATGAAGCCAGACTGAAGTGGTTGAGGTAGGGATGGGGGAGCATTTTAGTGATAGCGACCACAAAGTGGTACAGTTTAAGCTTGTTATGGACAAAGAAATAAACAAATTGCAAAAAAATATTTTGGATTGGGGGAGAATTGATTTTAGTAAAATAAGGAAGGATCTGACCAAGGTAGACTGGGAACAGTTACTTGTGGGGAAGCAGTGTCGGAGGTTGGGGGGCATTCATAAAGGAAATGGGGAGGGTACAGGCTCAACATGTTCCTCTAGGGTGATAGGAAGGAGTAACAAGCCCAGAGAACCATGGATGACCAAAGATATTCAGGTTATGATGAGAAGGAAAAAAGAGGCTTTTTGCAGGTACAAGGGAAACAAATCAGCAGAGGCATTAGTGGAGTACGGAGAGTGCAGGGTGGAGCTTAAGAAAGCAATTAGGAGAGCAAAGAGGGGATATGAGAAAGCTCTGGCTGGTAAAAGTAGGGCAAATCCCAAGATATTCTATAAGTATATCAATAGGAAGAGGATAACCAGAGAAAAAGTAGGGCCCATAAGGGACCAAGGGAACAAACTTTGGGTGGAGTCAGAGGACATCACTAGAGTGTTGAATGAATACTTCACATCCATCTTCACCCAAGAGAATGATGATGAAGGCATCAAACTTGGAGAGAGACTGCGAGATTCTTGAGCAAATAGATATAGGGAGTGACAAGGTATTGGAGGTATTGGCAGGCTTAAGAGTGGTCCTGAAGATTTGTGTCCCAGACTGCTGAGGGAGGCAAGGGAGGAGGTTGCAGGGGCTCTGACCCAAATTTTTAATTCCTCTCTGGCCATGGGGGAAGGTGCCAGAGGACTGGAGAACAGCTAATGTGGTTCCGCTATTTAAGAAGGGTTGTAGAGATAAGCCAGGGAACTACAGGCCAGTGAATCTCATATCAGTGGTAGAGAAACTATTGGAGAAATTTCTGTAGGAGAGAATCTATCTCCACTTGGAGAGGCAAAGTTTGATCAGCATGGCTTTGTCAGAGGGAGGTCATACCTAACAAATTTGATTGAATTTTTTGAGGAGGTGACCAGGTGTGTAGATGAGGGTAGTGCATTTGATGTGGTTTCAATGGATTTCAGCAAAGCCTTTGACAAGGTCCCACATGGGAGATTTATAAAGAAGGCAAATGCACATGGGATACAGGGTAATTTGATAAGGTGGATTCAAAATTGGCTTGGTTGTAAGAGCCATGGGATGATAACAGAAGGATGCTTTAGTGACTGGAAGCCAGTGTCCAGTGGCGTACCACAGGGATCTGTGCTGAGTCCCCTATTATTTGTCATTTACATAAACAACATAGATAACTATGTGGGGGATAGGATTAGTTAATTCGGAAGAAACAAAGATTGGCCAGGTGATTAATGGTGAGGCTGAGTGTCTTGGGCTACAGGAAAGTATATTCGGGATGGTCAAATGGACAGATAAGTGGCAGATGGAATTTAACCCTGAAAAGCGTGAGGTGATACACTTTGGAAGGAGTAATTTGACAAGGAAGTATTCAATGAATGGCATGACACTAGGAAGTTCTGAGGAACAAAGGGACTATGGCATGCACGTCCATAGATCTCTGAAGGCGGAGGGGCATGTTAGTGAGCTGGTGAAAAAGGCATATGGGACACTTGCCTTGATCAATCAAGGCATAGATTACAAAAGTAGGGAGGTCATGTTGGAGTTGTATAGAAGCTTGGTGAGGCCACAGCTGGAGTACTGTGTGCAATTCTGGTTGCCACATTATAGGAAGGATGTGATTGCACTGGAAGGGGTGCAGAGGAGATTGACCAAGTTGTTGCCTAGGATGAAACATTTAAGTTATGAATAGAGGTTGGATAGACTTGGGTTGTGTTTGTTGGAGCAGAGAAGACTGATGGGCGACCTGATGGAGGTGTACAAGATTATGAGGGGCATGGACAGGGTGGATAGGGAGCAGCTGTTCCACTTAGTTGAAGGGTCAGTCACAAGAGGACATAAGTTCAAGGTGAGGGGGGCAGGAGGTTTAGAGGGGATGTGAGGAAAATACCTTTTACCCAGAGGGTGGTGAAGGTCTGGCATGCACTGCCTGGGAGGGTGGTGGAGGCAGGTTGCCTCACCTCCTTTAAAAAGTACCTGGATGAGCACTTGACATGTCATAACATTCAAGGCTATGGGCCAAGTGCTGGTAAATAGGGTTAGGTAGGTAGGTCAGGTGTTTTTCACATGTCGGTGCAGACTCGATGGGCCGAAGGACCTCTTCTGCACTGTGTGATTCTGTGATTCTGTATTTATAGACACTACTCTGCTCCTGACTGACTCCCACAGCTCTGCTCCGACTGCCTGGCCTATATCTATAGACGTTCCTCAGCTCCTGACTGTTTCCTGCAGCTCCGCTATGACTCACAGCAAGGTAGGCCTCACTCTGATGCCCGGTCTGTATTTATAGGTATTCCTCAGCTCCTGACTCTCCTGCAGCTCCGCTCCGACTCACTGGTCGGTATTTATGGATGTTCCTCAGCTCCCGACCGTCCCCCACAGCGCCGCTCTGGTCCCACTCCGCTCCCAATCACAGCATGCTAGGCCTCAATCAAATCCCAGTCTGTAGTTATAGGCGCTCCTCAGCTCCCGACTGTCTCCCTCAACTCGGCTCCACACCCACTCCTAGTATGGTTGCTCTCACTTGAATCCCCGGTCTGTATTTATAGGCGCGTCTCAGGTACCGACTGTCTCCTGCAGCTCTGCTCCGTCTCCCAACTCGTTAGGCCTCAGTCGAATCCCCGGCCTGTACTTATGGACGTTTCTCAGCTCCCATCTCTCTCCCACAGCTCTGCTCCTCCCCAACTCCCAGCAAGTTAGAACTCACTTGAATCTCCAGCCTGTATTTAAAGACGCTCCTCAGCTCAGCTCCTACACCCAGAAAGGTAGGCCGCACTCAAATCCCGGTCCATATTTATAGGTGCTCCTCAGCTCCAGACTGTCTCCCACAGCTCCACTCCTCACGCACTCCCAGTATGGTAGACCTTACTCAGATCCTCGGTCTGTATTTACAGACATTCCTCAGCTCCTGACTGTCCCCCATAGCTCTGCTCCACTGCCACTCCCAGCAAGGTAGACCTCACTTGAATCCTCAGTCTGTATTTATAGGCGCTCCTCAGCTCCAGGCTGTCTCGCGCAACTCCGCTCCAACTCCCCAATCTGTATTTACAGACGTTCCTCAGCCTCCGACGGTTCCCCACAGTGCTGCTCCAACTCCCAGCATGGTAGGCCACACTCAAATCTCCGGTCTGTATTTATAGGAGCTCCTCAGCCCGGCTCCGACACCCAGCAGGATAGGTCTCACTCGAATCCCACCAATCCACTTCAACCGCAGTGCAGCCCATGACCTCCCAACTCTCTCCAACCGCAGTGCGGCCCATTCCCCTTCCAACTCGCTCCAACCACAGTGCGGCCCATTCCCCTTCCAACTCGCTCCAACCACAGTGCGGCCCATTCCCCTTCCAACTCGCTCCAACCGCAGTGCGGCCCATTCCCCTATCAACTCGCTCCAACCGCAGTGCGGCCCATTCCCCTATCAACTCGCTCCAACCGCAGTGCGGCCCATTCCCCTCCCAACTCGCTCCAACCACAGTGCAGCCCCCTCCCAACTCTCTCCAACCGCAGTGCGGCCCATTCCCCTCCCAACTCGCTCCAACCGCAGTGCGGCCCATTCCCCTCCCAACTCGCTCCAACCGCAGTGCAGCCCATTCCCCTCCCAACTCGCTCCAACCGCAGTGCAGCCCATTTCCCTCCCAACTCACTCCAACCACAGTGCAGACTTTACTCCCCCAACTCAACACAACCCTGGTGCAGCCCTTGCCCACAAAACTCTCCTCAACTGCAGTGCAGTCCTTGCCTCCCAACACACCTCAGCCACAGTCCATCTCTTGCCCCCCCATCAAACTCAATTCAACTGCAGTGCAGTCCTTGACCCCATCTCACTCCAACCCCGGTGCAGCCCTTGCCCCCCCACAACTCATTTCAACCACTGTGCAGCCCATTACCCCATCCCCCAACTCACTCCAACCGTAGTGCAGACTTTACTCCCCTAACACACTCCAGCTGAGGTGCAGCACTTGTCCCCCCCACCAAACTTGACACAACTACAGTGAAGCCTTTGTAACCCCAACTCACCTCAACTGCACTGCAGTACCACTTTACTGTCTCTCACAGCTCCGCTCCAGCTCTGGCCCCCCAGTCTGTATTTATAGGCGCCCCACAGCCCATCTCTGACTCCCAGTAAAGATGGCCTCACCCAAAACCCTGGTCTGTATTTACAGATGTTCCTCGGCTCCCAACTGTCTCCTGCAGCTCAGCTCTGCTCCCAATCCCAGCAAGGTAGGGCTCACTGAAATCCGCAGTATCAAAGTCCCGCAATTTACCTCTACCGCAGTACAGACCTTGCACCCCAACTGTCTTCAGCTGTGCTGCAGCTCTTGCCCCCCAACTCACTCCAACTGCGCTGCAGCTCTTGCCCCCCCAACTCACTCCAACTGCACTACAGCTCTTGCCCCTCCCAACTCACTCCAACTGTGGTGTAGCCCTTGCCCCCACCAACTCATCTCAATCATGGTGCAGCCTTGCCGTTGAATTCGCTTCAACTGCAGTGCAGCTCTTCCCCCCCCCCACCCACCCCACAACCTGCCCAAACTGCAGTTTAGACCTTGCCCCATCAAACTCAACTCAACTGTGGGGCAGCCCTTGCCCCCCCCCCCCCTCCAACTCTCCTCAAACACAGTGCAGCCCATTGCCTCCCCAACTCATGTCAACTGCAGTGCAGCCTTTGCCCCCCCAACTCACCTCAGCCATGGCGTAACACTTGCCTCCACAACTCTCCTTGACCACGGTGTAGCCCCCCCACCCCAACCCACCTCAACTGCTGAAGCCCTTGCCTGCTTGCCTCCCCCACAACTCGCTCAAGCCACAGAGCAGCCTTTGCCCCCAACTTGCTTCAACCATGGTGCAGCCCGTTGCCTCCCCAACTTGCAGCAACCGTGATGTAGCTCTTGCCTCCACAACTCTCTTCAACTGCAGTGCAGCCCTTCCCCCAAAACACCTCAACTGCAGTGCAGCCTTTCCCCCCAAACTTGCTCCAGCCATGGTGCAGCACTTGCCCCCCCAACTTGCCTCAACTGCAGTGTAGCCCTTGCGCTCCCCCACCAACTCGCTCCAACCACAATGCAGCCCATGCTCCCCAAGCTCACTCCAAATGCAGTGCATCTCATGCCCCCCATTTTTTTCTCCAACCGAGGTGCAGCCCTTGCCCCCCAAACTCACCTCAACCTCAGTACAGCCCTTGCCCCACCACAACTCTCTTCAGCCACAGTGCAGCTCTTGCCCCCCCCGCAACTTGCCTCAACCACGGTGCAGCCCTTCCCCCTCATCTCACTGCAACAGCAATGCCACCCTTGCCCTGCCCAACTCGCTCAAACCACAGTGCAGCCCTTGTCCCCCCAACTCTTCTCAACCACAGCACAGCCCTTGCCCCCCAACTTACCTCAACTGCAGTGCAGCCCTTGACTGCCACTAACTCATTTGAACCGCAGGGCAGCCCTTGCCCTGGCACCACATTGTCAGCCAGTTGGGAAAGGTCTACTTGCCTGTGCCCTTGCCTTAATGCATGGCACCTCAACCTTGAGGTCCAACAGGTGACCCTTGCAAGGGCTGAGGAACATTACTGTGCACTCACCTCCGAATTCCCCTCGAAGTGCAGCTCGCCAGGTGCAGGCCTTATAAATGCTGCTGTGCAACACATCAGCGTGCAATCACGCCAACATACTCAGATGATCCAGTGTCAGGGGAAGATTCTGGCAAGCTAGGCTTATAATGTCATGCAGAAATATTCCAATGAATTTCCCGACATCGAACTGCAGGAAATGTGACCCACCATTGATGGGCAGAGTGGACGATCACAAACTGGTTTCACGACGTCGTGAAGCCAAATTTTGGCCTTCCCACCATATTTTCCACTCTCGCCCACCATGATGCCTTGCACCAGGAGGCACAGAAAACTCTGCCCAAGGAGTGGGTTAGGATAAAGAATGCATTCTAATGAGGTATGGGCAATAGGGAAAACTGGTATTACAGTGAGTAGGTTATTAAACTATGGAATAGGATCAAATAAGAAATAAAATTATTTGGAGTAATGCAGTCCGGTGAGGCTTGTGCTTAAGATGCTAAATAGAGCTGTGATGCTGTGTGGAAATGGTTAGAGGGAGAAATGACCTAAAGAATGGGATTGTTTTGAGGAATATGGGGCATGGTGAGGATTGGGCTGAGGTTTTTTTTTCTTCATGTGTGTGGGCATTGCTGGCAAAGCCAACATTTATTGTCCATCCCCAATTCCCCTTGAACTGAATATTTCAGAGGACAGTAAGAGTCAACCACATTGCTGTGGGTCTGGAGTCACACATAGGCCAGACTTCGAAGGATGGCAGATTTCCTTCCCCAAAGGACATGACTAAACCAGGTGGGTTTTTACAACAATCGATGATAGTTTCACAGTCACCATAATGGAGACTAGCTTCATATTCCAGGTTTATTAATTGAATTTAAATTCCACCAGCTGTCATGATGGGAGTTGAACCCAAGGCTCCAGAGCATTCGCTGGGGGTCTCTGGATTACTAGCCCAGTAACAATACCACTACACCACCATCTCATGCAATGGTGATAAATAGGATGAGATTGAGAACTGGATGACAAATGGGTTCCAATGAGCAATGGATAATGGTGAGGAATGGGTTAGAGTGAGAATGTAATTAAAGTGAAAATAAGTTTACAGCATGGAAACCAAGAATTCAGGGAGTTAGGCAGTAGACTAAAAAGCAAGACCTCTCAGGTTGTAATCTCTGGATTACTCCCAGTGCCACATGCTAGCGAGCTCAGAAGTAGGAGAATAGTGCAGATGAAAACGTGATTTAAGAGTTGGTGCAAGGACGGAGGGTTTTAGATTCCTGGATCACTGGGACCATTTCTGGGGAAAGTGGGACATGTACAAATGGGACGGTCTACATCTGAACCAGAGCAGGAGTAACATCCTTGTGGGTGGGTTTGTTAGTGCTGTTGGGAGGGGTTTAAACTAATTTGTCGGGGGGGCGGGGGGTGGGGGGTGGGGGCGACACAGAATGTTAGCAGAATAGGGACACATCGTAATACAGTAAAGCAATCAAGTCAGAGGGAGTACAGCTGCATTAAGTTTCAAGGGAGTAAGGCAAAGCTGGATGGCCTTTACTTTAATGCCAGTAGTATTACAGGTAAAACGGATGAATCAAGGGTGCAGATTGACACGTGGAATTGTGATATAGTAGCCATCACTGAGATGTGGTTGAGGGAGGGGCAGGATTGGAAGCTCAACATTCCGGGATACAGAATCTTTAGGCAAGACAGGGAGGGGGTAAAAGAGGAGGAGACATTGCATTATTAGTTAAGGAGTCGGTAGCTGCAGTAAGGAGAGATGATATCTCGGAGGGGGCATCAAATGAAGCTTTGTGGGTAGAGGTTAAGAATAAAAAAGGGGCAGCCACATTGTTAGGTGTTTATTATAGATCCCCAGATTGTCAGCGGGAAATTGAGGAGCAAATATGTGCACAATTTGTGGAGGTGTGTAAAAACAATAACAATAGGATAATTATATTAGGTGATTTCAACTTTCCCAACATTAATTGGGATAGACATAGTGTCAAGGACTTGGATGGAGTGGATTTCTTGAAATGTGTACAGGAGAACTTTTTAGGTCAATATGTACAGGGTCCAAGAAGCGACGGCGCTGTGCTGGACCTAATTCTGGGGAATGAAGCCGGAGGTGGCTGAGGTGGTGGTGGGGGCGCATTTTAGTGATGGCGATCACAACACGGTACAGTTTAAGATTGTTATGGGTAAAGAAATAGACAAGTTGCAAAAAAAGTTTTGGACTGGGAGAGAATGGATTTTAGTAAACTTAGGCAGGATCTGACCAGTGTAGACTGGAAGCAGCTACTGGTGGGGAAATTTACAGAGGAGCAGTGGGGGAGGGGGCGTTCATAAAGGAAATGATGAGGCACAGGCTCAACATGTTCCCTCAAGGGTGATAGGAAGGAGTAACAAGCCCAGAGAACCATGGATGATCAGAGAGGCTTTTAGCAGGTACAAGGGAAGCAAATCAGCAGAGGCATTTGTGAAGTACAGAAAGTGCAGGGTGGAGCTTAAGAAACCAATTAGGAGAGCAAAGAGGGGATATGCGAAAGCTCTGGCTGGTAAAAGTAGGGCAAATTCCAAGATATTCTATATCAATGGGAAGAGGATAACCAGGGAATGAGTACCATTAGGGACCAAGGGAGCAATCTATGGGTGGAGCCAGGGGAAATCAGTAGAGTGTTGAACGAATACTTCACATCCGTCTTCACCCAAGAGAATGAGGATGAAGGTATCAAACTCGGGGAGAGAGACTATGAGGTTCTCAAGCAAATTGATATAAGGAGTGACAAGGTATTAGAGGTGCTGGCAGACTTAAAAGTGGACAAATCTCCAGGTCCAGGTGATTTGTGTCCCAGACTGCTGAGGGAGGCAAGGGAGGAGATCACAGGGGCTCTGACCCAAACTTTTAATTCCTCTCTGGCCACGGGGGAGGTGCCAGAGGACTGGAGAACAGTCAATGTGGTCCCGCTATTTAAGAAGGGTTGTAGAGATAAGCCAGGAAACTACAGGCCAGTGAGTCTCACGTCAGTGGTAGGGAAACTATTGGAGAAATTTCTGAAGGAGAGAATCTATCTCCACTTGGAGAGGCAAGGTTTGATCAGGGATAGTCAGCCTGGCTTTGTCAGAGGGAAGTCATGCCTAACAAATTTGATTGAATTTTTTGATGAGGTGACCAGGTGTGTAGATGAGGGTAGTGTAGCTGATGTAGTTTATATGGATTTCAACAAAGCCTTTGACAAGGTCCCACATGGGACATTTATAAAGAAGGCAAATGCACATGGGATACAAGGTAATTTGATAAGATGGATTCAAAATTGGCTTAGTTATAGGAGACAGAGGGTGATGACAGAAAGATGCTTTAGTGGCTGGAAGCCAGTGTCCAGTGGCATTCCACAGGGATCTCTGCTGGGTCCCCTATTGTTCATCATTTATATAAACAACATAGATGACTATGTGGGGGGCAGGATTAGTAAGTTTTCGGATGACAAAAAGATTGGCCATGTGATAAATAGTGAGGTTGAGTGTTTTGGGCTATAGGAAGATATAGACGGGAATGGTCAAATGGGCAGGTAAGTGGCAGATGGAATTTAACCCTGAAAAGTGTGAGGTGATATACTTTGGAAGGAGTAATTTGACAAGGAAGTATTCAATGAATGGCATGACACTAGGAAGTTCTGAGGAACAAAGGGACTTTGGCATGCGTGTCCATAGATCTCTGAAGGAAGAGGGGCATGTTTGTGGGGTGGTGGAAAAAGCATATGGGACACTTGCCTTTATCAATTGAAGCATAGATTACAAAAGTAGGGAGGTCATGTTGGAGTTGTATAGAACATTGGTGCGGTCACAGCTGGAGTACTGTGTGCAGTTCTGGTCACCACATTATAGGAAGGAAGTGATTGCACTGGAGGGGGTGCAGATGAGATTCACCAGGATGTTGCCAAGGATGAAATATTTATGTTATGAAAAGAGGTTGGATGAACTTGGGTTGTTTTCATTGGAGCAGAGAAGACTGATGGGCGACCTGATTGAGGTGTACAAGATTGTGAGGGGCATGGACAGGGTGGATGAGGAGCAGCTGTTCCCCTTAGTTGAAGGGGACATCATTTCAAGGTGAGGGGCAGGAGGTTTAGTGGGTCTGCGAGGAAAACCTTTTTACCCAGAGAGTGGTGATGGTCTGTAATGCATTGCCTGGGAGGGTGGTGGAGGTTTAAGGCCTGACAGCCTTTAAAAAGTACCTGTGTGAGCACATGGCATGTTATACCATTCAAGGCTATGGGCCAAGAGCTGGTAAAAGGGATTAGGTAGATCAGGTGTTTCTCACATGTCGGTACAGACTCGATGGGCCGAATGGCCTCTTCTGTAATCTTTGATTCTGTGAAAAGCATTATAATGAGGAAAGACATTTAGTGGCAGAAATGGTTTATGATGTGGCATGTGATTAAGGTGAGCTGCCTTCTTGAGCTGCTGCAGTCCATGTGGTGTAGGTACACCCACAGTGCTGTTAGGGAAGGACTTCCAGGATTTTGACCGAGTGACAATGAAGGAACGGTGATATGTTTCCAAGTCATGATGGTGAGTGACTTGGAGGGGAGCTTCCAGGTGGTGGTGTTCCCATGTATCTGTTGCCCTTGTCCTTCTAGGTAGTAGTGGTCATGGGTTTGGAAGGTGCTGTCTAAGGAGCCTTGATGAATTCCTGCAGTGCATCTTGTAAATGGTACACACTGCTGCTGCTGTGCGTCAGTGGTGGAGGGAGTGAATGTTTGTGGATGTGGTGCCAATCAAGTGGGCTGCTTTGTCCTGGACGGTCTCAAGCTTCTTGAGTGTTGTTGGAGCTGGACTCATCCAGGCAAGTGGAGAGTATTCCATCACACACCTGACTTGTGCCATGTAGATGGTGGGCAGGCTTTGGGGAGTCAGCTGATTAGTTACTCACTGCAGGATTCCTAGCCTCTGACCTGCTCTTGCAGCCACAGTTTTTATCTGACTAGTCCAGTTCAGTTTCTGGTCAATGGTAACATCCAGGATGTTGATATTGGGGGATTCAGTGATGGTAATGCCATTGAATGTCAATGAGTGATGATTAGATTCTCTCTTGTTGGAGATGGTCATTGCCTGGCTTGAATATTACTTGCCACTTGTCAGCCCAAGGCTGGATATTGTCCAGGTATTGCTGCATTTGGACATGGACTGCTTCAGTATCTGGGGAGTCGCGAATGGTGTTGAACATTGTGCAATCATTAGCGAACATCCCCACTTCTGACCTTATGATGGAAGGAAGGTCATTGATGAAGCAGCTGAAGATGGTTGGGCCGAGCCCACTATACTGAGGAACTCCTGTAATGATGTCCTGGTGCTGAGATGCATGACCTCCAACAACCACAACCATCTTCCTTTGTGCTAGGTATGACTCCAACCAGCAGAGAGTTTTCACCCCTGATTCCCATTGACTCCAGTTTTGTTAGGGGTCCTTGATGCCACACTCGGTCAAATGCTGCCTTGATGTCAAGGGCAGTCACTCTCACCTCACCTCTGGAGTTCAGCTCTTTTGTCCATATTTGAACCATGGCTGTAATGAGGTCAGGATCTGAGTGGCCCTGATGGAACCCAAACTGGGTGCCAGTGAGCAGATTATTGCTAAGCAAGTGCACTGTTGATGACCCCTTCCATCACTTTACTGATGATCAAGAGTAGACTGATGGGGCAGTAATTGGCTGGGTTGGATTTGTCCTGCTTCTTGTGTACAGGACATACCTGAACAATTTTCCTCATAGCCGGGTAGATGACCGTGTTGTAGCTGTACTGGAACAGCTTGGCAAGGGGCATGGCAATTTCTGGAGCACAAGCCTTCAGTATTGTTGCCGGTATATTGTCAGGGCCCATAGCTTTTGCTGTATCCAGTGCCTTCAGACATTTCTTGAAAACATGTGGAGTGAATCGAATTGGCTGAAGACTGGCATCTGTGATGCTGGGGACCTCCGGAGGAGGCTGAGATGGATCATCCACTTGGCACTTCTGGCTGAAGATTGTAGCAAATGCTTCAGCCTTACCTTTTGCACTGATGTGCTGGGCTCCTCCATTATTGAGGATGGGGATATTTGTGGAGCCTCCTTTTCCAGTAAGTTGATTAATTGTCCACCACCATTCACAACTGGATGTGGCAGGACTGCAGAGCTTAGATCTGATCCGTTGTTTGTGGGATAATTTAGCTCTGTCTGTCACTTGCTGCTTATGCTGTTTGGCACAAAAGTAGTCCTGCATTATAGCTCTACCAGGTTGACACCTCATTTTTAGATATGCCTGATGCTGCTCCTGGCATGCCCTCCCGCACTCTTAATTTAACCAGGGTTGATCCCCTGGCTTGATGATAATGGTAGAGTGTGGGATAAGCTGGGCCATGAGGTTACAGATTGTGTTCGAGTACAATTCTGCTGCTGCTGCTGATGGCCCACAGTGCCTCATGGATGCCTAGTCTTGAATTGCTTGATCTGTTTGAAATCTATCCCATTTAGCATGGTGGTAATGCCACACAACACGATGGAGGAGCATCAAGACATAGGAGCAGATGTGGGTCATTCCGCCATTTGAGC
The DNA here is from genome assembly GCF_017639515.1 of Carcharodon carcharias. Classification (NCBI taxonomy): domain Eukaryota; kingdom Metazoa; phylum Chordata; class Chondrichthyes; order Lamniformes; family Lamnidae; genus Carcharodon; species Carcharodon carcharias. The sequence continues at coordinate 88,176,876 of NC_054480.1, read as the reverse complement.
CTGCTCTGCCGTTCAATAAGATCATGGCTGATCTGATTATGGTCACAACTCCAATTTGCAGTCTGCCCTCTGTAACCCTTGACTCCCTTATCTATCAAAAATCTGTCTAACTCAGCCTTGAATAAAGCCAATGATCCAGGCTCCACTGCTCCCTGGGGAAGAGAATTCCACAGACTAATGATCCTTGGAGAGAAAAAAATTCTCCTCATCTCTGTCTTCAAAGGGAGACTTCTTATTCTAAAACTGTGTCCCCTTGTTGTGGAGATCCCACAAAAGGAAACATCCTCCAGTAACCAGATAAAAACAAAAAAACTGCGGATGCTGGAAATCCAAAACAAAAACAGAATTACCTGGAAAAACTCAGCAGGTCTGGCGGCATCGGTGGAGAAGAAAAGAGTTGACGTTTCGAGTCCTCATGACCCTTCAACAGAACTAGGTGAATCCAAGGAAAGGGGTGAAATATAAGCTGGTTTAAGGTGTGTGTTTGTGTGGGGGGGTGCGGTGTTGGGTGGGGGGAGAGATGTTTAAAAGATGTCACAAAAGATGTCACAGATGTCTGTGACATCTTTTGATGATTTGCTTCTATCACTGCTTGCTTGTCCCTACAACCACACCACCCCCCTCCACTTCTCTCCCCCCACCCAACCAACCCCCCCCCCACCCCCCCCCACGCACCTTAAACCAGCTTATATTTCACCCCTTTCCTTGGATTCACCTAGTTCTGTTGAAGGGTCATGAGGACTCAAAACGTCAACTCTTTTCTTCTCCACCGATGCTGCCAGACCTGCTGAGTTTTTCCAGGTAATTCTGTTTTTGTTTTGGATCCTCCAGTAACCACCCTGTCAAGTCCCCTCGGGATCTTATATGTTTCAATAAGATCCCTTCTCATTCTCCTAATCTCCAAAGTGGATAGGCCCAACCCGCTCAACATTTCCTCATAGGATTACCCCCACATCCCAGGAATGATCCGAGTGAATCTCCTCTCCGCTGCTTCTTATGTAATTTTATCCTTTTTTCAAAGAATATCCCAGATGTGGTTTCACCAAGGCCCTGTACAGCTAACAGTATAACCTCCCTACTTTTATATTTCTTTCCCCACTTCCTCAGGATATCCTCAATGTGAAGCCAGGCTTTATCTCCACTGTGCGGTGGTCACTCCTACTGATACCGTCATGGACAGATACATCTGTGGCAGGCAGGTTGGTGAGGATGAGGTCAAGTATGTTTTTCCCTCTTGTTGGTTCCCTTACCATCTGCCGCAGACCCAGTCTAACAGCTATGTCCTTTAGGACTCGGCCAGTAGTGGTGCTATCAAGCCACTCTTGGTGATGGACATGGAAATCTCCCACCCAGAGTACCCTTCCCACCCTCAGTGCTTCCTCCAAGTGGTGTTCAACATGGAGGATACTGATTCATCAGCTGAGGGAGGGCGGTACGTGATAATCAGCAGAAGGTTTCCTTGCCCATGTTTGACCTGATGCCATGAGACTTCATAGGGTCAGGAGTTTAGTACCCCCAGAGCAACTCCCTCTGACTGTATACCACTGTGTTACCACCTCTGCTGGCTCTGTCCTGCCAGTAGGACAAGACATACCCAGGGATGGTGGTGTCAGGGACATTATCTGTAAGATATGTTTCTGTGAGGATATCAGGCTGTTGCTTTACTAGTCTGTGGGACAGCTCTCCCAGTTTTGGCACTTGTCCCCAGATGTTAGTAAGGAGGTCTTTGCAGGATCGACAGGGCTGAGTTTGCTGTTGTCGTTTCCGGTGCCTGGGTCGATGCCAGGTGGCCCATCCAGTTTTATTCCTTTCATTGCTTTTTAAGCAGTTTCATACAACTGAGGGTCTTGCTCGGCCATTTCAGAGGGTATTAAAGAGTCAACCACATTGCAGTGGGTCTGGAGTCACATGTAGGCCAGACCGGGATTGGAGTATGGAATGGGATTGGAGTGGGGAATGGGTTTGGACTGGAGAATGGGGTTGGAGTGAGGAATGGGATTGGATTGGGTCCAGGTTTGGACAGGAGAATGGGGTTGGAATGGGGAATGGGTTGAAGTGGGGAATGGGATTGGAACTAGGGAGTGGGATTTGAGTGGGGAATGGGACTGGACTGGGGGATGGGTTTGGACTGGGGGATGGGATTGGATTGGGGGATGGGATTGGAGTGCGGAATGTGTTTCGAGTGCGGAATGTGTTTGGAGGGGGCAGTGTGTTTGGAGTGCGGAATAGGATTAGAACTGGGGAATGGGATTAGACTGGGAAATGAGGTTATGCTGGGTAATGGGATTGGGGTGAGGAACAGTGTTGCTGTGAGGGATGGGATTAGAATGAATCGGATTATGGTGAGGAATGTGGGTACAGCGATGGAGTGTGATTGGAGCGAGGAATCAGTTTGGACTGAGGAATGGGATTATTGTGAGGAAGATCAGGGGAAATAACTCGCTGGTTGGAGTCATACCTCACAAAAAGGAAGATGATTGTGGTTGTTGAAGGTCAATCATCTCAGCACCAGGACATCATTGCAGGAGTTCCTCAGGGTAGAGTTCTTGGCCCAACCATCTTTAGCTGCTTCATCAATGACCTTCCTTCCATCATAAGGTCAGAAGTGGGGATGTTCGCTGATGATTGCACAATGTTCAGCACCATTCACGAATCCACAGATACTGAAGCAGTCCATGTCCAAATGCAGGAAGACCTGGACAATATCCAGGCTTGGGCTGACAAGTAGTAAGTAATGTTCGTGCCACACAAGTGCCAGGCAATGACCATCTCCAACAAGAGAGAATCTAACCATCAACCATTGATGTCCACTGGCATTTCCATCACTGAATACCCCACTGTCAACATCCTGGGGGTTACCTTTGACCAGAAATGGAATAATAGTAAGTAATTCAGTTATAGTGATGAACGGGATTATAATAATGAATATAATTACACTTAGCAATGCTATTACAATGAAGAATGAGTTTACAGTGAGGAATAGGATTAGAATGAGGAATAGGATTAGAGTGAGGAATGGGATTACAGTGAAGAATGGGATCAGAGTGAGGAATGGGCTCAGAGTGAGGAATGGGATTAGAGTGAGGATTAGGATTATAGGCAAAAGAAGGACTAAGAGACAGACCACCCCCCCCCCCCCATTTAGAAGAGCAAGAGGACACAAAGACAGTGACCACCCCCCTCACCTAGAAGAGCGAGAGGACCCAGAGACAGTGACTCCCCACCACCTAGAAGAATGAGAGGACCCAGTCCATTCTGTGCCTCCACAGTGCAGAGGCCATGTTCTGAGAGAAACCAGAGTGTGACATCATAGGAAAGCAGGTAAGTGCTCGGTTGGTGAATAATCTTTAGCTTATCTTCCGAACTCATTTAAGTTTTTAAGAATTGTAAGGTTTTATTAGTTGTAGTAAGGTTTACTAGCAATAGTAAAGATTATTGGGAGTAGAAGAGCTCATTAATTATAAATAAATTAATACAAATGATTAGGAGGCCAAGTTGCAGATCAGGATGTAGATAAGGAGGAGCCTCAGACTCTGCCATTGTCTAACAGGTTCATGCTCCTCTCAGCCTGTATGGATGAGACCGGTGGCTGCAGGGTGGTTGAGTAAACTGGCCATGTCACCGTGGAACAGGAATCTATTCAACCAGGGGGAGTTAATAGGAATATAGTGCCAGTAGGGGACAGTATAGTTAGGGGGATAGACACTGTTCTCTGCAGCCGAAAGCTGGAGCCCAGACAGCTGCATTTCCTGCCCACTACCAGGGATTGGAATATCTGCTCTGAGATGGAGTGGAACTTGAAATGGGAGGGAGAGAATCTAGCCGTCGTGGTCCATGAGGGTACCAATGTCATAGGTAGAACTAGGAAAGAGGTTCTGCTGAGGGACTATGAGCAGCTCGGGGCCAAATTAAAAAGCAGAACCTCAAAAGTAATAATCTCTGGATTAGAATCACAGAATCACAGAGTGCAGGAGAGGCCCTTCGGCCCATCGAGTCTGCACCAACATGCAGGAAACATTTGACCTACCTACCTAATCCCATTTACCAGCACTTAGCCCATAGCCTTGAATGTTATGACATGCCAAGTGCTCATCCAGGTACTTTTTAAAGGATGTGAGGCAACCCGCCTCCACCACTCTCCCAGGCAGCGCATTCCAGACCATTACCACCCTCTGGGTAAAAAAGTTTTTATTCACATCCCCCCTAAACCTTCTGCCCCTCACCTTGGACTTATGTCCCCTTGTGACTAGCCCACAACTAAGGGGAACAACTGCTCCCTGTCCACCCTGTCCATGCCAATCATAATCTTGTACACCTCCAACAGGCCAGCCCTTCAGCCTTCTCTGCTCCAACGAAAACAACCCAAGTCTATCCAACCTCTCTTCATAACTTAAATATTTCATCCCAGGCAACATCCTGGTGAATCTCCTCTGCACTCCCTGCAGTGCAATCACATCATTCCTATAATGTGGTAACCAGAACTGCACACAGTACTCCAGCTTTGGCCTCACCAAGGTTCTATACAACTCCAACATGACCTCCCTACTTTTGCAATCCATGTCTCGATTCTTAAAGGCTAATGTCCCATATGCCTTTTTCACCTCCCCACTAACATGCCCCTCTGCCTTCAGAGATCTATGGACACACATGCCAAGGTCCTTTTGTTCCTCAGAAATTCCTAGTGTCATGGCGTTCATTGAATACTTCCTTGTCAAATTACTCCTTCCAAAGTGTATCACCTCACAATTTTCAGGGTTAAATTCCATCTGCCACTTATCTGCCCATTTGACCATCCCATCTATATCTTCCTGTAGCCCAAGACACTCAACCTCACTATTAACTACCCGGCCAATCTTTGTGTCATCCAAAAACTTACTAATCCTGCCCCCCACATAGTCATCTATGTTGTTTATATAAATGACAAATAATAGGGGACCCAGCACAGATCCCTGTGGTACACCACTGGACACTGGCTTCCAGCCACTAAAGCATCTTTCTGTCCTCACCCTCTGTCTCCAAACCTAAGCCAATTTTGAATCCACTTTATCAAATAACCCAGTATCCCATGTGCATTTGCCTTCTTTATAAGTCTCCCATGTGGGACCTTGTCAAAGGCTTCGCTGAAATCCATATAAACTACATCAAATGCACTATCCTCATCTACACACCTGGTCACCTCCTCAGAAAGTTCAATCAAATTTGTTAGGCATGACCTCCCTCTGACAAAGCCATGCTGACTATCCCTGATGAAACCTTGCCTCTCCAAGTGGAGATGGATTCCCTCCTTCAGAATTTTCTCCAATAGTTTCCCTACCACTGACATGAGATTCACTGGCCTGTAGTTCCCTAGCTTCTCTCTACAACCCTTCTTAAATAGCAGAACCACATTAGCTGTTCTCCAGTTCTCTGGCGCCTCCCCCGTGGGCAGAGAGGAATTAAAAATTTGGGTCAGAGCCTCTGCGATCTTGGCCCTTGCCTCCCTCAGCAGTCTGGGACTCAAAACATCCGGACCTGGAGATTTGTCCACTTTAAAGCCTGCCAACACCTCCAATACCTTGTCACTCCTTATATCAGTTTGATCAAGAATTTTGCAGTCTCTCTCCCCAAGTTCGATACCTTCATCCTCTATCCCTTGGGTGAAGACAGATGTGAAGTATTCAGTCAACACTCTACCGATGTCCTCTGGCTCCACCCATAGATTGCCCCCTTCGTCCCTAATGGTACTCTTTCCCTGGTTATCCTCTCCCATTAATATACTTATAGAATACCTTGGGATTCTCCCTACTTTTACCAGCCAGAGCTTTTTCATATCCCCTGTTTGCTCTCCTAATTGCTGTCTTAAACTCCACCCTGCACTGTCTGTACTCCACTGATGCCTCCGCTGACTTGTTCCCCTTGTACCTGCTAAAAGTCTCTCTTTTCCCTCTCATCGTATCATGAATATCTTTGGTCATCCATGGTTCTCTGGGCTTGTTACTCCTTCCTATCACCCTAGAGGGAATATGTTGAGTCTGTATCCTCCCCATTTCCTTTTTGAATGCCCCCCACTGCTCCTCTGTAGATTTCCCCACGAGTAGCTGGTCCCAGTTTACCTTGGCCAGATCCTGCTTTATTTTCCTAAAATCCACTCTCCCCCAATCCAAAACATTTTTTTGCAACTTGTCTATTTTTTTGTCCATAACAAATTTAAACTGTACCATTACTACCAGAGCCATGAACAAATTGGCATAGGGTAAATTAGATTAGAGAGTTAAATGCATAGCTCAAAGATATCTGTGGGATAAATGGGTTTTGATTCATAGGGCATAGGTACCAGTACCAGGGAAAGTGGGAGCTGTACCGTTGTGACAGTCGACACCTGAACCGCACTGGGACAAAGTGTTCTGGCGGGTCACATAACTAGGAGGGTGTAGAGGGATTTAAATTAAATTGTAAGGGCAAGGGATCAAGTTTGGGAAGATAAACTAAGTAGGGAAGACAAGGCTGGAGAGCAAGGTAGGAAAATGGGAAAGGATGAACAGAGAGTGGCGGAAAGGGACAGAGTGTACAAACTGAAGAGTGCACAAGCAGATACAACCAGAGGTTACAAAAACAGCAAAATAAACAGAACTAAAGGATCTGTATGTGAATGCACATGACATTCATAACAGTACAGATGAACTGATTACAACGAGGGATGTGTTTAGAATGAGGAATGGGATTACACTGCTGGATGTGTTTTGTTTGAGGAATGGGATTGCAGTGAGGGATGGATTTTGGAAAAGGAATAGGATTACAGTGAGGGATGGGTTTAGGGAGAGGAATGAGATTACAGTGAGGGATAGGTTTAGGGAGAGGAATGGGATTACAGTGAGGGAAGGGTTCAGGGAGAGGAATGGGATTACAGTGAGGGATGGGTTCAGGAAGAGCAATAGGATTACAGTGAGGGATATGTTTAGACAGAGGAATAGGATTAGAGTGAGTGATGGGTTTACTGTGAGGAATGAGATTGCACTGCCGGATGTGTTTAGTTTAAGGAATGGGATTAGAAAGAGGGATGGGTTTTCTGTGAGAAATTGGATTGCAATGAGGGATTGGTTTAGAGTGAGTAATTGGATTAAAATGAGGAATCAGTTTTTTGTGAGGAATGGGACTGCATGGGTCTAAAGTGTGGAATGGGATTACAATGAGCAATGCAGTAACAGTGAACAATAGGATTACAATGTGAGATGGGTTTAGAGTGAGGAATGGGATTATAGTGAGGGATGGGTTTAGAGTGAGGAATTGGATTATAGTGAGGGATTACAATTAGGGATTGGTTTAAAGTGTGGATTGGGGTTAGAGTGAGTGATGAATTTACTGTGAGGAATGAGATTACACTGCCAGATGGGTTTAGTTTGAAGAATGGGATTACAAAGAGGGATAAAATTAGATTGAGTGAGAGATTACAGTGGAGATTGAGATTACACTGGTGGACGCGTTTAGTGTGAGGAATGGGATTACTATGAGCAATGGATTTACAATGAGAAATTGGATTACAATGTGCAATGGGTTTTGAGTGAGGAATGGGATTAAAATGGAGAATGGGTTTAGATTGAGGAATGGAATTACAATGAGGGATGGGTGTACATTGAGGAATGGGATTACAATGAGCCATGCATTACAGTGAGCAATGGGTTACAATGAGAGATGTGTTAAGAGTGAGGAATGGGATTAGAATGAGGGATGGGTTTAGATTGAGGAATGGGATTACAATTTGTGATGGGTTTAAATTGAGGAATGGAATTACAATGAGGAATGGGTGTACTGTGAGGAATGGGATTACAAGGCACGATGGGTTTAGGGTGAGGAGTGGGATTACAATGAGTGATGGATTTAGTGTGAGAAATGAGATTACAATGACGATTAGTTAATATTGAGGAATGTGATTAAAATGAGGGATGGGCTTAGTATGAGAAATGTGTTTTCAATGAGAGTTTGGTTTGGAGTGAGGAATAGGACTGCAATAATTGATCGATTTAGAGTGAGAAATGAGATTACAATAAGGATAAGTGTACAGTAAGGAATCGGATTACAATGAGAGATGGGTTTAGAGTGGGGAATGGGATTACAATGAAGGATGGGTTTATAGTGAGGAACATCATTACAATTAACGATGATTACCGTGAGGATCACTGAATCACAGAATCACAGTGCAGAAGAGGCCCTTCGGCCCATTGAGTCTGCACCGGCACATAAGAAACACCTGAACTACCTTCCTAATTCCATTTACCAGCACTTGGCCCAAAGCCTTGAAGGTTATAATGTGCCAAGTGCTCATCCAGGTACTTTTTAAAGGATGTGAGGCAACCCGCCTCCACCACCTTCCCAGGCAGTGCATTCCAGACTGTCACCCCCCTCTGAGTAAAAAAGTTTTTCCTCACATCCCCCCTAAACCTCCTGCCCCTCACCTTGCACTTATGCCCCATTGTGACTGACCCTTCAACTAAGGGGAACAGCTGCTCCCTATCCACCCTGTCCGTGCCCTTCATAATCTTGTACACCTCAATCAGGTCGCCCCTCAGACTTATCTGCTCCAATGAAAACAACCCAAGTCTATCCAACCTCTCTTCAAAACTTAAATGTTTCATCCCAGGCAACATCCTGGTGAATCTCATCTGCACCCCCTCCAGTGCAATCACATCATTCCTATAATGTGGTGACCAGAACTGCACACAGTACTCCAACTGTGGCCTCACCAAGGTTCTATACAACTCCAACATGACCTCCTGACTTTTGTAATCTATGCCTCGATTAATAAAGGCAAGTGTCCCAAATGCCTTTTTCACCACCCCACTAATATGCCCCTCTGCCTTCAGAGATCTATGGACACACATGCCAAGGTCCTTTTGTTCCTCAGAAATTCCTAGTATCCCGCCGTTCATTGAATACTTCCTTGTCAAATTACTCCTTCCAAAGTGTATCACCTCACAATTTTCAGGGTTAAATTCCATCTGCCACTTATCTGCCCATTTGACCGTCCCATCTATATCATCCTGTAGCCCAAGACACTCAACCTCATTGTTAACCACCCGGCCAATCTTTGTGTCATCCAAAAACTTACTAATCCTGCCCCCCACATAGTCATCTATGTCGTTTATATAAATGACAAATAGTAGGGGACCCAGCACAGATCCCTGTGGTACGCCACCAGACACTGGCTTCCAGCCACTAAAGCATCCTTCTGTCCTCACCCTCTGTCTCCAACAACTAAGCCAATTTTCAATCCACCTTATCAAATAACCCTGTATCCCATGTGCATTTGCCTTCTTTATAAGTGTCCCATGTGGGACCTTGTCAAAGGCTTTGCTGAAACCCATGTAAACTACATCATCTGCACTACCCTCATCGACACACCTGGTCACCTCCTCAAAAAATTCAATAAAATTTGTTAGGCATGACCTCCCTCTGACAAAGCCATGCTGACTATCCCTGATCAAATCTTGCCTCTCCAAGTGGAGATAGATTCTGTCCTTCAGAACTTTCTCCAAAAGTTTCCCTACCACTGACATGAGATTCACTGGACTGTAGTTCCCTGGCTTCTCTCTACAACCCTTCTTAAATAGCAGAACCACATTAGCTGTTCTCCAGTCCTCTGGCACCTCCCCCGTGGCCAGAGAGGAATTAAAAATTTGGGTCAGAGCCCCTGCGATCTCCTCCCTTGCCTCCCTCAGCAGTCTGGGGCACGAATCATTTGGACCTGGAGATTTGTCCACTTTTAAGCCTGCCAACACCTCCAATACCTTGTCACTCCCTAAATCAATTTGCTTAAGAACCTCACAGTCTCTCTCCCCGAGTTTGATGCCTTCATCCTCATTCTCTTGGGTGAAGACAGATGTGAAATCTTCCTGCAATACTCTACCGATATCCTCTGGCTCCACACATAGATTGCCCCCTTGGTCCCTTATGGGCCCTTCTAATGGGATTACAATGAGGGATGGGTTTAGATTTGAGAATAGGATTACAATAAGGGATGGATTTAGTGTGAGGAATGGGATTACAATGTGGGAAGGGTTTACAGTGAGGAATTGGATTACAATGAGCGATGGGTTTGGAGTGAGGTATCGGATTAGAATGGTACATGGTTTTAGATTGAGGAATGGGATTACAATACAGGATCCCACAACGAATGAATCAGATCTAAGCTCTGCAGTCCTGCCACATCCAGTTGTGAATGTTGGTGGACAATTAAACAACTCACTGGAGGAGGAGGCTCCACAAATATCCCCAGCCTCAATGATGGAGGAGCCCAGCACATCAATGCAAAAGATAAGGCTGAAGCATTCACAACAATCTTCAGCCTGAAGTCCCAAGTGGATGATCCACCTCTGCCTCCTCTGGAGCTACCCAGCATCATAGATGCCAGTCTTAAGTCAATTTGATTCACTCCACATGATATCAAGAAATGGATGAAGGCACTGGATACTGCAAAGGATATGGGCCCTAACAATATTTTGGCAATAGTACTGAAGACTTGTGTTCCAGAACTTGTTGCACCCCTAGCCAAGCTGTTCCAGTACAGCTACAACACTGGCATCTACCCGGCAATGTGGAAAATTGCCTAGCTATGTCCTGTACACAAAAAGCAGGACAAATCCAACCTGGCCAATTACCGACCCATCAGTTTACTCTCCATTATCAGTAAAGTGACAGAAGGGGTCATCAACAGTGCTATCAAGCGGCACTTGCTTAGCAATAACCTGCCCAGTTTGGTTTCCATCAGAGCAAGAGAGCTGAACTCCCAAGGTGAGGTGAGAGTGATTGCTCATGAGATCAAGGCAGCATTTGACTGAGTATGGCATCAAGGAGACCAAGCAAAATTGGAGTCAATGGGAATCAGGGGGAAAACTCTCCACTGGTTGGAGTCATCCCTAGCTCAAAGGAAGATGGTTGTGGTTGTTGGAAGTCAGTCATCTCAGCTCCAGAACACCACTGCAGGAGTTCCTCAGGGTAGTGCCCTCGGCCCAACCATCTTCCGCTGCTTCATCAATGACCTTCCTTCCATCATAAGGTTAACTATGTGATGTTCACTGATGATTGCACAATGTTCAGCACCATTCGCGACTCCTCAGATAATGATATCCAAATGCAGCAAGATCTGGACAATATCCAGGCTTGGGCTGACAAGTGACTAGTAACAAATGCGCCACACAAGTGTCAGGCAATGACCATCTCCAACAAGACAGAATCCAACCATCACCCCTTGATGTTCAACGGCATTATGATCACTGAATCCCCCACTATCAATATCCTGGGTGTTACCATTGACCAGAAACTGAACTGGACTAGCCATAAAAATACTGTGCCTACAAAGGCAGGTCAGAGACTAGGAATTGTGCAATGAGTAACTCACCTCCTGACTCCCCAAAGCTTGTCCACCATCTACAAGGCACAATTCAAGAGTGTGATGGAATACTCTCCACTTGCCTGGATGAGTGCAGCTCCCACAACAGTGAAGAAGCTGGACACCATCCAGGACAAAGCAGCTGTTTTATTGGCATCACATCCACAAACATTCACTCCCTCCACCACTGATGCACAGCAGCAGTAATGTGGATCATCTACAAGATGCACTGCAGGAACTCACCAAGTCTCCTTGAACAGCACCTTCCAAACCCATGACCACTACCATCTAGAAGGACAAGGACAGCAGATAGATGGAAACACCACCACGTGGACGTTCCCCTCCGAGTCACTCACCATCCTGATTTGGAAATATATCACCGTTCCTTCACTGTTGCTGGGTCAAAATCCTGGAACACCCTTCCTTACAGCACTGTGGGTGTAACTGCACTGCATGGACTGCAGCGCTTAAAGAAGGCAGCTCACCACCACCTTCTCAAGGGCAATTAGGGATGGGCAATATACGCTAGCCCAACCAGCGAAGCCCACATCTCGTGAATGATTAAAAATAATTGTAATTCCATCCCTCACTGTCGAGTGAGGAATGTAATTATTGTGAGGGATAGGATTAGTGTAAGAATTGGGATTACAAAAATAGATGGGTTTGGAGTGAGGAATGGAATTACAATGAGAGATGGATGTGCAGGGATTAAAGTAAGGGTTATCTTTACAGTGAGGAATATGATTCCAGTTACAATGGGTTTGCTGTGAGGAATGTAATTAAAGTGAGGGATGGGTTTAGTGTGAAGTATGGGATTACAATGAGGGATCAGTTTCGAGTAAGGGTAATTGGATTACAATGAACGATGGGTGTATAGTCGTGAATGTGATTACAATGAGGGATGGGTTTAGAGTGAGGAATGGGATTACAATGAGGGATGGGTGTATTGTGAGGAATGGGCTTACAATGAAAGATCAGTTTGGAGTGAGAAATGGCACTACAATGAAGGATGGTTTTAGAGCAGGTAATGGGATTACAATGAGCGTTGTGTTTAGCGCGAGGAATGGGATTTCATTGTCAGATGGGTGTACAGTGAGGAATAGGATTACAATGAGGGATGGGATTAGAGTGAGGAATGGGATTACAATGAGAGATGGGTTTGGAGGATGGAATGAGATTACAATGAGGCATGAATGTACAGTGAGGAATTGATTACTATGAGGGATGGGTTCAGAATGAGGAATGGAATCTCAATGGGGATGTGTTTAGAATAAGGAATGGGTTCACAATGAGCCATGGGTTTAGATTTGGAAATGGGATTTCAATGACTAATGGGTTTAGAGTGCGGAATGGGATTACAGTGAGGGATGGGTGTACAGTGAGGAATGGAAGTGCAATGAGGGATCAGTTTGGAGTGAGGAATGGCATACAATGAGGGATGGTTTTAGAGCGGGAAATGGGATTACAATGAATGTATAAAGACAAAAAACTGCAGATGCTAGAAATCCAAAACAAAAACCTGGAAAAACTCAGCAGGTCTGGCAGCATCGGCAGAGAAGAAAAGAGTTGACGTTTCGAGTCCTCATGACCCTTCAACAGAACTGAGTGAATCTAAGGAGTGGGGTGAAATATAAGCTGATTTAAGGTTGGGGGGGGTGGTGCCGGGTGGTGGTGGGAGGAGAGAATTGGGGGGTGGGGTGGTGTGGTTGTAGGGACAAGCAAGCAGTGATAGGAGCAGATAATCAAAAAATGTCATAGACAAAAGAACACAGGCGTTGAAGGTGGTGATATTATCTAAACAAATGTGCTAATTAAGAATGGATGGTAGGGCACTCAAAGTACAGCTCTAGTCGGGGTGGGGTGGAAAGGCTAGCAGGGCTTAAAAGATTTAAAAATAATGGAAATAGGTGGGAAAAGAAAAATCTATATAAATTATTGGAAAAAACTAAAGGAAGGGGGAAGAAATAGGACTAACCTCATCTCCTCTGGAGATCTTCCTCCCACAGCTTCCAACCAGATAGTCGCCCAACTTCGGACGGCCCGCTTCTACCTCCTACCAAAAATCCACAAACAGAACTGTCCCGGTAGACTGATCATGTCAGCTTGCTCCTGCTCCATGGAGCTCATTTCTCATTATCTTGACTCCCTTCTCTCTCCCCTTGTCCAGTCCCTTCCCACCTACATCCATGATTCCTCTGACACCTTACGTCACATCAACAATTTCCAGTTCCCTGGCCCCAACCACTTCCTCTTCACCATGGACATCCAATCCCTCTACACCTCCGTCGCCCACCAGAATGGTCTGAGGACCGTTAGCTTCTTCCTCGAACAGAGGCCCGAAAAATCCCCATCCACCACTACTCTCCTCCGTCTGGCTGAACTTGTTCTCGCACTGAACAATTTCTCCTTCATTCCTCCAAATAAAAGGTGTGGCTATGGGTACCTGCATGGGTCCCAGCTATGCCTGTCTCTTTATGGGGTATGTGGAATATTCCTTGTTCCAGTCCTACTCCGGCCCCCTTCCACAACTCTTTCTCCGGTACATCGATGATTACTTCGGTGCTGCTTCATGCTCTCGTCTGGACTTGGAAAAATTTATTAATTTTGCTTCCAATCTCCACCCCTCCATCATTTTCACATGGTCCATCTCTGACACTTCCCTTCCGTTCCTTGACCTCTCTGTCTCAATCTCTGGTGATAGACTGTCCACCAATATCCATTACAAGCCTACTGACTCCCATAGCTACCTCGGCTACAGCTCCTCACACCCCGTTTCCTGTAAGGACTCCATTCCATTCTCACAGTTCCTTCACCTCCATCGCATCTGTTCCACTGATGCTACCTTCAAAAACAGTTCCTCTGATATGTCCTCCTTCTTCATTAACCGAGGTTTTCCACCCACGGTCATTGACAGGGCCCTCAACCGTGTCCGGTCCATCTCCCGCGCATCCGCCCTCACGCCTTCACCTCCCTCACAGAAACATGATAGCATCCCCCTTGTCCTCACTTATCACCCCACCAGCCTCCGCATTCAAAGGATCATCCTTTGACATTTCCGTCAACTCCAGCATGAGGCTACCACCAAACACATCTTCCCTTCACCACCTCCGGGACACCCTGGTCCACTCCTCTATCACCCCCTACTCCTCAACCCCCACCTTTGGCACCTCCCCATGCCCACGCAAAACATGCAACACCTGCCCCTTCACTTCCTCTCTCCTCAACGTCCAAGGGCTCAAACACTCCTTTCAAGTGAAGCAGCATTTCACTTGCATTTCCCCCAACTTAGTCTATTGCATTCATTGCTCCCAATGCGGTCTCCTCTACATTGGAGAGACCAAATGTAAACTGGGCGACCGCTTTGCAGAACACCTGCGGTCTGTCTGCAAGAATGACCCAAACCTCCCTGTCGCTTGCCATTTTAACACTCCACCCTGCTCTCTTGCCCACATGTCTGTCCTTGGCTTGCTGCATTTTTCCAGTGAAGCCCAACGCAAACTGGAGGAACAGCACCTCATCTTCCAACTAGGCACTTTACAGCCTTCTGGACTGAATATTGAATTCAACAACTTTAGATCTTGAACTCCCTCTTCCATCCCCACCCCCTTTCTGTTTCCTCCCCCTTTCTTTTGTTTTTTCCAATAATTTATATAGATTTTTCTTTTCCCACCTATTTCCATTATTTTTAAATCTTTTATGCCCTGCTAGCCTTTCCACCCCACCCCCACTAGAGTGGTACCTTGAGTGCCCTACCATCCATTCTTAATTAGCACATTTGTTTAGATAATATCACCACCTTCAATGCCTCTGTGTTCTTTTGTCCTTTTGGCTGTGACATCTTTTGATTATCTGCTCCTATCACTGCTTGCTTGTCCCTATAACCACACCACCCTCCCCCCCACCACTTCTCCCCCCCCCACCCAACCACCACCCCACCCCCACCTTAAACCAGCTTATATTTCACCCCACTCCTTAGATTCACTCAGTTCTGTCGAAGGGTCATGAGGACTCGAAACATCAACTCTTTTCTTCTCCGCCGATGCTGCCAGACCTGCTGAGTTTTTCCAGGTAATTCTGTTTTTGTATTACAATGAATGTTCTGTTTACTGTGAGTAATATGATTACAGTGAGTAATGGGATTGCAGTGAGGGATGGGTTTAAAGTGAGGAATAGGGTTGCAATGAGTGGTGGGTTTGGAAAGAGCAGTAGAATTACAATGAGCAATAGGTTTAGAGTGAGCAATGGGATTACAATGAGAGATGTGTTTACAGCAAGCAATAGGACTACAATGAGGGATGTCTTTACAGTGAGGAATGGGATTACAATGCAGGATGGGTGTACAGTGAGGATTGGGATTACAATGAGTGATGACTTTAGAGTTAGGAAAGGGATTAAAATGAGAGATTGGTTTAGTGCGAGGATTGGGATTACACTGAGTGATGGGATAGAGTGAGGAATGGGATTACAATGTGGGATGAGTTTACAGTGAGGAATGTGATTACAATGAGAGATGGGTTTAGATTTGGGAATGGGGTTACAATGAGGGATGAGTTTAGAGTGACGAATGGGATTACAATGCAGCATGGGTGTACAGTGAGGAATGGGAATGTAATGAGCGGTGGGTTTAGACTGAGGAATGGATTGCAATGAGGGCTGTCTTTAGCGTGGGGAATGGGATTACAATAAGGGGTTGATTTATTGTGAGGGATGCGATTAGAATGAGTCATGTGTTTAATGTGAGGAATGGGATTACAATGAGGGATGGGTTTTGACTGAGGAATGGTAGGATAATGAGGGATGGGTTTACAGTGAAGAATATTTTTGCAATTAGTGATGGGTTTAATGTGAGGAATAGAATTACAATGAGGGATGGCTTTATTGTGAGGAATGTGATTACAATGAGCCATGCGTTTAGTGTGAGGAATGGGATTACAATGAGTAGTGTGTTTAGCATGGGAAATGGGATTACAATGAGGGAGGTGCACCGTCAGGAATGGCTTTACAATGAGGGGTGGGTTTAGAGTGAAGAATGGAATTACAATAACGGTTGTGTTTATAGGGAGGAAGAGAATTCTAATAAGGGGTGAGTTTGGGGTGATCAATAGGATTATAATGAGGGATGGGTTTGAAGTGAGAATGGGATTACAATGAGGGATGGGGTTAGAGTGAGAAAAGGGATTAAATGGAGGATAGGTTCAGAGTGGAAAAGGTGATTACAATGTGGGATGTGTTTTGAGTGAGGAATATGATTGCAACGAGTCATGGGTTTAGAGTGATGAATCGGATTAACATAAGGAATGGGTTATGAGTGAGGAATGGGATTACAATGAGCGATGAGTTCAGAGTTAGGAAAGGGATTAAAACGAGTGATCAATTTGGAGTGAGGAATGGGATCACAATGAGAGACATGTTTAGAGTGAGGAATGGAATTACACTGAGTTAAAGGATGGGATGAGGAATGGGAATACAATGAGGAATGGGATTACACTGAGTGATGGGATAGGGTGAGGAATTGGATTACAATGAACAGTGGGTTTAGATGGGGAATGGGATTAAATTGAGAGATATGTTTACAACGAGTGAAGGAATTACATTGACGGAGGTGTTTACAGTGAGGAATAGGATTACAATGAGGGATGAGTTTGGATGGGGAATGGGATTAAATTGAGAGATGTGTTCACAGTGAGGATTGGGATTACAATGAGAGATTTGGTTAGTGCACGGAATGGGATTACCATGATGGATGGGTTTAGAGTGAAGAATAGGATTACAATGAGAGATGGGTTACCATGAGAAATGGGATTACAATGAGGGTTGGGGTTAGAGTGAGGAATGGGATTACAAGAAGTCATGGGTTGAGAGTGAGGAATGGGATTACAATGAGGGATTAATGTACAGTGAGGAATGGTATTGCAATGAGTGATGGGTTTGGGTGGGGAATGAGGTTAAATTGAGGAATGTGTTTACAGCAAGAAATTGGATTACAATGAGGGATGTGTTTACAATGAGGAATGGGATTACGATAATGGCTGTGTTTACAGTGAGGAATGGGATTACAATGAGCAATGGGTTTAGAGTGAAGAGTAGATTGCCATGAGGGATGGTTTTAGAGTGGGGAATGAAATTACAATGTGAGATGTGTTTACAGCGAGCAACGGGATTACAATGTGGGATGTATTGAGAGTGAGGAATGGATTATAATGAGCGATGGGTTTAGAATGAGCAATGCGACTAGAATGATGGATGTATTGAGAGTGAGGAATGGGATTACGGTGAGGGATATGTTTACTGTGTGAGTTGGGATTACAATGAGGGATTTGGTTAGAGTGAGGAATGGGATTACAATGAGGGATAGGGTTAGAGTGAGGAATGGGATTACAAGGAGGCATAGGCTGAGAGTGAGGAAAGTGATTACAATGAGGGATGGGTTACCATGAGGAATGGGATGATAATGAGGGATGGGGTTAAAGTAAGGAATAGGATTACAAGGGGGCATGGGTTAAGAGTGAGGAATGGGATTACAATGAGGGATTGATGTACAGGGAGGGATGGGATTACAATGAAGGTTGGTTTTAGAGCGGGTAATGGGATTACAATGAGTGATGTGTTTAGTGTGAGGAATGGAATTACAATGAAGGATGAGTTTAGAGTGAGGAATGGGATTACAATGTTGGATGAGTTTACAGTGAGGGATGGGATTACAATCTGGGTTGGTTTCAGAGTGAGGAATGGGATTACTGAGGGATGGGTTTAGAGTGAGGAATGGGATTAAAATGAGGGATGGGAGTAGAGTGCAAATTTGGTGACAGAGAGGAATAAAAGAAGAGATAAATGTAAAGAAAGGGATTAGCGTAGGAATGGGATTACAGTTGCAGATTGGGATTACAATGAGGAATCGGATTACAGTGAGGAATAGGATTACAATTAATGATTAGAGGAATTAGAGGAATGGAATTACAATGAGGGTTGAATTTAGAGTCAGGAATGAGATTACAATGAGGAATGGGTTTAGAGTGAGGAATGGGATTAAAATGAGAGATGGATGTAGTGTGAGGAATGGGATTACAATGACGGATCGGTTAAACATGAGGGATGAGTGCTCAGTTCGGAGTGAGGAATGGGATTGCAGTGAGGGATGGGTTTACAGTGTGGAATGGGATTAAAATGAGGGATGGGATTAGAGTGCGGAATGGCATTACAATGAGAGAAGGGTTTGGAGAGGGCAGTGGGATTGCAATGATGGATGGTTTTAAAGCAGATAATGGGATTACTATGATAGATGTGTTTAGCGTGAGGAATGGAATTACAATTAAGAATGGGTTTTGTGTGAGCAATGGGATTACAATGAGGGGTGGGTTTTGAGTGAACAATGGGATTACAATGAGGGATGGGTTTTGAGTGAGCAATGGGATTGCAATGAGGAATGTGTTTAGAGAGAGGAGTGGGATTAAAATAAGGGATGGGTTTAGATTGAGGAATGGGATCACAGTGAGCCATGGATTTGATTCGGGAATTGGATTACAATGAGCCATGGGTTTACAGTGAGGAATGGGATTACAAAGAGGGATGGGTGTACAGTGAGGAATTGGTTTGCAATGAGTGATGGGTTTAGAGTGAGGATAGGCACTACAATGAGGTTTGGTTTTAGAGTGGATAATGGGGTTACAATGAATGATGGGTTTAGAGTGAGGGCTGGAATTACAATGAGGTATGGGTTTATAGTGAGGAATGGGAATGAAAATGAAGAATGGGTTTAGAGTGAGCAATGTGATTACAATGAGAGATGAGTTGTGAGTGAGAAATGAGATTATAATAAGGGAGAGGTGTACAGTGAAGAATGGGATTGCAATGAGTGATGGGTTTAGAGTAAGGAATGGATTGCCATGAGGGATGGCTTTAGAGTGCGGAATGAGATTACAATGAAAAATGCGTTTACAGTGAGCAACAGGATTACAATGTGGGATGTGTTGAGAGTGAGGAATGTGATTATAATGAGGGATGAGTTACCATGAGGGATGGGGTTAGAGTGAGGAATGGGATTACAAAGAGGCATGGGTTGAGAGTGAGGATTGGGTTTACAATAAGGGATTGGTGTACATTGAGGAATGGGATTACAATGAGTGGTGGGTTTGGATGGGAATGGGATTACAATGAGAGATGGGGTTAGAATGAGGAATGCGATTAGAATGAGGGATAAATTGAGAGTGAGGAATGTGATTACAGTGAAGGATGGCTTTAAAGTGTGAATTGGGATTACAATGAGGGATGTGTTTAGTGTGAGGAATGGGATCACAATGAGGCATGGGCTGAGAGTGAAGAATGGGATTACAATGAGGGATGGATTTACAGTGAGGAATAGAATTTTAATGAGGGATGGGTGAAATGTGACGAATGTGATGACAATGAGGGATGAATTTACTATGAGGAATGAGATTACAATGAGTGCTCAGTTTGGATTGAGGAATAGGATTGCAGTGAGAAATGGGATTAAAATGAGGAATGGGATTAGAGTGAGGAATTGCATTACAATGAGAAAAGTGTTTGGAGAGAGCAGTGGGATTACAATGATGGATGGTTTTAGAGCGGTTACTGGGATTACAATGAGAGATGGGTTTAGAGTGAGGAATGGGATTACAATGAGGGGCGTGTTTAGAGTGAGGAATGAGATTACAGTTAGGAATGGGATTACAGTGAGGAATCGGGTTTCCGTAAGGAATGTGATTAAAGCGAGGAATGAGATTACAATGCAGAATGGCGTTTCGGTGAGGAATGACATTCCAATGAGGAATCGGGTTACAGTGAAGAATCAGGTTACAGTGAGGAATGGAATTACGAGGAAGAATGGGATTACAGTGAGGGATAGGTTTACAGCAAGGAATGGGATTACAATGAGGGATGGGTTTACAGTTAGGGATGGGATTACGGGGAGGAATGCGTTTAGAGTGAGGAATCGGGTTACAGTGAGGGATGGGATTACAGGGAGGAATGGGATGTTGCTGAGGATATCTATTACAGTAAGGGATAGGAATACAGTGGGGAACTGTATTCCAATGAGGAAAGGGATTAGTATAATGATGGGCTGACACTGAAGAATAAGATTCTGATGAGGAATGGGATGATTATATTTAATGGCAACACATGAGGAATGATATTCCAGTGAGATATGGGATTACAGTAAAGAATGTGTTTGCAGTGAGGAATAGGATTTCTATGAAGGATGGGATTGTCACAAGAAATAGGATTGCAGTGAAGAATGAATTTGCTTTGCATTCATGGGATGTGGGCATCACTAGCTAGGCCAGCATTTATTGCCCATCCCTAATTGCCCTTGTGAAGGTGGTGGTGAACTGCCTTCTTGAACCACTGCAGTCCAGGAGGTTCAGGTACACCCATAGTGCTGTTAAGGAGGGAGTTCCAGGATTTTGACCCAGTGACAATGAAGGAACGGCTATATATTTCCAAGTCAGGATGGCGAGAGACTTGGAGGGGAACGTCCAGATGGTGGTGTTCCCATGTGCCTGCTGCCCTTGTCCTTCTAGATGGTAGTGGGTCTGGAAGGTGCTGTCTAAGAGTGCATCTTGTAGATGGTACACACTGCTGCTACTGTGAGTCAGTGGTGGAGGGAGTGAATGTTTGTGGATGTGGTGCCAATCAAACGGGCTGCTTTGTCCTGGATGGTGTCAAGCTTCTTGAGTGGTGTGGGAGTTGCATCCATCCAGGCAAGTGGAGAGTATTCCATCACACTCCTGACTTGTGCCTTGTAGACGGTGGACAGGCTTTGGGGAATCAGGAGGTGGGTTATTTGTTGCACTATTCCTAGCCTCTGACCTGCTCATGTAGCCATAGTATTTATATGTCTAGTCCAGATCAGTGTCTGGTCAATGGTAACCCCCAAGATGTTGATACTGGGGCATTCAATCATGGTAATGCATGGTCATTGCCTGACACTTGTGTGGCACGAATGTTACCTGCCACTTGTCAGCCCAAGCCTGGATATTGCCCAGGTCTTGCTGCATTTGGACATGGACTGCTTCAGTATCTGAGGAGTCATGACTGGTGCTGAACATTGTGCAATCATCAGTGAACATCCCCGCTTCTGATATTACGATAGCAGAAATGTCATTGATGAAGCAGCTGAAGAAGGTTGGGCCGAGGACACTACCCTGAGGAACTCCTGCAGTGATGTCCAGTTGAGATGACTGACCTCCAACAACCCCAACCATCTTCCTTTGTGCTAGGTATGACTCCAACCAGTTTTGCTAGATCTCTTTGCTGCCACACTCAGTCAAATGCGGCCTTGAAGTCAAGGGCAGTCACTCTCACCTCACCTAGGGAGTTCAGCTCTTTTATCCATGTTTGAACCAAGGCTGAAATGAGGTCAGGAGCTAAGTGGCCCTGACGGAACCCAAACTGAGCATCAGTGATCAAATTATTGCTAAGCAAGTGCATTTTGATAGCACTGTTGATGACCCCTTCCATTACTTTACTGATGATGAAGAGTAGACCAATGGTAATTGGTTGGGTTGGATTTGTCCTGCTTTTTGTGTACAGGACATACCTGAGCAATTTTCCAGATAGCCGGGTAGCTGCCAGTATTGTAGCTGTACTGGAACAGCTTGGCCAGGGACACGGCAAGTTCTGGAGCACAAGTCTTAAGTACTACTGTCAGAATATTGCAGTATCCAGTGCCTTCAGCTGTTTATTGATATCACTTAGAGTGAATTGAATTGGCTGAAGACTGGCATCTGTGATTCTGGGGACCTCCGGAGGAGGCCAAGATGGATCATCCACTCGGCACTTCAGGCTGAAGATTGTTGCAAATGCTTCAGCCTTGGGCGGAATTGTCCGTGCCCTTTGGTGTCAGGTGTGTTTGGTGGTGTGAGCAGACAATATGGTGAGAAGGCCAAAAATCAGTTTCACAACATCGTCCACACAGCCAGTTGCTGGCAGGCCGCATTTCCCGCCATCGGAACCTCTTGTAATACATCAGCGTATCGTCATAAGGCCAGCCCACCAGAATCATCCCTCCCACCGCTGTATTGTCCACCCGTGTCAGCGCGATTGCACGCCGACATGTTTTACAACAGTATATCAAGGGCGTGCACTTGGCAGGCTGTACTTAGAGGGGTACTCGGAGGTGAGTACACAGTAACTTTGCACAGAGTTCGACCAGGTCGCTGTTGGACCTCAAGGGTCAGGTGTGTTGGGGGATGGTGCAAGGCTGCAATGGTGCAATGGTGCAAGCGACTGAGGCGTGGAGGCAAGGGCTGCCATGTGGTTGATGTTAGTGCACAAACATGTAAGGTGTGGGGGAGGGAAGCAGCCACACATTAGGGAAACCTTGTATAAAGTGACCATTCCTCTACAGCTGAGGCAGTTCAGGTACAGCCACATTAACATGCCTGGCGTGGGGCCTCTAGCTTATCTGCCCACTCAAGCAACACGGAGGCCTGAAAGTGCCACCAGATATTCCAGATCTTTTCACCACTCAGGCACAGACTGCAAAATAATGAGTGTTTTAGTGGACTGCAGAACAATTAGACAACAGAGAACATTGTACAATCTCCTTGCTACAGCTGGCCATGGAGCAGTCACTGGTGGAGGTGCTCACAGCCCATTGCAATGTCAGCATCCCGGTTTGGACCAGTCTCCCCCATGGTTCAAGCTAACAGCGCAGCCTTGCAGTGCAGGTTAGGAGAATGCCTGTGCCTGAGCCGAGAGCACAGCATGCAGTCCAGTGGACGAAGTTGCCCCCAATCGGTCAGGCAAAGTGGGGCGGAGGTGGATGGGGTTTTGGGCAGCCATGCAGCACATTAATCTCTGGCCATTCAAATGATGGCAGCACTCTGCGGGATGTGTTAAGCGGCCTTCAGACTTAACCAAGAGAGGTTCTTAGAACGCCCAAGCTAAACCACGTGCCTCACTCTTTCATCATGCAAGAGGAGTACATCAGGAGCATGGAGCCTGGTGACCTAGCTGTATGCCTCATAGCTTACAGAGAGTGGAGATAAAGGAGAAAAGAGTGACAGAGCATCTGGATGTGCAGAGGGAGGAGCAGCACCCTCAGGAAGAAGAAGCGGCTGGGGCTCCCACACACACCGCCCAAGAGCCACAGTGTGCTGTGGCTGGTTGGTGCCACCCAGGGTCTATAGACACCACCTTTCATTCCTGCAGATGGCTGAGAACCAGTGTCTCTGAAGATTGCGCATGTCTAGGGACCTGGTGGGTCACATCTGCCAGCCGCTGTAGGATTTGGCGCCAAGGGAACATGGAGAGCCTCCACTGCCAGTGGCCGTGAAAGTGACAACGGTTCTCATTTTTACACCAGTAGCTCCTTTCAGGGCTCCACAGGTGACCTCTGTGGGATATCACAATCTGCCACGCACAAATGCATCCATGAGGTCACGAATACCATCTTCACGAGGGTACACAACTTTGTGTATTTCGCCCAGGACCGTGGCAGCCAGGATGTAACACTGATTGGATTTGCCCAGATCTCAGGTTTCTGAGAGGTGCAGGGTGTGATCATCTGCCCTCACATGTTGCTCAGACCATGCAACAAAAAATCAACAATGTCAACAACAAGGGTCTCCACTCACTGAACGTGCAGCTGGTTTGCAACCACCAGAAAAGCAACCTGCAGGTGTGCGCACAGTTCCCAGGGAGTGTCCACGATTCCTACATTTTTAGTCGGTCTCAGATCCCTGACATCTTCCAGGGTCCACAGAGGTTACAGGGTTGGCTCCTTGGGGGCAAGGGTTCCCTGCAGAGGCCGTGGCTGATGACACCCGTGTGGCGGCCTCAGACTGCAGCGGAGTGACGCCATAATGAGACTCATGCTGCAGCTTGTAACTTAGTGGAGCAGACCATCAGGATGCTGCAGATGAGGTTACGGTGCCTGGATTAGCCTGGTGGAGCCCTGTAATACTGTCCACAGAGGGTGTCACACATTGTCGTTGCCTGCTACACCCTTTACAACCTGGCGCTGCAACAGGGAGAGGGGCTGGCTGAGGAGGAGATAGAGGTCTCCTCCGATGAGGAGGACAGTGATGCGGATGAGGGTGAGGGGGCCCTTGGTGGTGATGATGACGGGGATGAGGCTCTCGCACTGGCCAGATGAGGTGTGCACTTGGGAGGCCCTCATAGTTGCTAGATTTGTGGAGGATGATGAGGACATGCAGTGAGTAGACACCATAGATCAGTGCATCTGTAAACGTTTGACAGCTCACATACTGTCGGTGAGAATGCTACCGTCATGGAGGCACAGTTGAGGCCCTAATAGTCACTCAATTTCAAGAGGATGATGACGACATGCAGTGAGGAGACTCCATAGATCTTCACATAGCCTCTGTCAATGTCTGACTCCTGTCTGGCTGACGGCAGCTCACCTGCGCTTCATGATCAGGACCATCTCAGAGACACAACCATGCAACTTTAAAAGCATCTGATGTTGTGTCTGTCTTCAGCACCTGACCCCCTTCAGGAGCTGATGCAAAACACCACTGATCGCAGATGCTGGTGTGATGGGGGCCAGCCCCACCTTAAAGGTGCTGAGAGCACACTGAGGGTACGAGAGAACTCTGTGGCAGCTGCCCACTACATTCTGGCAGCAATGACCAGCACTGCTGAGGTGCAGGCATCAGTAATGTTTCCAGGGAGTGTGAGGCTGGACCATTACTGTGGTCTGAAGGCTGCACAGAGCAAAGGGAGGAGGCCTTGGACTGAGACACCTGCCTTTATCTTGTGCAGAAAGATTTCACATCTGAGTGTTAAGGGTTTAAACTAAAATGGCAGGGGGATGGGAACCTATGCAAGGAGTCAGAGGAGGGAGAATCAAAGACAAGAACAAAAGACAGAAAGCAGAATAAGAAAATTAATAGTCAGAGAAATCAAGGGCAAGAATCAAACAGGGCCTCAGTGAAAAATAGTGAGAATGAGACAAGTAATGTTACAAAGACAAGCCTTAAGGCTTTGTGCCTTAACGCGAGGAGCATTTGCAATGAAGTGGATGAATTAACTGCGCAAATAGATGTAAACAGTTATGATATGGTCGGGATTATGGAGATATGGCTGCAGGGTGAACAGTAACTGAGCATCCAGGGGTATTCAGTATTTAGGAAGGACAGACAAAAAGGAAAAGGCGCTGGAGTTGAGTTGCTGGTTAAAGAGGAAATTAACGCAATAGTGAGGAAAGATATTAGCTCCGACGATGTGGAATCTGTTTGGATGGAGCTGAGAAACACTAAGGGGCAAAAAACATTAGTGGGGGTTGTATATGGACCCCCAAACTGGTGAAGTTGGGAACTGCATTAAACAGGAAATTAGAGATGCATGTAATAAAGGAACATCTGTAATTATGGGCGACTTTAATAAGCATATAGATTGGGAAAATCAAATTAGTAAAAACACCATAGATGAGGAATTCCTGGAGTGTATACAGGATGTTTTTCTGGACCAATACATTGAGGAACCAACGAGAGAACAGGCCACCCTCGACTTGGTGTTGTGTAATGAGAAAGTAATAATTGGCAATCTAGTTGTGCGAGGCCTCTTGGGGATGAGCGACCATAATGTGATAGAATTCTTCATCAAGATGGAGAGTGACATAGTTGATTCTGAGACTTGGGTCCTGAATCTTAATAAAGGCAACTACTGAGGCGTGAGTTGGCTATGATGGATTGGGAAACGTTACTTAAAGGGATAATGGTGGATAGGCAATGGCAAACATTCAAAGAGCGCATGGGTGAACTGCAACAATTGTTTATTCCTGTTTGGCGCAAAAGTAAAACAGGAAATGTGGCCAAACCATGGCTTACAAGGGAAATTAGAGATAGTATTAGATGCAAGGAAGAGGCATACAAATTGGCCAGAGAAAACAACAGACCTGAGGATTGAAAGCAGTTTACAATTCAGCAAAGGAGGACCATGGGATTGATTAAGAAGGAGAAACTAAAGTACGAGAGTAAGCTTGCAGGGAACAAAAAAACTGACTGTAAAAGTTTCTATAGTTATGTGAAGAGAAAAAGATTGGTGAAGACAAATGTAAGTCCCTTACATTCAGAAACAGGGGAATTTATAATGGGGAACAAATAAATGGCTGACCAACTAAATACATACTTTGGTTCTGTCTTCACAAAGGAGGACACAAATAACATACCAGAAATGTTGGGAAACACAGGGTTTAGTGAGAGGGAGGAACTGGAAGAAATCAGTATTAGTCGGGAAATGGTGTTGGGGAAATTGATGGCATTGAAGGCTGATAAATCCCCGGGGCCTGATAATCTATATCCCAAAATACTTAAGGAAGTGGCCCTAGAAATAGTGGATGCATTGGTGGTCATCTTCCAAGATTCTATAGACTCTGGAACAGTTCCTACAGATTGGAAGGTAGCTAATGTAACCCCACTATTTAAAAAGGGAGGCAGGTAGAAAACAGGGAATTATAGACCAGTCAGGCTGATGTCGGTAGTGGGGAAAGTTCTAGAGTCCATTATTAAAGAATTTTTCGAGGATATAACTAGTAGAGTTGATGATGGGGAGCCAATGGATGTGGTTTATTTGGACTTTCAGAAGGCTTTCAACAGAGTCCCACATAAGTGATTGGCATGTAAAATTAAAGCGCATGGGATTGGCGATAGTGTACTGAGATGGATAGAAAACTGGTTGGCAGACAGGAAAAAAAGAGTAGGAATAGACGGGTCTTTTTCCGAATGGCAGGCAGTGACTAATGGGGTACCGCAGGGCAGGGTGCTGGGACCCCAGTTATTCACAATATATATTAATGATTTAGATGAGGGAATTAAATGTAATATCTCCACATTTGTAGATGACACAAAGCTGGGTGGGAGGGTGAGCTGTGAGGAGGATGCAGAGATGTTTCAGTGTGATTTGGACAAGCTGCGTGAGTGGGCAAATGCATGGCAGCTGTAGTATAATGTGGATAAATGTGAGGTTATCCATTTTGGTAGCAAAAACAGGAAGGCAGATTATTATCTGAATGGCTTTAAATTGAGAGAGGGGAATGTGCAACGAGACCTGAGTGTCCTTGTACACCAGTCACTGAAGGTAAGCATGCAGGTGCAGCAGGCGGTAAAGAAGGCAAATGGTGTGTTGGCCTTCATAGCCAGAGGATTCGAGTACAGGAACAGGGGTGACTTGCTGCAGTTGTACAGGGCCTTGGTGAGACCACACCTGGAAGTGTGCAGTTTTGGTCTCCTTATCTGAGGAAGGATGTACTTGCTAAAGAGGGAGCGCAGCAAAGGTTTACCCAACTGATTCCTGGGATGGCGGTACTGACATATGAGGAGAGATTGAGTCGATTAGGATTATATTCACTGGAGTTCAGAAGAATGAGAGGGGATCTCATAGAAACCTATAAAATTCTAACAGGACAAGACAGGGTAGATGTAGGTAGATGCAGGAAGAATGTTCCCGATGGTGGGGGAGCCCAGAACCAGGGGTCACAGTCTGAGGATATGGGGTAGACCATTTACTGAGATGAGGAGAAATTTCTTGACCCAGAGAGTGGTGAGCCTGTGGAATTCGTTACCACAGAAAGTAGTTGAGACCAAAGTATCGTATGCTTTCAAGAAGGAGTTAGGTATAGCTCTTGGGGTTAAAGGGATCAAAGGAAATGGGGAGAAAGTGGGAGCAGGCTATTGAGTTGGATGATCAGCCATGATCATAATGAACGGCGGAGCAGACTCGAAGGGCCGAATGGCCAACTCCTGCTTCTATTTTCTATGTTTCTATGTAACATTGCTCATCAGAATAAGGAGCCACAGGCAGGGAGACATTCTTAGGAGTTTATTGACAATAGTGAACATTATGTACAAGTGATCAACACCTATGCGCAGGCTATGCAACTACTTTTACCTAACTTTCCTAACCCTGCCACTACACCTTGGTGAAGTAACATCCACAGAAGAGGTGGAGGCTGCCTGCTGACTGTGATGCCCTGTCTGTGATGACCTTGGCGGGTGTCCTCTAGAGGGCCGGGACTTGGAGGGCCCTGGCGTGCTTTCAGGGTCCTGTTGTGTGGCAGTGGCCCCTTCCTCGGCCTGTGGAGCTGGAGCTGCTGAGGTCATAGGAAGAGGGGATTCGGATGGGCCAGTCACTCCCAGAGTCACCTAGATGGATGGCCCCGGAGTGTGCACCTGCTGATCCTCCTCCCTATGGGTGCCTGAGGGCCTCTGGCTGACTTCTTGAGGAGAAGGGGTACCGGGCATCCCTCTTGCGTTGACATTGTTGGAGGCCATCATTCTTTGGCGTCAGCGATGGAGCTGAGCCCGTGCAGCAGTGCAGGAGCAACATCCTGGTCCAAGGTCTCCATGGCAGCCGTCATCCTATCAATGTTGACTTCAGTGCATTGCAATGCCGGTGCTATCACCTCAGCCTGAAGATGGAAGGACTCCTCCATCGTGCCTTGCAACCTGAGGAGTGTAGCGGACATCCCTTCCTGATGTTCCCACGTTTGCCTTTGCAGCTCCAGCAACTGTGACATGAGTCCAGAGGCTCATCATCTGACTCGAGCTCAGCAACATTCTGGCCTCCAGCAGTCCTCCAAGCGCTGGGCACCTGGGAAGTCCCTGCCGCCGCCTGCTGTGGATCAGACAGTGCAATGTGCTCACCAGATTGTGATTCCGAGGCTACTCTAACGCTAGGTCCCACCGAGGTGTGTGTCTCTGCGCTGGTGGAGGGTGTGGGCGAACGCTGTGACAGGACCTCAGGGTGGGTGCCTCCAGATTCCTCTTCAGAGGTTTCTTCAGGGCTTGATTGGAGGCCCTGGGTCATGGACTCTGTTGGCTATTTCCCAGATGTGCCTGTGAAAGCAAGGAGAGATAACTAGTGCATGGCTGTAGCCTATGAAAGAGGACATATCACTCTCAACATGGTTGTCTGATGGATGTTGCACTGCTGGATCCTCACTTGGGAGAGCAGCGCCAACCTCATCATCAGCACAGGACCGGTCCTAGTCATCACCGGCCAGCTGGATGGCTGTTTTCAAAGTCTGTGTGGAGCTTGATTTCGGGCATTCCTCCACCAGTCTGCGGAGTCTCTCTCTTGACATGTGCCAGCTTGTCCTGCATGGATAGAGATGGAGAGAGGTTAAGCAGAGTGCCTGCCTGGCCTGTGTGGGTGCTGAGTGGTCACATGGACGGGATGAGGACAATGACAGTAAGTGTGAGAGAGTGAATGGTGATGTCCCTTGCACTGGCAGTGAGTGAGGGCCCTATTGATGTGTGATGGGTTTGAGAGTGTGTGAGTTGAGAGTAATGAGAAGAGTGACTTACCTTGGCAGAATGGAGGAGATCATTCATCCCTTTGTGGCACTGGGTGGCTGTCCTCTTTTGCAGGGCATTGTCACTGACCACCGCTACCATTGCCTCCCAAGTCGGTTTGGTGACTTTCCTGCCCCTCCTGCAGCCAGAGTGGGGCTAAAGGACATCATGGCAGGACTCCGCTGTGTCCAAAAGGTACTCGAGGGACGGATCACTAAATCAGGGGGCTACAGTCATCTTGCCTTTCGGGGCCATGTGATCCGTGCAACAGACGTGGGCTGGAAACACTAAGAAGTGTGCGCACAGCTGCACTTTAGATACGGTGCCTGGAGTGATGAAGTGGCTGGTGACAGCGTAGCGGGTGAAGGAGAGCTTGCCCGTCATCGAAATGGCGTGTTTCCTGGGAATGCATAATTAATACGGCAGGATTAGGACAATACGGCGTGAGAAGCCGTCATTGCAGCTGGTGGGGAAAATGTCATGTTACCGACCCAGTACCACACTCGGTGCAAATCTGGGATGATTTCGCCCTTGTTTTATGTGGGGCCTCTCCATCATTGAGAATGGGGATATTTGTGGAGCCTCCAGTGAGTTGCTTAATTGTCCACCACCATTCACAACTGGATGTGGCAGGACTGCAGAGTTTAGATCTGATCTGTTGGTTGTGGGATTGCTTAGCTCTGTCTGTCACTTGCTGCTTATGCTGTTTGGCACACAAGTAGTCCTGTGTTATAGCTTCACCAGATTGACACCTCATTTTAGGTATGCCTGGTGCTGCTCCTGGCATGCCCTCCTGCACTCTTCATTGAATCAGGGTTGATGGTAATGGTAGAGTGGGGGATATGCTGGGCCATGAGGTTACAGATTGTGGTTGAGTACAATTCTGCTGCTGATGATGGCCCACAGGGCCTCATGGATGCCCAGTCTTGAATTGCTAGATTTTTTCTAAATCTATCCCAGCTACAGAGAGGAATAGGATTAATGTGAGGAATGGGATGGGAGCAATAGGATTAGAATGAAGAATGGGATTAGAATGAGAAATGGAATAAATCTGAGGAATGGGATTAGAGTGCGAAATGGGATTAGTGTGAGGAATGGGATTAGATTTAAGAATGGGATTAATGTGAGGAATGGGATTAGATTTAAGAATGGGATTAGTGTGAGAAATGGGATTAGATTTAAGAATGGGATTAGAGTGAGTAATGGGATTAGATTTAAGAATGGGATTAGAGTGAGTAATGGGATTAGATTTAAGAATGGGATTAGTGTGAGGAATGGGATTAGTGTGAGGCATGGGATTAGATTTAAGAATGGGATTAGAGTGAGCAATGGATTAGATTTAAGAATGGGATTAGTGTGAGGCATGGGATTAGATTTAAGAATGGGATTAGAGTGAGGAATGGGATTAGAGTGAGGAATGGGATTACAGGCAGAATGGGACTAGAGTGAGGAATGAGGTTTGAGTGAGTAATTAAATTAGAGTGAGAAATGGGATTAGTGCAAGGAATGAGATTAGATTGAAGAATGGGGTTAATGTGAGCAGAGGTGGTGGTGTATTGGTAATGTCAGAATCCAAGTAATCTAAAGGCCCAGCCAAATGCTCTGGAGACAAGTGTTCAAATCCCATCATGGCAGCTGGTGGAATTTAAATTCAGTTCATGAATCTGGATGACCATGAATTGATTGTTATAAAAACTCATCCGGGTCACTAATGTCCTTCAGGAAAGGAAATTTGTTGTCCTTACCTGATCTTGCCTACAGGTGACTCCAGACCTACAGCAATATGGTTGACTCTCCGTTGTATCAAACCACCATGAAGTCTAAAAGAAATGAAACTGGACAGACCACATAGCATCAACCTAGGCACCGGAAATATCAATGGCACCCGTAACCCTATCGATCCTGCAAAGTCCTCCTCAGTAGCATCTGGGTGCTAGTGCCAAAATTGGGAGAGCTGTCTCATAGACTAGTCAAGCAACAGCCTGACATAGTCATCCTCTCAGAATCATACCTTACAGATAATGTCCCAGACACCACCATCACCATCCCTGGGTATGTACTGTCCCACCGGCAGGACAGTCCCAGCAGAGGTGATGACAGAGTGGTATACAGTCGGGAGGGAGTTGCCTTCATGGCCCCATGAAATCTCATGGCATCAGGTCAAACATGGGCAAGGAAACCTCCAGCTGATTACCATGTACCACCCTCCCTCAGCTGATGAATCAGTACACCTCATGTTGAACACCACTTGGAGGAAGCACTGAGGATGGAAAGGATGCAGCATGTGCTCTGGTTGGGGGACTTCAATGTCCATCACCAAGAGTGGCTCGGTAGCACTACTACTGACCAAGCTGGCCGATATAGCTGCTACACTAGGTCTTCTGCAGGTGGCAAGGGAACCAACAAGGGGGAAATACATACTTGACCTCATCCTCACCAACCTGCCTGCCACCAATGCATCTGTCCACGAAAATATTGGTAGGAGTGCCCACCGTGCACAGTCCTTGTGAAGATAAAGTCCTATCTTCACACTGAGGTTACCCTCCGCTCCCACCGTGCTAGATGGGATAGATGTCAAACAGATCTGGGAATATAGGAACTCAGAACTAGGAATGAATTAGCAGCAGCAGAATTGTATACAACCACAATCTGTAGCCTCATGTCCTGGCATATCCCCCACTCGACCATTACCATCAAGCCAGAGGATCAAACCTAGTTCAATGAAGATTGCAGGAGGGCAAGCCAGGAGCAGCACCAGGCAAACCTAAGAATGAGGTGTCAACCTGGTGAAGCTACAGCACAGGACTACTTGCGTGTCAAACAGAAAAAGCAGCAAATGATAGGCAGAGCTAAGCGATCCCACAATCAATGTACCAGACCTGATCTCTGCAGTCCTCCCACATCCAGTCGTGAATGGTGGTGGACAATTAAACAACTCACTGGAGGAGGTGGTTCCACAGATAAGGGATTACAGTGAGGAAAGAGATTACAGTGAGGAATGGGATGGAAGTGAGTAATGATTTTAGAGTGAGAAATGGGATTACAGTGAGGAATGTGATTACAGTGAGGAATGGCATGAGATTGAGGAATGGGGGTTACAATGAGGAACAGGATCACAGTAAGGAACAGGATCACGGTGAGGAACGGGATCACGGTGAGGAACGGGATGACAGTGAGGAACAGGATCACGGTGAGGAACGAGATCATAGTGAGGAATGGGATTACAATGAGGAACAGGGTCACGGTGAGGAACGGAGTCAAGGTGAAGAATGGGGTCATGGTATGGAACGGGGTCACAATGAGGAACGGGATTACGGTGAGGAACAGGGTCACAGTGAGGAATGGGGTCACGGTGTGGAACGGGATCACGGTGAGAACAAAGAGAGCAAAGAACAAAGAAAAATACAGCACAGGAACAGGCCCTTTGGCCCTCCAAGCCTGAGCCGATCATCTTGCCCGTCAATTAAAACATTTTGCACTTCCGGGGTCTGTATCCCTCTGTTCCCATCCTATTCATGTATTTGTCAAGCTGCCTTTTAAACACCACTATCATACCTGCTTCCATCACCTCCTCTGGCAGCGAATTCCAGACACTCACTACCCTCTGTGTAAAAAACTTGCCCCACACATCCCCTTTAAAGTTTTCTCCTCTCACCTTAAATCTATGTCCCCTAGTAATTGAATCTTCCACCCTGACTATCTACTCTGCCCATGCCATTCATAATATTGTAAACTTCTATCAAGTCACCCTCAATCTCCGTCGCTCTAGTGAGAACAATCTGAGTATCTCCAACCACTTCTCATAGCTATTAACCTCCAGACCATGCCTGGTAAACCTCCTCTGCACCCTCTCCAATGCCTCCATATCCTTCTGGTAATGTGGCAACCAGAATTGCACGCAATATTCCAAGCGTGGCCTAACCAAGGTTCGAAACAGCTGCAGCATGACTTCCCAGCTTTTATGCTCAATACCCCTGCCAATGAAGGCAAGCATGTCATATGCCTTCCTGACTACCTTATCCAACTGCGTTGCTACTTTCAGTGACCTGTGGATCTGTACACCCAGATCCCTCTGCCCATCAATGCACTTAAGGGTTCTGCCATTTACTGTATAATTCCTGCCTGTATTAGAGCTTCCAAAATGCATTAACTCACACTTGTCCGGATTAAACTCCATCTGCCATTTCTCTGCCCAAGTCTCCAATCGATCTATATCCCGTTGTATCCTTTGACAATCCTCTTCACTCTCCGCAAATCCTCCAACTTTAGTGTCATCTGCAAACTTACTAATTAGCCCAGTTACATTTTCCTCCAAATCATTTAAGTATACTACAAACAGCAAAGGTCCCAGCACTGATCCCTGCGGAACTCCACTAGTCACAGCTCTCCATTCAGAAAAGCACCCTTCCACTGCTACCCTCTGTCTTCTATGACCAAGCCAATTCTGTATCCATCTTGCCAGCGTACCTCTGATCCCATGCGACTTTACCTTCTGTACCAGTCTGCCATTAGGGACCTTAACAAAGGCCTTATTGAAATCCATGTATATAACATCCATTGCCCTTCCATCCTCAATTATCTTTGTCACTTCCTCAAAAAACTCATTCAAGTTAGTGAGACACGACCTCCCCTTCACAAAACCATGCTGCCTCTCACTAATACACCCATTTGCTTCCAAATGGTAGTAAATCCTGTTACGAAGAATCTTCTCCAATAATTTCCCTACCACTGACGTAAGGCTCACTGGCCTGTAATTTCCTGGATTATCCTTGCTATTTTTCTTAAACAATGGAACAACATTGGCCATTCTCCAGTCCTCTGGGACCTTACCTGTAGCCAGTGAGGATACAAAGATTACTGTCAAGGCCCCAGCAATCTCCTCCCTTGCCTCCCTCAGTATTCTGGGGTAGATCCCATCTGGCCCTGGGGACTTATCCACCTTAATATTCTTCAAGACGCCTAACAACTCTTTTTTGATCTCAACATGATCCAGGCTATCTACACAATCTTCCCTAGACAAATCGACCGCTAAGTCTTTCTCTTTGGTGAATACTGATGAGAAATATTCATTTAGTATCTCTCCCATTTCGTCTGGCTCCACATACTGATTCCCACCTCTGTCCCTGAATGGGCCTACCCTCTCCCTGGCTACCCTCTTGCTTTTTACATATGTATAAAAGGCCTTGGGATTTTCCTTAATCCTGGTTGTCAGTGACTTTTCATAACCTCTTTTAGCCCTCCTGACTCCTTGCTTAAGTTTCTTCCTACTTTTTTAATATTCTCCACGGGCTTCATCTGTTCCCAGCCTTCGAGCCCTTACGATTGCTTCCCTTTTCTTTTTGACTAATCTCACAATATCCTTCGTTATCCAAGGTTCCTGAAACTTGCTATGCTTATCCTTTATCCTAGCAGGAATATGCTGGTCCTGAATTCTTATAAACTGACGTTTGAAAGCCCCCCACATGTCAGTTGTTGATTTGCCCTCAAACATCCGCCTCCAGTCTAGATTCCTCAGTTCCTGCCTAATATTGTTATAATTAGCCTTCCCCCAATTAAGCACCTTAACATGAGGACTCCTGTTATCCTTATCCACCAGTACTTTGAAACTTACTGAATTATGGTCACTTTTCCCGAAATGCTCCCCTATTGAAACTTCGACCACCTGGCCGGGTTCATTCCCTAATAGCAGGTCCAGTATTGCCCCTTCCCTAGTTGGACTATCTACATATTGTCTCAGGAAGCCCTCCTGGATGAACCTTACAAATTCTGTACCATCCAAACCCCTAGCACTAATTGATTCCCAGTCAATATAGGGAAAGTTAAAATCACCCACCACAACAACCCTATTGCTTTTACATCTTTCCAAAATCTGCCTACATAACTGTTCCTCGATCTCCCGCCAGCAATTGGGAGGCCTATAGTAAACCCCCAACATTGTACTGTACCCTTCCTGTTCCGGAGCTCTACCATATTGCCTCGCTGCATGAGCCTCCCTGTCGTACAGCTGTGATATTCTCCTAAACCAGCAGTGCAACTACCCCACCTCTTCCACATCCCTCTCTGTCCTGCCTGAAACATCTAAATCCTGGAACGTTTATCTGTCAATCCTGTCCATCCTTCAACCAAGTCTCTGTAATAGCCCCAAGTACTAATCCAAGCTCTAAGCTCATCTGCTTTGCCTGTTATACTTTTCGCATTGAAACAAATGCATTTCAGACCCCCAGTCCCACTGTGTTCAGTAATATTCCTATTCCCTATTTGATTTTAATCCCTATAGCTCTCATCATCCAGGGAGCTCCAGCTCTGGGTTCCCTTCCTTTCCCCCTCACATTTAGTACATGGATTTATAGTTTAGGGGAAGAGGTGCAGAGGGGATATAAGGAAGAATATTTTTACACAGTGAGTGATAATGACCTGGAACTCACTGCCCACAAGGGTGATGAAAGCACAGACAATGAATGATTTCAAAAGGAAATTTCAAAAGGGGAGAACTGAGCTGCTCTTCTTCAAAATATTGCCTTGGGATCTTTCGCATCCACCTTAGTGAGCCAGCAGGATCTTGATTTAATGTCTCATTCAAAAGACTGCTCTTCTGGGATTGCGGCACAACTTCAGTACTGTCACAGGGCGGGATCGTCCCAGATTTGCACAAAGTAGCGGGCAGGAGAAAGGACATTTTACCCGCTGGCCACAATGGAGGCTTTTCACGCTGTATCGTCCCAATCCTGCCTCATTAATTATGCATTTCCGGAAAACATGCTGTTTCCATGGCGGGTGGACTCATTTGCCCATCATGCCATCACCTCACCGCTTCCTCATACTGGATGCCATGTTAAAGTGCAGCTGCATGCACTACTCAGTGCTTCCAGCACACGGCTGCAGCAAAGGAGACTTGGCCCCAAAAGGCAAAAAGACTGCAGCGATCTCCCGGTTTAATGACACATCCCTGGAATGCTTTTTGGATACCATTGGAGCCTGCTGTAATTTCCTTCCCCCACCCCCCCCCCACTGCCCTCTAGCCTCAGGGAGCATATCAGTGTCACCGCTCCAGCATGGGAGGTGGTGGCAGCAGTGGTCAACACCTACACCCTGCAAAACAGGACAGCCACGCTGTGCCACAACGGGATGAATGACCCCGTCCGTTCCGCCAGGGTAAGTCACTCTTCTCATCAGTCTCAACTCACACACTCACAAAACCATCACACATCCACAGGGCCCTCACTCACTGTCAGTGCAAGGGACATCACCATTCACTCTCTCACACTCACCGTCATTGTCCTCTTCCCGTCCATGGGACCACTCACCACCCATACATGCCAAGCGCATTTATCATCTGGCCTGGTAGGCGTCCTGCTTACACTTTCTCCATCTCTATCCATGCAGGACAAGCTGACACACAACAAGAGGGAGAGATCACAGGCTGGTGGAGGAACGCCCAAAATCAAGGTCCTCACAGACTTTGAAAACAGAGCCATCCAGCTGGCCGGCGATGACCGGGACCAGTCCTGTGCTGATGGTGAGGTCGGCGCTGCTCTACCAAGTGAGGATCCAGCAGTGCAACATCCATCAGATAACCATGCTGTGAGTGATATGTCCTCTTTCACAGGCCACTGACATGCACTAACTATCTCCCCTTGCTTTCACAGGCACATCTGCCAAACAGTCAACAGAGTCCATGACCCAGGGCCTCCAATCAAGCCCCAAAGAAACCTCTGAAGAGGAATCTGGAGGCACCCTTCCTGAAGTCCCGTCACAGCACTCACCCACACCCTCCACCAGCTCGATGGGACCTAGCTTTAGAGAATCTCAGGATCACAATCAGGTGAGCACATCGCACCGTCTGATCCACAGCAGGCGGCGGCAGGGACTTCCCAGGTCCCCGGCACTCGGAGGACTGCTCGAGGCCAGAACGTTGCTGAGTTCGAGTCAGATGACGAGGCTCTGGACTCGGTCATCTCACAGTTGCTGGAACTGCAAAGACAAACTCGGGAACATCAGGAAGGGATGTCCGCTGAACTCTTCAGATTGCAAGGCATGATGGAGGAGTCTGTCCGCCTTCAGGCTGAGGTGATAGCACTGGCATTGCAATGTACCGAGGTCAACACTGGTAGGATGACGGCCGCTATGGAGACCTTGGTCCAGGACATAGATCCTGCACAGTTGCACAGGATCAAATCCTTCACTGATGCCAAAGTTGGCCTTCAGCAGTATCAAGTCAAGAGGGGTGCTGGGCAGCTCGATCTCACTCCAGCTACACCTTCCTCTCAAGGAGTCAGCCTGAGGCCTCCTGCCACCCATAGGGAGGAGGATCAACAGGTGCACACTCCTGAATCCCCTCTTCCTGTGACCTCCGCAGCTCCAGCTCCACTGGCTAAGGAGGGGGTCACTGCCACACAGCAGGATCCCAAAAGCAGGCTGGAGCCTCCAGAGGAGGCCCTCCAAGGTCATCACAGACAGGGCGTCACAGTGAGCAGGCTGCCTCCAACTCCGCTGTGGATGTCCAGGGAGCACCAAGACATAGCGGCAGGGTTAGGACAGTTAAGAAAATGTAGTTGCAAAGCCTGGGCACAGGTGTTAATCACTTGTACATAATGTTCACTGTTGTCAATAAACTCCTAAGAATGTCTCCCTGCCTATGGCTTCTTGTTCTGATGAGCAGTGTTCTTGTCACTCAGATGTGAAACCTTTCTGCACAAGATAAAGGCAGAAGTCTCAGTCCAGGGCCTTTTTCCTGTGCTCTGTGCAGGGGCCAAAGTGATGGTGCAGCCTCACACTCACTGGAAACATTACTGATGCCTGCACCTCGGCAGTGCTGGTCATTGCTGCCAGAATGTCATGGGCAGGCACCACAGAGTTCTCTCATACTCTCTGTGTGTTCTCAGCACCTTTAAAGTGGGGCTGGCCCCCAACCTTCAGCATCTGTGACCAGTGACACTGTGCTCCTGAAGGGATGAGGTATTGAAGGCTGACAAAGGATCAGATGCATTTAAAGTTTCACAGCTGTATCTCTGATATGACCCTGATCACAGAGTGCAAACGAGCTGCCCTCAGCCAGACAGGGGTCAGACATTCTCAGAGGCTGTGTGAAGATCTATGGAGTGTCCTCACTGTATGTTGTCATCATCCTCCTGTGAACAAGCGACTATTAGGGCCTCCACTGCATCTCCATGACGGTAGCATTTTCACAGAGGGTATTGGCACTGCCATCAGCCAGACTGGAGTCAAATGTTCACAGATGCAATGTGAGGATCTATGGGGTCATCTCACTGCATGTTGTCATCATCCTCCACAAATCTAGCAGCTATGAGGGCCTCCCAAGTGCGCCTGCCTCATCTGGCCAGTGTGAGAGCCTCATCCCCATCATCATCGCCTTCGAGGACCTCCTCACGCTCATCCTTGTTGGTGTCCTCCTCATCAGAGGAGACCTCCAGCTCCTCCATATTCCCCTCAGCCAGCTCCCCTCCCTGTTGCAGCACCAGGTTGCAAAGGGTGCAGGAGATGATGATGATGTGTGACACCCTCTGCAGACTGTACTGCAGGGCTCCACCAGGCCAGTCCAGTGGAGAGTTTTCCCCCTGATTCCCTTTGACTCCAGTTTTGCTAGGGCTCCTTGATGCCACATTGGGTCAAATGCTGCCTTGATATCAAGGGCAGTTACTCCCACCTCACTTCGGGAGTTCAGCTCTCTTGTCCATCTTTGAACCAAGGCTGTAATGAGGTCAGGAGCTGAGTGACCCTGGTGGAACCCAACCTCAGTGTCAGTGAGCGAGTTATTGCTAAGCAAGTGCTGCTTGATGGCACTGTTCATGACCACTTCCATCACTTTACTGATGATCAAGTGTAGACTGATGGGGTGGTTCGTTGGGCTGGATTTGTCCTGATTTTTGTGTACAGGACATTTCTGTTCTGAGCAATTTCCCACATAGCCAGTGTTGCAGCTGTACTGGAACAGCTTGGCTAGAGGCACAGCAAGCTCAGGAGCACAAACCTTCAGTACTATTGCTGGAATATTGTCAGGGCCCAGAGCCAATGCTTCAGCCTTATCTTTTGCACTGATGTGCTGGGCCTCTCCATCATTGAGGATGGGGATATTTGCGGAGCCTCCTCCTCCAGTGAGTTGCTTAATTGTCCACCACCATTCACAACTGGTTATGGCAGGACTGCAGAGCTTAGATCTGACCCATTGGTTGTGGGATTGCTTCACTCTGTCTATCACTTGCTGCTTAGCTTCACCAGGTTGATACCTCATTTTAGGTGTGCCTGGTGCTGCTCCTGCACTCTTCATTGAACTATGATTGATCCTTTGGCATGGCGGTAATGGTAGAGTGGGGGATATGCCGGGCAACGAGGTTACAGATTGTGTTTGAGGATAATTCTGCTGCTGCTGATGGCCCACAGCACCTCATGGATGCCCAGTCTTGAGTTGCTAGATCTGTTCGAAATCTATCCCATTTAGCACAGTGGTAGTGCCACACAACACAATGGAGGGTATCCTCAATGTGAAGACTTCATCTCGACAAGGTGGTCACTCCTAATGATACTGTCATAGGCAGATGCATTTGCGGCAGGCAGGTTGGTGAGGATGAGGTCAAGTATGTTTTTCCCTCACCACTATCGCAGACCCAGTCGAGCAGCTATGTCCTTTAGGACTCGGCCAGCTCGGTCAGTAGTGGTGCTACCGAGCCACTCTTGGTGATGGAGATTGGAGTCCCCCATCCAGAGTACATTCTGTGCGCTTCCCACCCTCAGTGCTTCTTCCAAGTGATGTTCAACATGGAGGAGCAGTGATTCATC
Source organism: Carcharodon carcharias (assembly GCF_017639515.1). Classification (NCBI taxonomy): domain Eukaryota; kingdom Metazoa; phylum Chordata; class Chondrichthyes; order Lamniformes; family Lamnidae; genus Carcharodon; species Carcharodon carcharias. The sequence goes on along the minus strand of NC_054480.1, from coordinate 88,136,439 downwards.
AGCTGAGGGACGGTGGTACGTGGTAATCAGCAGGAGGTTTCCTTGTCCATGTTTGACCTGATGCCATGAGACTTCATTGGGGTCCAGAGTCGATGTTGAGGACTCCCAGGACAACTCCCTCCCAACTGCATACCACTGTCTCGCCACCTCTGCTGGGACTGTCCTGCTGGTGGGACAGGACATACCCAGGGATGGTGATGGTGGTGTCTGGGACATTATCTGTGAGGTATGATTTCGTGAGGATGACTACGTCAGGCTGTTACTTGACCAGTCTGTGAGACAGCGCTCCCAATTTTGGCACTAGCCCCCAGATGATTGGAAGGAGGACTATGCAGGGTCAACAGGGCTGGGAGTACTATTGCCGATACCAGGTGGTCCATCCGGTTTCATTCCTTTTTGTCTTTGTAGTGGTTTTATACAACAGAGTACCTTGCTAGGCCATTTCAGAGGGTGATAAAGAGTCACCCACTTTGACTCGTTCCCTGATTATGGATTTGAAAACCTTAGCCACCACTGATGTGAAACTAACAGGCCTGTAGTTGCTAGGTCTGCCCTTACACCTTTTCTTGAATAAGGGTGTCACATTGGTACTCTGCAATCCTCTGACACATCTGCATTATCCAGGGATGATTGAAAGACTCAGGCAAGCCCTTCTGCTATGTTTACCCGCAAGTCCTTTCGCAACCTGAGATCTGGACTAGGTGACTTACCTACTTTAAACATAGCCAAAGGCTGGAATTTTCCAGCCCTGTTGGCATCAGGCATCATGGTGTGCTGGGGGGGCGGGGGACAATATGGCAAGAAGACCATATCAGTTGTGAAATCAGCTTGCGATCGTGTTGGGCCGTATTTCCCACCGCCACATGTTGGGAAGCTAATTTCAATATATTAGCATCTCATAATAAGCTGTCCTCTTCAGAATCATCCCCCCCATGCTGGATCATCTGGGCAGGCCAGTGTGATTGTACGCCGGCATGTATCACAACTGTACATAAGCGACGGGCACCTGGTGAGCTGCATTTCGCCCGCGGCTTCGAGGTTTGTTTGCTTCGGGCAGCACTCGCGGTTTCAACACCAGGCTTCACAGGCAGCGCCTTTTTTAGGGGGACTCACAGGCAGGTCTCTACCTACCAGACCAGCCGTAAGGTGGGGGTGGCTTTTTGATGGCTGCAGGGCTAGGGCTTGCTTGGGGAAGGGGGAGAAGTGGCCTCAGTCAAGGAAAGAGGCTGCAGGATGAGAGCTGTACTGGGGTAGGAGGTATCCCAGGGTATGTGTAGGGGGCACATGTTGATCTGTGCAAGTGGCCTCAAGATGGTGAGGGCTGAGGAGGCAGTCTCCAGAGGAGATGGAGCCAGATGGAGATGTGAGGGTGTGTGAGAGAGAGTGAGTGCTGATGTCCCTTGAGCTGACAGTGAGTGAGATGCCAGTGAATGTGTGATGGGCTTGTGAGTGTGTGAGTGATGAGATGGTTGCCTTACCCTGGCAGCATGGATGAGGTCATTCATCCGTGTCTTATGGTCGACCTCCCAAGCCGGAGTGGTGAGACCGATGGGCCTCCTGCAAACAGGGCGGGGTAGAGGACATCGTAGTGGATCTCCACAGTTTCCAGGAGGCATCCCACGGATGCGTCACTGAATCGGTGGGGCTGAATTCTTCTTGGCTTTTGGGGCCTTGTCATCACCGAACTGGTCCTGGGCTGCAAGCATTGAGAAGCGTGCCCATGTCTACAGTTTAAATATGGTGGCCAGCGTAAAGAAGTGATGAATTGGTGGCATGGCAGAAAATCAGAGGTCTGCAGTCAGCACTCCAGCATGTTTCCTACGACATAATTAATGAGACGGGAATGGGACAATATGGCACAAAAACACACCATTGCGGTCTACGGGTAAAATGACTTTATGCAAATTTGGAATAATTTCATCCGACCTTTCCTCTATCTCCTCCCTTTCAATTTCCACTGTATCCATTACCTCCATTATCTCCGTTTCTAATGTTATTTTGTCAGATTGCAGAGGAGTGGGGGCAGGATGGGGCAGTCAGGGAAGGGGGCAGAGTTGAAGTGGGGGGCAATGGGGGGTGCAGAGGGGGGGCGGAGGCAGAAGGGAGAAAGTGGGGGTGGGAAGGGGGAGGGGGTGGGAAGGGGGAGGGGGTGGGGTGCAGAGGTGGGAGGGGGGCGGAGTTGGAAGGGGACAGATGTGAGGCAGAGGTGGCGGAGATGTGGAGGAGTGGGGATAGGGAGTGGGGAGGGGGATTGGGAATGGGGACAGGGAGGAGTGGGGGGAGGGCGAGGATGAGGGGAATGACAACTTGACAATCAAGAGTTTGAAAAAGCAGGGGAAAAAGATCAAAGTGTGACATCATAGGAAAGCAGGTAGGTGATTGGTTGGTGAGCATTTCTTTTAGTCTCTCTGAATGTTTAATGTAAACTAAAAGCCAGGAAATCAGTTAATTTATAATAAGTATTTTCATACAGCAGCTTCACCTTAGTGCAGATTTCAGCAGGGTGCACGGGAATTTAGTAACTGTGGGAATTCAGTTAGGTGGGTGTAAGAGGTGCTGCTGTACAACATAAATATAAACAGAGAATTAAATTAGGATTATCCACATATAACTAAATTTAATAAATAAAACTAGGTTATTACCTAGATTAAAAGCTATAAATAAACAATTGAATGATGTTTCAAAATATAACCTAATTACTTAAGTAAAACACAATAAAGGCGGCAGAGTAGGTGATGTGTTGCAGCTGTGGTATATGTTTGACCATAGCAACCATATCTGTATTAAGTGTTTGCAGTTTGAGGAACTTCAGCTCCAAGTTGATGAGCTGGAGTCTGAGCTTCGGACATTGTGACGCATCAGGGAAAGGAGAAGTTACCTGGATTTCAAATGAAGCCTGTGATCAAGGATAGGAGACAAGTAAGGGGATCCAGAAAGTAGCACTGGAGGAGCCTCAGCCCTTGCAATTATCCAGCATGAATGTAGTTCTTGAAGCTACTGTGGACAAGAACAAGAACTGCAGGAAAGATAAGAAAACTGGCCCCAGCACTGTGGTGCAGGGAACCATTCAAGTTGGGTGAGTAAAAAGGAATATAATAGTAGGGGACAGTATAGTTAGGGAGATAGATACCATTCTCCGCAGCCAAGAGCACAAGTCCTGAAGCTCTGTTGCCTTCCTGGTGCCAGGGCTGGAGAGGAACTTGGAGTGGCAGGGAAAGGATCCAGTTGACATCAACCATGAGGGTACCAATGACATAAGAAAGAGATTGTGCTAAAGGATTATGCGTAGCTAGGGGATAAATTAAAAAGCAGAACCACAAAGGCAATAATCTCTGGATTACTACCTGAGCCATGAGTGAATTGGCATAGGGTAAGATCAGATAGTTGAATGTGTGGCTCAAAGACTGGTGTAGGAGAAATGGGTATTGGCACCTCTACTGGGGAAAGCGGGAGCTGCACCATTTTGATTGTCTTCATCTGAACTGTGTGGGACCAGGGTACTGGTGAATCGTATAACTAGGGCTGTAGAAAGAGATTTAAACTGAATAATGGGGAGAGAGTGGGTGGAGGGTTCAAGTGAGGGGAAATTTAGAAAGTTAAAAAGAATGGAAACGGCAATAGTGCAGGGTAGCAATATGAGTAATGATAACAGGACCATAAGAGTGCACCAGCAAATAGAGTTGGATTAGGGAAAAATGGTAAAAAGACAACATTAAAAAGGTCTTAGCTGAATGAATTCAGCCATTTTATCAAGATAAATTAATGGCAAAATTAAATTGAATGGATATGATATGAAAGCCATTCAAGAGATTACAGATAAATACTTTACAGTTTGCAAGATGACCCAGTCTGGGAACTGAATATTCAAGGTTACTTGACATTTCAGAAAGATAAGCAGAAAGTAAAGGGAGTTGGGGTAGCTCTGGTAATAAAGGATACAACTAGCTCAGCAGTGAGAAGTGATCTTGGCTCAGGAGATGAAGATGTAGAATCAGTTTGGGTGGAGTTAAGAAATAGCAAAGAAATCACTGGTGGGAGTGATTTATAGGCCTCCTGACAGTAGCTACACTGTAGAATAGAGTATAAACCAAGAAATAATGCCTTCCATGAAAGGTACTATAGTAATCATGGGAGTCTTTAATCTTCATATAGAATAGACAAATAAAATTGGCGAAGGTAGCCTAGAGGATTATTTCCTAAGGTATACTCAGGGCAGGTTCTTAGTTGCTAATAGCAGTTGCTGGCTTTATCCCTACACTCTTTTCTGATCCAGGGTCTAATATTTGCAATTCTCCAATTGTCTGACACCACACTCCTATATCTGAGCAGAATTGGAAGATTATAGCCAGCATCTTTGTAATTTCTACTTTTACATCCCCTTAGCATCCTCAGATGCATCTGATTCAGTCCTGGTGACTTTTCAACTTTAAGCACAGTCAACCTTTCCAATACCTCCTCTTTATCAATTTTTAGCCCATCTGGTGTCTTAACTACCTCTTCTTTCACTATGACTTTGGCATCTTCTTCTTCCTTGGTAAAGACAGATGCAAAGTGCACATTTAGCAATCAGCCATGCCCACTGCCCCCATATGCAAATCCCCTTTTAGATTCCCTAATTGGTTCCACTCCTCCTTTTACTATTTATTTGCCTAAAGAAGTCTTTGGGATTCCCTTTTCTGTTAGCTGCCAGTCTTTTCTCATACTTGCTTTCTTTTTTCACTTCTCCTCTGAATTTTCCATTTCCAGCCTGGTTCTTATTTGTATTGTTCACTTGACATTTGTTCTATGCACCCTTTTTCTGCTTCATCTTAATCTTTATTTCTTTAGTCATCCAGGGAGCTCTGGCTTTGTTCACCATACCTTTCCCGTTTGTGAGAATGTACCTTGACTGTGACCAAATCATCTCCTCTTTAAAGGCATCCATACAGTTTTCTCTGCCAACCTTTGTTTCCAATTTACCTGGGACAGATCTGTCCTCATCCCATTAACATTGTGCCTCCCTCAATTAATTATTTTTACTCTGGACTTCTCCTTGTAGTTTTCCATAGTGAACCTAAACCTTTTGATACAATGATCACTGCCTCCTAAATGTTCTTCTACTGCCACTTGATCCACTTAACCCACCTCATTCCTCAGATCCAGACCCAGCAATGCCTTATTCCTCATTGGACTGGAAAAATACTGATCAAGAAAATTCTCCTGAACACACTTCAGAAACTCTTCCCCATCTCTGCCCTTTACTCTATTAATATTCATAGAATAGTGAAACTCATTCTAGAGTGTTTGCATTTCTTTGTAATTTCCTTGCAAATTTGTTCCTCTCTCTCATTCTAACTAGTTTGTGGCCTTTGGATATACCCAGTAGTGTAATGGACTTCTGTTGTTACTTAGCTCTAACCAAATAGATTCTGTCCTTGACCCCTTTAGGACACCCTCTCTCTCCAGCTCTCTAATAATCTCCTAACTCAATACTGTCACACCTCCTCCTATGGCCTCGTGGTAACTAGATGTTTATATATGAGGGAGAGCTCTGCTATGGGACTGGAACTTTTTTTCACAGTTTTTGTCTCTTCTCACAGCCTTCGTGACAAGACAGGGAGCTCCAGCTGATAAGAGGTCGTTTTTTTGTCCTTATTGAGAAACATCAAGGGAATTAGTGCAGCAGGAAGACATGTGACATGGACTGCAATTGATGGAGACAGCAGCGGACATTGTTCTTGATGCAGAGAAAGACTGTGGGGTGACAGTGCCTCAGTATTCCTCTCAACTGAGATCCTCAGGTTGTTGTAGACAGAGGCAGTGTGGAGAAATGTGACTCGTCTCTCAGTCACCTGCCTATTTACCACTCGCATATTAAACAGCACAGTTATACACTTATCCATCTGAAAAACTCTAGTAGACTAACTCTTGAACATGTATTCTAGGCCTGTGTATTGTCTTAGCACCAGCTGCTCCACCAGTAAGACTGTGCCTGCAACAATGGAAGGACTAAAGGCCTTGTGGGTGGTGTAAAGTGGTGTGTTAATTCTTTGGTGTTGGGTACAGTTGGATGCTGTTTAGTCCTATCTGCTAACACACACAGTGATTGTGCAGCTCTTCCAGTGCCAGTGAATGTACCAACAGAACTCATACAACACTCCAAACTGCAGCATGGGCATTGGGTTTGTTATTGGCTTTCCGAGCACATTTCGTTCATTGCTGCGCCATAAGTGGACACAGCCCATTGGAATGAATGGAATGAAACGTTAAGAGAGCAGGTGTGTTATGAGGGAGCAGGGTGGAGGGGGTTGTGGGGTGGGGCGTGTAGTGGGAGGGGAGGGCTATGAAACAGGGAGAAGGCATTGAGTTTGGACAAGGGAGTGGAGAGACTGTGGGGGGGTGGAGAATGGAAGGCAGAGTGTAGGTGGATGGAGGTCAGTGACCATTTTTAGTGTTAGTTATAATGGGTGGGGAACTATTTCAGAGCATCGATAGACACAATGAGAGCTACAGAGAGAGAGCGATTTCATCCTGGAGAAAAGGTTTCAGCCCCCAAGTAAGGAAGGGGGATAAACAATTTGTAAACTCTGCACAATATTCTGGAGGGAAAATCCTATTAAGGATTCCAGTTTATTGGAAAAGAACAACTATAATACAATATCAGAATAATTTGAGACACGACCTGTGGTAGTGCTCAGAAGGAACAGACGATCTTGCATTTATAGTTTCAATAGTTTGCCACCATTGGAGTTTCCTGGCTTCATGTCTGGGCCTGTTGTAAATTACTGGAGATTCATTGCAATTATTATTCAACAACTTTATTATCTTGTATCATGTGACTACCAGGATGGTAGACAGTGAACTCAATGGACCTCAATCTTTCTTTGTTAGAATCTCCCATGTTCATAATTGTAAACAGTACTTTAATATTTTTTGACCTTCATATTGATCTTTCCTTGATTTAAACAGCATATCATTGCTCACTATATACCATAGCTTAATACACTGTCAATGTACTGGACATTAATACTGCTGCTGTGTACTTTGTGTTAACATTCCCTTTAATAATCATTCCTTTTCTATTTCTTGTTGAGAAAAGAGAGAGATCCCTGTGCTTAGGCCTTATTAAAATGGAAGTAATGACAGGGGAAGAATCTTCTGTTTGTTGTGAAGCTAATTATAGAAACAGTAGGAGGCCATTCAGCCCCGCAACTTGCTCTGCCATTAAATGACTGATGGCTGATCTGTATCTGAACTCCATTTGCCCGCCTTGGTTTCATATCCCTTCATCCCCTTGGCTACCAAAAGTCTCAGTTTGGAAATGTTTAATTAAACTAAATCAATAGTTTTTTGGTGGAGAGTTTTGCAGATTTCTTGACACATCCACATTCAAACAGATTGAGGCCGGAATTTTTTGCTCCGGTTTGCAGCCAGGGGTCACGGCAGGCAGGGTCGGGGAAGAATTCGGTGGGAGGAGCAGAAATCTGTTTCACGCCAGTAGGATCATCCGATGGTGTCTGCCATGGCGGATCACGAATACCGCTGGAGCCACTTTGTATCCCACTAAGCTCCAATCGTGCCCCCACAACAGATTTATCGTTACGCTGGCAGGACAACACGCTAGCCCAGAACATGTCGGGGCAGTGGATGAGATTGGGGGCAGTGAAGGTGTTAGGGAAATGAGGTTGCGGGGGAGGGGGGATGATGGCGTAATGGGGGTGAGGTTGGGAGAGGGGAGGGTGTAACAGGGGAGAATGGTGCAAGTGGGGAAGTAGGTGTAAGGGGGTAAGAAGGTGTAAGGGAGCCAGTTCGGAGGGGGGAAGGTGTCTGGGGGATGGAGGGATTTCGGAGGGAGGAAGGTGTTTGGGGGAGGAGAGAGTTCGGAGGGAGGAAGGTGTCCAGTGGGAGGAGGGAATACGGTGGAGGAAGGAGTAAGGGGGTGGGGGGTGAGATGTCCAGGTGAACATGCATGGGAGGGGTCTATGGAGTCAATGACCGCCTCCTTGTGAACAAACTGAGGGTGGGCATGATAGGAGGGAATGGGGAGTATGAGAGGGGGCTGAGGGAGCCGGTAGGGTTGGAGGGGTGAGGGTGCTTCAGTACTGATAGAAGGGTCAGCGCGGTTGGTAGGGACATGACGGCAAACACGGACCCTCGGTTTGGGGAAGGAGGAGTTCGGGGAGGCCAATGTGGATGGGGGTGGGATTCTCAGGAAGATAGGGAATGTGCACTTCCACATGTACATCCCAGAATGATAAGGGATATAGGGTAATAGTGGGGAAGTGGAAGGTAATGCAAAGGGGGTGGACTGTGATTCGAGAAAGGACATGGGTGACTGGGGGAGGGGAAAGGATGGGGAAGTTAATCAAAAATGTGATGACTACCATGCTGTGCAAATCAAATGAGAGCAGAGCCTCGTATTGGACGGGCACAGGTGCTGCATGGGAGTGTGATCATTGGGTGGGTGGAGATGCAGGGCAGCTCAGGTAGACAAGCAAAAGAGAGCCCCAGCAGGCAGCAATGAAAATGCTCAGGACATTGAGATAAGTGTGATGGATGAAGGCTCCGTGTGAGTGGGAGAGTGCTTACACGAGGCTCCAAAGCTTTCTGCCATACACACAGCTCTCCCTTCATAATACCTTGTCGTCTTGCTGCATGCAGCTAAATTGCTAGTGGTCAAGGGGGTTGGGGGATGCAGGGGGAGGAAACTGTAAAGAAGAAGAAAGGCAACATTACATATCATTCAGTGAAAGTGAATATATTTTCAGGTTATAAAGTCACAAAATGTGTTCACTCATGCAGCCACTTGTGATCAGAATTTTTTATCTTTTCTATGCCTACCACTTCTTCTAATTGCTGCCCTGACATCTTCAGCAGGGGCGGAGACAGCCTGGTGCAACAGTTGGCCATGTTACCTCTGATGAATTTAGTGTGCATCCAATGGAGAGCCAAGGCTTTGAGGGCCTCGCCCCGGCTTGCTTTGGTGTCGTCCTGTGGGCCAGCTGCTCCCTCTGCAGTGACAGAGGATGAGGTTGACGGGGGTGGTCACAGGCAAAGGGGCGTCAGAGGGAGAGGACAGCCTCTGAGATTCCTCAGTAGATGAACCAGGATATCCAGCTGCTGCTCATCCTCCTTTCGGCCGCCCAAGGGCCCTAGTCTGACTCCTCGAGGGGAAGGAGCACCTGGGGGAGATGTTGAGGTGCCCAGTTTCCCTCTCGCGTTGCCACTGCAGGAACTGACCCATGGCTCCCGCGATGGAGTATAGGTCTCACACATCTCCACATTCTGCTGGACCAGGGTCTCCATGGCGTCCGCCATCCTCCCCAAGGAGACCTCCAAATGCACACATGTGGGCATCAGAGAGCAGGCAGACACACTCCTCCAACTTGCATGCCACTCAGTTGAGGGCTTCCAACAGCTCTGCTTGATGTTCCCCCGCTTTCTGCTGACTCTCCACAATGAGTTGGAAGGCCGAATCCAGAGGTTCATCATCTGACTCGGACCTCACTGGTGCCTCTTCCCCTGCAGTCCCTCTGACTTCTGGGGAGCTCAGCTGAACCTGCCTCCTCCTGCTGTGAACATGTATCTGTGCGGTGACCACCGGATTGCGAACCTAAGCCTGCTCTAAATCTAGGTCCAACCGAGGTGGGAGAGTGTGGGTAAGTGCTGTGATGGGTCTTCCAGGCTGCTTATTTCCAGCTCATCAATGGCAGAGGATTCCTCTTGACTGGAGGTAGGACCTAGATGGAGCTGAGGAACTGGCTAGCTGAGGGTGCTGGTCCCATGGCAGAGCTCCCTGTGAACCAAAGTTGAGATAATTAGTGCATGGCAGCAGACTCAAAAGCAGCGTGATGGCACACTCATCAAAATGAGTGAAGAGCCTAATGTGGACCACTCCACCCCCCCAGACAAGGGACCTCTTCCTGCTAATGTGAGCAGGCTTCTCCTGCCTGGAGAGAGTGTGAGCAGGACACATGGCATTGTGTGGAATGTTTCTGTGGTGAGCGGAGACATGGACAGAATGCGGACACGAGCTCAAGAGGATATGAGCCTGCTGGAGATGTGAGGGTGTGTGTGAGAGTTAGTGGTGTTGTACCTTGATGTGTGAGATCCCTGAATATATGCGATGGGTTTGTGAGCGTGTAAGTTGGGACTGATGAGGTGGTTGAGTTACTCTGGTGGAACAGATGAGAGCATTCATCCTCTTCTTGCACTGGATGGCTGATCTTCTCTGTGCTCCGGGTGCACTGACCACTTCTGCATCCACCTCCCAGGCCAGATTAGTGACTCTGGTGGATTTCCTGCGGCCAGAACAGGTTTAGAGGAGTTTGCAGTGGCCTTCAACTGTGTCCAACAGGTGGCTCAGAGAGGCGTTACTAAATTTGGGGCCTGTCGTCTTTGTTTCTGGGGCCATCTGTTGCCTGGAGCAGTCCTGGTCTGAAGACATGAAGAAGGCCCTTCCCTGATGTGCTTTAATTATGGCACCTGGAGCAAGGAAGCGCCGAGGTCACAGCATGGCGGGCAAATCCAAGCCTGCCTACCAGCAATCTGGCATGCTTCCCATGAATGCATTATTCATGAGGTGGGATGTGCCAAGATGGGGACAATATGGTGCAAAAATCCGTCATTGTGGCTAGCAAGTAAAATGCCATTTTTCACACCTGCTGCACACTTAGACAAACACACTGTGCAAATCTGGGACAATTCTGCCCTGACTCTCATCTTCTGTCACATGTTATTGTAAGTTCATTGTGATTAATGCTTACCCTCACATGTATTGTGAGCTGTGTGCACGTAGACATATCTTAATACCCAGTGTGAGCTGGGATCAGACTGTCTCCTCATTGCCTCTCACCCCTCTCCCACTTCCTAACTACCATTCTATAAAATTGGATTAAATGTTAATTTTGTTTGGAAGACATCAATATAAAATATGGAACAATCACATTTTGGCATCTGGTTCACTTTCTCTGTCCAACACTGGCAGTAGTTGATCAGCACAGCAACATATTAGCTCTCAGAGTTGGTTCTCTGGGACGCGGACTCACCCGGCTACCCCCAACCACATCCTGGGACATAGACTGACCCAGCTGGGCTCATGGTCAGGATATTAGTCTCCATTCACATTAACTTTAAGGGTAGGGGTGTGGTGGGAGTATGTGTCTGTGGAATGATTGCTAATCCCAGAGAGCAGCCTGCATTCTGGAGGTGAAGCACACCAGAGGAAGATGGATAATCAGCATCAGATTTCAAGGCTTTGATGTCTGGTGGAACAGATAGAACAGTATCTGAGAAAAACTCCATGTGACTTGGTTGTTCACAATCAAGATGAGAGATATCAGCAGCACATTCTTCATTTCAGGAAATAGTCCCATTGCAGGTTCAACAGGGGTTCGATATAAAGTAAAGGTCCACAAGAACATGAGAAATGGGAGCAGGAATAGACCACTCAGCCTGGCCAGCCTGCTCCACCCTTCAATATGATCATGGCTGATCTTGGACTTCAAATCCAATTTCCCACTCACTCCCCACATCCTTTCATTGTCTGAGAGACCAAAACTCTGTCTATCCCAGCTTTAAATGTATTCAATATTTAAGCATCCACAAACCTCTGGGTAGAGAAATCCAAAGATTGACAAACCTTTGAACGAAATAATTTCTCCTTATTTCATTCCAAATGATTGGCCCCTTATCCTGTGACAGTGCCCCCATGTTTTAGACTGTCCAACCAGTGGAAACAATCTCTCCGTGTCCACCCTGTCAAACCCCGTCAGAACCTTGTAGGTTTCAGAGAGATCACCTCTCATTCTTCTAAACTCCAGAGAAAATAGACCTAATTTATTCAACCTCTCATCATAGGTCAACCCTCTCATCCCAGGACACAATTTAGTGAACCTTCACTATATCACCTCTAATGCAAGTATATCCCTTCTTAAACATGGGGATCAAAACTACACATATAGATATAGCCTCCCCAAAGCCACACTTATGGCAAAACATCCTTATCCTTGTACTTCAATTCCCTTACAATAAACACCAACATGCTTGCCTTCCTAATTGCTTGCTGTACCTCCATGCTAACTTTGTGTGTTCCTTGTACGAACATATGCAAGTCTCATTGAACATCAACACTTACAAGTGTCTAACCTTTTAAGAAATATTCTGCTTTTTGATCTTACTACAAAGAGAATAACCTCACACTTACCCATATTTTACTCCATTTGCCACCATGTTGACCGCTCACATATCTCTTTGCAGGCTCTTTGTGTCCTCCTCACAGCTTACCTCTCCACCCAACTTTGTATCATCAGCAAAGTTATATACATGACTCTCTGTCTCTTGGTCTAAGTCATTAATATAGGTTGTAAATAGCTGAGGCCCCAGCACTGACCCTTGTGGCACTCCACTAGTTACAGCCTGCCAACTTGAAAGTGCTCCATTTACCCCCACTCTCTGTTTCCTGTGAGTCAGCCAATCCTCCATCATGCTTATAGATTACCCCAACTCCATGAGCCCTTATCTTATGTATTAACATTTTGTGTGGCATCTTATCAAATACTTATTGAGAATCCAAGATTGCAACACCTACTGATTCCCCTTTAACTAATAGATAAATTCACAAAAAGCTATAATAAATTTGTCAAACACAATTTCCATTCAATAAAACCATAATAGGCCATAACTTCCAAGGAATGGCGATCACAGAGAGGCTGCCACTCCAATACTACTTACTTAAACCAAAATGTAGCTGCTTCATTCTCGCCTGACTTTCTGACTCAAACTTGTGGAGAATAGTGCATTTCAGGGGCATTAAGAGTAAGGAAAACATGCCCCTCTTTTACACGCACCCCCCCTCCCCCCCCACCCCCCAGCCAGCTGATGCAAAACAAGGAGGAATAAAGGTTCAGCCACTTTGGGGTCGGGTAGGTGGGGGGATTGATCAGTTGGGAGGTCGGATAGGCAATTGGGGGGGGGTGGGGTTCAAGTGATTCGGGTGGTCAGTAGAGGGTTGACCAATGGTGGGGGTGTGGTCAGTGAGGTTAATTGGGTAGGTGGTAAGGGTAGTTGGGGAGGTGGGGAAGGTGGACTGAGGTGTATTTGGGTGGGGTGGAGTATAACTGAGAGGTGAGGAGGGTAGTTGGGGGATGGGGAGGATGGCTGGGGGGTCCCATGGGTGGGTTATGTCAGGGGAGTTGTCCCGTGAAAGGTCAGGAGAATAGTTGGGGGTTAGGGTCTAATTGGGGAAAGTAGACTGGGGGGGGTGGGGTGTATGCGGGGGTAGTCAGGGGGGTCCTGTGTGAGGTTGTGGGGGGCAGCCATGGGAAGTTTTGAGGGGATAGTCAATGGGATGGGGGTTAGTCAGCGGGTCCTGTGTCAGGTCATGGGGTAGTCATGGGGGATGTGGGGGATATTGTGAGCTATGCGGGGTAGTTGGGAGGGATCTCATGGGCGTCATGGTATCAGTATGTAGCTAAGTAGGGGTTAAAAGTAGTTTTAATCTTTCTAACTTTTCCTGGGTAACTATTCCTGTAAGACATTCAGAACCATCCAAAGACTGCAATTTAAATCATAGTATCAGATGGCTCCCAGTGCAGGGAAATTGCCCAATGGAAGTTTGAGTTTTGCGATAAGTTGCCATGCTATTCTTAGAGGGGGTGGCGGGGGTGGGGTGGGTTGGTAGGTCCCAGTGCATCTTTGGGGTAGCCCCCAAGCACGGGGCCCTGGAGATTAGAAGCTATGGGCCATCAACTTTGCTTATACTGTAGGTGGCATTTTCCATGGCTGCTGGTGTCAGGCGGCATGACAGGGGTGAACGGAATTGGCGGGTAGGCCAATAGATTGGTTTCAGGCCTTCGTGAAACCAGTTTTCAATCATACACTCCACTTGTCAATGACGAGCTGCATTTCCCACTGTTGGACGTCAGGAGCTTCATTGTTTTACATTTGTATATCATTATAAGCCCAGCTCGCCAGAATCATTCCCCCCTCCCATGCTGAATTATCTGCTTATGTTGGCATGATTGCATGCTGACATATTTCACAACGGCATTTATAAGGCATGCAACTGGCAAGCTGCATAGGAACATACGAACATACGAATTAGAAGCAGGAGTAGGCCACTCGGCCCTTTGAGCCTGCTCCACCATTCAATAAGATCATGGCTGATCTGAATGTAACCTCAACCCCACATTCCTGCCTACCTCTGATAATCTTTCACCCCCTTGTTAATCAAGAATCTATCTAGCTCTGTCTTAAAAATATTCAAAGACTCTGCTTCCACCGCCTTTTGAGGAAGAGAGTTCCAAAAACTCTCAACCCTCTGAGAGGAAAAATTCCTCATCTCTGTCTTAAATGAGCAACCCCTTATTTTTAAACAATGACCCATAGTTCTAGATTCTCCCCCAAGAGGAAACATCTTCTCCACATCCACCGTGTCAAGACCCCTCAGGACCTTAAATGTTTCAGTCAAGTCACCTCTTACTCTTCTAAACTCCAGCGGATACAAGCCTAACCTGCCCAACCTTTGCTCATAAGACAACCTATCCATTCTTGGTATTAGTCTAGTAAACCTTCTCTGAACTGCTTCTAACGCATTTACATCTTTATTTAACTAAGGAGACCAGTACTGTACCCAATACTCCAGATGTGGTCCCATCAATGCCCTGTACAACTGAAACATAAACTCCCTTTGTATTCAATTCCCCTAACAATAAATGATGACATTCTATTTGCTTTCCTAATTACTTGCTGTACTTGCACACTACCCTTTTGTGATTCATGCACTAGAACTCCCAGATCCCTCTGCACCTCAAAGCTCTGCAATCTCTTACCATTTAGATAATAAGCTTATTTTTTATTCTTTCTGCCAAAAGGAATGATTTTACATTTTCCCACATTATACTCCATTTGCCAGATCTTTGCCCACTCACTTAACCTAACTATGTCACTCTGTAGCCTCCTTACGTCCTCTTCACAATTCATTTTCCTATATACCATTGTGTCATCAGCAACCATTCCTTCAGTCCTTTCATCCAAGTTATTTATATAAATTGCAAAAAGATGAGCCCCAGCACTGATCTCTGTGGCACACCAGTCATCACATGCTGCCAACCAGAAAAAGACCCATTTATGCCAACTCCCTTTATGCTTCCTATTAGCTAGCCAATGTTCTATTGATGCCAATATGCTACCTCCTACACCATGAGCTTTTATTCTAACCTTTGATGTGGCACTTTACCAAATGCCTTCTGGAAATCTAAGTACAGTAAATTCACCAGTTCCCCTTTATCCACAGCACATGTGACTCTTTCAAAGAACTCCAATAAATTGGCTAAACATGATTCCCTTTTATAAAACCATGTTGACTCTGCCTGATTGTCTTGAATTTTTCTAAGTGCCCTGCTATATTTAATAGCTTCTAACATTTTCCCTATGACAGATGTTAGGCTAACTGGCCTGTAGTTTTCTGGGGCAGAATTTTGCCTTTATTGAGCAGGCACAGAGGGCAGGCCCAGGAACGGTCGCGAAGCCGACTGCCATCTGCGATCGGGCCCCGGTTGGATAGGCAGCGAATAATTCTACTCAATCAATTGAATAAGGGCGCA
This sequence comes from Carcharodon carcharias, assembly GCF_017639515.1. Taxonomy (NCBI): domain Eukaryota; kingdom Metazoa; phylum Chordata; class Chondrichthyes; order Lamniformes; family Lamnidae; genus Carcharodon; species Carcharodon carcharias. Next base: position 88,120,855 of record NC_054480.1, on the reverse strand, counting down.
CTGCCGACTCAGGCATGTGCCCGCCAACTGAAATATCATGCAAGTGCGCAACCACATCAGGGCACTCAAGTGATGTCATCACAAGTCATTCTATGCTCGTTCGGGTTGGGCGTGCGACCGCTCAACGAGAGAAAAATTCAGGCCCTGCTTTCTGTCTCCCTCCCTTTTTGAATAAAGGAGTTACATTTGCCATTTTCTAATCTCATTGAACCTTCCCCTAATCTAGGGAAGTTTGGAAAATTAAATCCAGTGCATCAACTATCCCATGAGCCACTTCTTTCAAGACCTTAGGATGAAGTCCATCCAGGCCTGGGGATTTGTCAGCCTGGTGATTTGATTAGTCCAGTCTATATGCATATTAATATTAATCAAATTTGCTCAATATCACTTCCCTGGTGATTGTAATTTTCCCGAGTTCCTCGATCCATTTCCTGATTTATGCTATTTCTGGGATGTTACTTGTGTCCTCTATAGTGAAGACCAAAGCATAATACCTGTTAAATACCTGTTTAATTCATCTGCCATCTCCCTACTCGCCATTATCAATTCCCCAGATGCACACTCTACAGGGCCAACTCTTACTTTAACTCTTCTCTTATTTAAACATCTATAGAAATTCTTACTATCTACCTTTATGCTACTAGCTAGCTTTCTCTCATACCCCAAATTTTCCCTCCTTATAAATCTTTTTGTCCTTCTTTGCTGTTCTTTTTACATTCTGTCCAATCTTCTGACCTGCCACCCATCTTTGCATAATTATATGCTTTTTCTTTAAGTTTGATACTGTCTTTAACTTGTTTAGTTAACCACAGATGCTGGACCCGCCTCTTAGAATTCTTCTTTCTCATTGGAATGTATATATGCTGTGTATTCTGAAATATCCCTTTAAATGTCCGCCGCTGAACTTCTATTGACCTATCCCTTAACCTCATTTGCTAGTTCACTTTAGCTAGCTCCGCTCTTGTGCCCACATAATTGCCCGTATTTAAATAAGTTTAAAATAATAGTTTTGGACACTATTGTTTCTCCCTTAAAATGAATGTAAAATTCAATCATATTATCATTGCTAGGAGGTTATCAATTAATCCTATTTCGTTGCTCAATACCAGGTCTAGTATAGCTTGATCTTCAGTTGGCTCCAGAACGGGCTGTTCTAAGAAACTGTCCCGAAAGCATTCTACGAACTCCTCATCTAGGCTACCTTTGTCCATCTGATTTTTCCAGTCCACATATAGATTAAAATCCCCCATGATTTTGCTATACCTTTCTGGCAAGCTCCCATTATCTCTTCATTCATAAAGGCAAAATACTGCAGACGCTGGAAATCTGAAATAAAAACAGAAAATGCTGGGAAAACTCAGCCGGCCGATGGAAAGAGAAACAGTTAATATTTCAAGTCCATTTGACCCTTCTTCAGAGCTAAAGAGAAGTAGAACTGTGTTGAAATTTATACTGTTTAAGGGGGGGTGGAGCAGGTGAAGCTGGATAGAAGGCTAGCGATAGATGGGGGCTTTTAGCATGATTTTAATATGCATATAGACTGGACTAATCAAATTGGCAAGGGTAGCCTTGAGGGAGATTTCATAGAGTGTATTACAGATTGTTTCTTGGAGCAAATGTTGTGGAACCAACCAGGGAGCAGGCCATTCTGGATTTGGTTTTGTGTCATGAGATGGAATTAATTAATGATCTTAAAGTAAAGGATCCTCTAGGGAAGAGTGATCAAAACATGCTAGAATTTCAAGTTCAGTTTGAGAGTGAGAAATGTGAGTCCCACGCGAGGATTCTACAGTTAAACAAAAGTAACTAAATAGGCATGAGGGCAGATTTGGCCCTAGTGGACTGGGCAGGAAGACTACAAGGTAGGACAGTTGATGAACAGTGGCAGATATTTAAAGAGATATTCAATTCCTCCCAAATAAAATATATTCCAAAGAGGAAGAAAGATGGGGAAAAGGGGGAGGAGGGGGAAAAAGCATCCATGGCTCAGCAAGGAAGTTAAAGATAACATAAAGGCAAAAACTAAGGGATACTAAATTGCAAAGGTTAGTGGCAGGCTGGAAGATTGGGAAGCTTCAACAAAGGGTTACTAAAAAAATAAAAGAAGAGCAAAGGTAAATCATGAAAGAAAACTAGCGCAAAATGTAAAAACTGAGAGCAAAAGCTTCTACAAGTATATAAAAGGAAAGGGAGTAGCAAAAGTGAATGTTGATCCCTTGGAGGATGAGGCTGTGGAGTTAATAGTGGGGGGATACAGAAATGGCAGAGACACTTAATCAATATTTTGCCTCAGTTTTCACAGTGGAGGACCACCCCAATAATAACAGGTAGTGCAGAGGGTATAGAGGAGGAGGAACTGAGAACAATCACCATCACTAGAGAAAAAGTACTGCACAAACTATAGGGAGTAGAGGGTGATAAGTCCCCAGGATATGATGGCCTACATTCCAGGGTCTTAAAGGAAATGGCAGCGGAGATAATGGATGCATTGTCTATAATATTCCAAAATTCCCTGGATTCTGAAAAGTTTCCAGTGAGTTGGAAAAATGCTAATGTAACACTCTTATTCAAAAAGCGGGGGAGGCAGAAAGTAGGAAACCAGTTAGTTTAATGTCGGTCATTGGGCAATTGTTGGAATCCATTATTAAGGAAGTAGTAATGGGGCATTTGGAAAGTCAAAATGCAATCCAAAAGAGTTGGCATGGTTTTATGAAGAGTAAATTGTATTTGGCTAATTTGCTAGAGCTCTTTGAAGATGTGACAAGCAAAGTGGATAATGGGGATCCTGGAAATGTAGTATATCTGGACTTCCAGAAGGCCTTTGATAAGGTGCCGTACAAAAGACTAATACGCAAGATAAGATCACATGGAGTTGGGGTAATATATTAGCTTGGATAGAGGATTGGCTTACCAACAGAAAGCAGAGTCGGGATAAATAGGTCTTTTCCTGGATGACAAGCTGTAACTAGTGGGGTACCACAGGGTCCGGTCCTTGGGCCCCAACTATTTACGATCTATGTTAATGATTTGGATTCAGGGATAGAAGGTACTATCGCTAAATTTGCAGATGACACCAAAATAGGTGGGAAAGTAAGTTGCAATGAAGAAATAAGAAATTTACAAATGGATATGGACAGGTTAGGTGATTGGGCCAAAATTTGGCAGATGGAGCTTAACATGGATAAGTGTGAGGTTATGCATTTTGGTCGGAAGAATAAAAAGGCGACATTATTTAAATGGAGAGAAACTTCAGGATGCTTCAGTGCAGAGGGATCTGGGTGCCCTCGTGCATGAATCGCTGAAAGCTAGTATGCAGCTACAGCAGGTAATAAGGGAGGCAAATGGAATTTTGGCATTTATTGCAAAAGGAATAGAGTATAAAAATAGGGAAGTGTTGTTGCAACTGTACAAGGCATTGGTGAGACTGCACCTGGAGTATTGTGCACAGTTTCGGTCCCTTAACTTGAGGAAGGATGTAGTTGCATTGGAGGTGGTTCAGAGGAGGTTCACTAGATTGATTCCAGAGATGTGGGGCTTGTCTTATGAGGAGAGATTGAGCAGTTTAGGCATATACTCGCTGGAGAACATAAACAATGAGATGCTGAGGGACCTTTTGTGTATTTCAAGGAATTTTCTGCAAGAAGCTTAATTACAAAGGAATTTACGTTCTGGATAGGAAACAAATGGAAAAAGTAGCACATAACTATTAGTCAGATATGACTGACATATTTCACTCAGTCCCAATAAGTTTTGGATATCTCATCTTTTCTCCTCTGTTTACTACTTTTGCATAGCAACTTGATTATCGTCATTTCCTGGTCACTGTAGAAATTACTTCTGTAATATTACAATTCTTTCCCTGCAGTCAGCTAGAGAAATAAATTAGTCAGATTAAAAAAAACAAATGAAGTTTGCATTGTATGTCAGCCCCACTTCAGGCATGTAATCTCGGCGAACACATGTGCAGTATTGAGGGTGCTGCATTATTGGATATATGTGGTGTTACTCCATGTGTCTGTTGCCTATTGCCTTTGCCGAACTATTTTTTTCCAAGGATGCTGTAGTTACTTTGTCCTCTTCAAAATCTTGTTTTCCAGAGAAGTTTATGGCCCAAGGAAGGATTGCATAAATGCAGTTCAGGGTATTAATTTGGCTTATTTAATTTACTGGCACTAATCAACAATGCAGAGGGAGGAAAACCTCAGTGAGATCATTTCTTCCATTCAACTGTATAACATGGATATTTGTCTGTGATGACCATAAATCACAGTACTGATACAAAAGCTGATACAATTTAATGTAATTATGCTCTTGATTCCACATCCTGTATAATATCACTTATTCAACATCTTGCAATTAATCAACACTTTATAAAGCACTTCAGAGGCCAAAGAAGGAGGGGTCATCAAAAGTTTGGAGGAAAGGGGGAGCTAGCCAGGTGACCATTGGAATAGTTGAATCTGTAGGTGACAAAAAGACATGAATAAGAGCTTCAGCAACAGATGAGTAGAGGTGAAGGCAGGTGATGTGGTAGAAGTAGGCTGTCTGTGTTGTAGAGCATATGGGGCCAGTTTATGACTTTGGGTTTCAATAGGATGCTGAAATTATGAACTTTCTGATTCAACTTGAGGTAGAACCAGAGGCTGAAGGAAAGGAATTGAATTAATGGCATGGCTCAATAGATTTTGTGACTAGGGCTGAAATTGTTGGCTTTGGTCTTCCCACTTGAGGGAATTTTTGTTCATCCAATACTGGATGTTAGATAAGTAGTCTTGACAACATCGTAATAGTTACAGAGGATTGAGTGGGGAGGTTGGGTTGGTGTTCTCAGTGTACATGTCAATGCAAGCTCCATGTTTTCTAATGTCGCCAAGGGGCACTGTGTGATGAGGAGAAGGAAGGGATCCAGGTTAGATCTTTGGCAACTCGAGAATTAATAGTTTGGTGTTGGGAAAAGAAACTGTTGCTGGAGATAGTCTGGTTACAATTTAGTAGGTATGAGTAGAGCAGAGGAATGAAGGTGTCATTAAGCTGGTCAATGGAGGAAACGTGTTAGGGGAGAATGGTGCTGTTGACTGTTGCAAAGGTTGTGGAGATATCACCTGAGGGTGAATAATACACCACCATCACAGTAACAGAGGATACAATTTGTGTCCTTGATTAGGGCCATTTTAGTGCTGTGGCAAAGCAGAAACCTGATAAATTCAGTTATGTAGTTGCAGGAAGAATGGACATTGATTTGGGAGGTGACCAATAGTTCAAAAGTATTTGGGGCGGTAGTTTGTAAAATAGGGGTCAAGATCGATTTTTTTTTTGAGAAGGAGATGGTAACCATGTTTTGCAAGAGGGGACAGTACCTGAGAAGAGAGAATAATTTCAATGGTAGTTAGCATGGCATCCCATTTGTAGTTGAACATCAAATGTCTCCCAGCTGACTTAAAATATCAGGTATGTCATTTTTTCTTAGGAATTGGTGAACAAAGCCACCTCAATTCTATCAATTAGTGAACCCATGCCAAATGACTTGCATGCAGTCTGACTCAGTTATGCCAGCTACGCATGGCTTCAGTTGAGTTCATGACCTTGTAGTTAAGTATTGCGTGAGTGAGTAATCCACATCACAATGTAGCAGTAGTGAATTGGGAGAAGGATCTAAAAGTGCCTGAGCAAACATTATGCCTTATCGTATGGAGTCTGTATCCACGACTGAATCAGTGAAACAGTTGGATGATTGAGAATGCATAAATCAGTTACAAAGTTTTGTTACAGAAACCAGATACTTTTAGACGGAAATGAAAATTGGGCAGCTTCTCTAAGGAGTGGATGATTCTAAAGTCATTATTACACCTGGTGCCGAGTTTAGTGACTCATAACCACTATGAATTGTGACCAGTTAGGCCACTCACCTGGGTAATTGCAACTGATAGCTTCGACTATAGTAGATAAACTAACACTCTTTAATTATTTTAATTCATCACCTCCAATTGCTCCCTATCCTGCCCTCGCTAGTAACTGAGCTTTAACCATTAGTGTGGTTATGCTAGTATTTAGCTCTAAAAGCTTTCTCAAAATGCAAAAAGAACTCCCTGTTGTTGATGTATACTGGCTACATCCATCCTTTGATTGAATACACCATTCCTGTGTGGTACCCTAGCTTCACACAGGTGCAAGCTGCACAGATCAAAAGAATACAGAAGTGGATGCTGAGATTGATTGTAGGCCCTCAGTACCAAGTCATACGACAAAGTCCTTGGTGTCAGATATTTCAAAACCCTACAGGCAAAGAGTTAATATTTGTACTTAAGTTCAGAAAATCCTTTCTGATCTACACAATTTCAGAACTGATTACCTGTGCAATCAAGGCAACTCAGAAGTTTGTCTAAATTCAACCCCACGAGATCCAATTCCTGATGTAGCTCTATTGTTTACATGGTTTGGATCCTTGATGAGGTACCTAAATGATGACAAATAAATGTGCTTCAGTGCCACTAATGTTGGAATGGTCGTTTGGTAGGACAGAATTTGAGTATTGCTGAAAAAACGAGACATGTCTGGGCTTTCTGTCTTGCACTCATCGGGGCGCTTCACGGGAGTATCATTATAGGGGGGAAGTGGCGATTTGTGTTGTGTGTGAAGAGAGTGCTGATTGAGTCCATTTGTCAACCAATCGGCAGTCTCTTCACATGCAGTATGGATTGTTGTTTTACCCTTGTATTGGTGTTCTTGTGAAGAGTCCTGATGATTGCAGGACGGGAAGCTTGGATGTGTCTCTCTTCAGCAATGTTGGAATGGTTTGTAATTTAAATATAATTTTAAATTAAAACTACCCTTTCTTTAATATCCTGTGCAGCACTTTTTCCTGTTACTTGCTGAATTTTCTATTTGTGTTACTACATAGTTGATTATGTTTGCACATTTTTAACCTGGTTGCTTAATCTGTACATGGATTTTTAAATGCGGGTTACACTGCAATTCAGTTGTCCATCTATCACTTATTTATGATTGTGACTATAGCTCCTTATCCCTTTCACAAAAGCAGGCTACTACAGCTGCTGGAAATCTGGAAAAATTCACACAATGCTGGAAGTACTCAGCAGGTCTGACAGCATCTGTGGAGTGTTGCAAACAAATAGTTCATGGTTCACATGTTTTGGAATATAATTTTTAGGTTGTAGGTTAAACCGTTAAATGTAGATAAATGGATACATCTGGCTAAAACTGATAAGCAGTCCTGCAGTGGATGTAATTCAAACCAGTTTGGAGTTTATTACACTTAAAAGTCTTCTCTTTGGAGCAGAGAAGACTGAGGGGTGACCTGATCGAGGTGTACAAGATTATGAGGGGCATGGACAGGGTGGATAGGGAGCAGCTGTTCCCCTTAAGTCCAAGTTGAGGAGCAGGAGGTTTAGAGGGGATGTGAGGAAAAACTTTTTTACCCAGAGGGTGGTGACCATCCAGAATGTGCTGCCTGGGAGGGTGGTGGTGGTGGGTTGCCTAACATCCTGTACAAAGTACCTGGACGACAACTTGGCATGTCATAATATTCAAGGCTATGGGCCAAGTGCTAGTAAATGGGATTAGGTAGGTAGGTCAGGTGTTTCTCACGTGTCGGTGCAGACTCGATGGGCCGAAGGGCCTCCTTCTGCACTCTGAGTCCGTGAAAGTTTAAAAGGATGAGCGGAGATCTAATTGAGGTATATAAGATACTAAAGGGGATAGACAAAGTAGACATGGAGTGGATGTTTCCCCTTGTGGGCCATTCTAGAATGAGAGGCCATAGTTTTAGTCTAAGGTGTGGTAGATTTAAATCAGGGATGAGGAGGAATTGCTTTTCTCAAAGGGTCGTGAATCTGTGGAATTCACTAACTCAGAGTGCAGTGGATGCCGGGATGCTGAATAAATTTAAGGAGGAGATAGACAGATTTTTAAACAGTAATGGGCTGAAACATTATGGGGAGAGGGTGGGAAATTGGAGTTGAGGCAGAAATGAGATCAGCCATGATTGTATTGAATGGCGGGGCAGACTCGAGGGGCTGAATTGCCCACTCCTGCTCCTTGTTCTTTTGTTCTTAAGAGGGATTGACAAAGATGTCATGGACACAAGACAAAGGGAGTGTTAATGGTAGTGTTAAGGGCTAAAAATGGGCTGATAGTGGCATATGGGTAAGAAATCATAATGTGATAATAGCAGAACAAGGGTAAGCACTTTGTGAAAGAACAGTATGAACAAGTAACAGATGGCCCTTTTGGGAGGAGGTGGTTGGGGAAAAGGTATAGTAAAAAGGGATAAAATAGGGGGGATAAACAAAGGGATAAAACAATAAATAAATGAATAAAAGTAAGTAAATAAAAAATAAAAATACATTTAAAAAGGTGATTAAAAAGGGGGTGAAGTTAGAGGAGAGAGTTCATGGTCTGAAGATGTTGAGATTAATGTTAAGTCCGGAAGGCTGTAAAGTGCTTCCAGTGTGCATTTGGCTTCACTGGACATTGCAGCAGGCCAAGGATGGACATGTGGCCACGAGAGCAGGATGGTGTGTTGAAATGGCAAGTGACAGGGCATCTGGGTCGTGCTTGCAGACAGGCTGAAGATGTTCCACAAAGCGGTCACCCAGTCTGTGTTTGGTCTCTCCAACGTAGAGGAGACCACACTGGGAACAGCAAATGCAGTGGACCAAATTGAAGGAGGTGCAAATGAAGCACTGCTTCACCAGAAAGGAGTGTTTGATGGTGAGGAGGGAGGAGATAAAGGGGCAGGTGTTGCACCTTCTGCGCATGGGAAGGTGCCATGGGAAGGGGATAAGGTGTTGGGGTTGATGGAGGAGAGGCCCAGGGTGTCCCAGAGGGCACGGTTCCTATGGAATGCTGACAGCGGGTGTGAGGGGAAGGTGTATTTGGTGGTGGCATCATGCTGGAGTTGGCCGAAATGGCGGAGGATGATCCTTTGAATGCGGAGGCTGGCGGAGGCTACTCTGTCCTACTGTGTAATTACAGTTAGGGGCCTGTAAACCATTCCAACAAGTGACGTGTTGCCTTTATCATTCCTCATCTCAACCCAAACGCTCCTACATCCTGGATACTTGAACTTAGGTCTTTCCTCTCTATTGTGCTAATGCCATCATTAATTAACAGAGCCACCCCTCTACCTTTTCCAAGCTTCTTGTCCTTCCAAAATGTCACCTACCTTTCAATACTCAGGTCCTGATCTATGTCATCCTCTAGCCATGTCTCTGTAATGGCTATCAGATCATACTTATTTATTTCTATTTGTACGATCAGTTCATCAATTTTGTTTCTTTGAGGGGAACTCAGAGGCGAGTGCACAATAATATTGCACAGTGCTCGCGAGGGTTTTCTGCTGGAGTGTCGTGCGTTCAGGCGAGGGCACAGGAAAGTCCCATTTTCCCAGCTGACTGACAATGCGGTGCCAGGGCAAGGTGGTAGGGGCAAGGGGGATGGGCAAGGGCTGCCCTGTGGATGAGGTGGGTTGGAGAGGGCAAAGACTGCACTGTGGTTGAGGCGGGTTGTGGGGGACAAGGGCTACACCATGGTTGATGTTAGTGCATAAACATGTAAAGTGTGGGGGAGGGAAGCAGCCACACATTAGGGAAACTATTCCTCTACGGCTGAGACAGTTCAGGTGCAGCCACATTAACATGCCTGGGGTGGGGCCTCTAGCTTATCTGCCTACTCGAGCAACGGAGAGGCATGAAAATGCCACCAATTGCTCCAGAGCTTTTCATCCCTCGGACATAGATTGCAAACTAATAAGGGTTTAGTGAACTGCAGAACAAATGGACGACTGAGCATGTTGTACAATCTCCTTGCTAAAGCTGGCCATGTCACTGGTGGAGGAGCTCACAGCCTCTTGCAATGTCATCATTCAGGTTTGGACCAGTCTCCCCCCATGGTGCAAGCTAACAGTGCAGCCTTGCAGTGCGGGTTAGGAGAATGCCTGTGCCTGAGCTGAGAGCACAGCATGCAGTCCAGTGGGCAAAGCTGCCACCGATCAGTCAGACGGAGTGGGGCAGAGGTGGGTGGGGTCTCAGGCAACCATGCAGCGCATCAAATTCTGGCCATCCAAGTGGTAGCCAGAGCTCTCTGGGATGCATTAAGGGACCTTCAAACTTAAACAAGAGAGGCTCTTGGAACACCCAAGCTAACCCACACATCTGGGTCTTTCATCCTGCCGGAGGAGTACATCAGGACCATGGAGCCTGGTGACCTAACTGTATGCCTCGTGGCTTACAGAGTGTGGAGATGAAGGAGAAGAGAGTGGCAGAGGTGCCTGGCTGGGTAGAGGGAGGAACAGCACCCTCAGGTAGCTGGAGATCCCTCACATATAGCTGAAGAGCCACAGTGAGCTATCACTGGTGGGCGCCTAGCAACACCCAGGGTCTATAGGCGCCGCCTTTCATTCCTGCAGATGGCTGAGAACCAGTGTCTCTGAAGATTGCGCATGTCCAGAAAACTGGTCGGTCACATCTGCCAGCTGCTGCAGGATTTGGCACCATGGGGACATGGAAGGCATCTACTGCCAGTGGCTGTGAAAGTGACCACAATGCTCAATTTTTACTCCAGTGGCTCCTTTCAGGGTTCCACGGGTGAACTCTGTAGGATCTCTCAAGCCTCCATCCGCAAATGCATCCATGAGGTCATGGACACCATCTTCGCGAGGGCACACAGCTTTGCGGATTTTGCCCAGGATCGGGAAAGACAGGTGTCACGACTCACTGGGAATAGTGCACTGTAATATCAGCCCCACTGTTTCCCGAGCTGCAGCAAATGTGAAAAGTTTGATCAAACCATCAGATTGCCCCAATTCTACCGAAATGTTTCATTTAGGTTAACAGGATATGAGCACCAGGTTTGTAAACTTAATATGTAAATAACTGTTTATTGAACAAACTTGTTAACCAGTGGCAAAGAAAGAAATATGAACTGCTAACTTCTAACACTATAACTTAAACTCTACCCCGTCCTTAAATCCCTACACACACACACACACACAAGACACATAGGGCAGAATCTTCAGGTCTGCAAGCGAGGGAGGCCCCGCTCGCTGACGCGTAAAATGACATGCAGTGACGTAGGGCGAGTCTCCCGACTTCACCACGCGTCATTCTGATCCAAAGTCGGCTATGCGCCCACCAAACTGTCAAAGGCCCACTAAGGCCATTTAAAAACTAATTAAAGTAACTAACTGAGCTGTTGTCCAACCTTAGGGTTGGCGGGAAGGCAAAGAGCCCAGGTGGCTTTTGCGTTTGTCATGAAACCTCATCCACAGGCGGGATGAGGTTTCATGAAGGGTTTATAAATTGAATAATTTTTTAAATTAAAGGTCATTGACATGTCCCAGCTCATGTGACATAAGAGGACATCTTAAAAAAATTCACACTTATCTCCCTGAGGCAGCTCCATGCCTTAGGGAGATTTCTGTGTTCTTTCGCACGGATGCACAAAAGAATGCAGGCCCCAACTCAGCCTACTACCCCCACCCATACAGAGAGCGCTCAGTGCTTCCGAGTGCGCATCATCCTGGGTGGGCCTCAATTGACCCTCCCACGCAAAATGGCGGCACCCAGCCAATTGCGGGTGGTGATTGGCTATGCACTCGCCCATACCCGCTCCCGCCCAACCCACCCAACGGGGAGAAAATTCTCCCCATAAGACAGACAAATCATGGGTTTTAAGGGTGGGATAAAACCAATCAGGATTCAATGGGTTGATTTTGATTGATGCCTTCCAAATTCCTTTCAGCTCTTTGTTGATGACATGAGGTGATCTTCCTGGCACTTTCAGTCTTTAGCTCATTGGTTGAGCCTTTCTCTAATAGTGATTTTCCTGTTTCCCTCTTGACAAGGTTTTTTCAGAGAGAGAGCAGGTAATAGAGATATGAGGGAAAAAAAACAGCCAGCTATCATGGTAGAATTACTGGAATCTCACACAAACAGGGGAAAGAGGTTTTAGGTTTTTTCTCTTTTCAGGTTAGGAGCTTTTTTCTCTGCTGCACTGCTCTCACACAAACCCTGGTCACCAATTAAAACATTGTTGCCAGGCAGCTCCCCATTAGACTGGATGGCTCCTCAGCACCATCCTGTCTTTCATGGTACACTCTGTTCCAGGACAGCAACATTGTATATATCCCTCACACTGTTCCAGCAGACTTGTCTTTCAAACTGCAGTCATTGTAATTTTAATCCATAATCCAACAGAAATAAAAAGATATGCTCTTTACATAGGATGCAAGAATGATTGGATTTGCCCAGGTCTCAGTTTCCCACAGGTACAGGTTGACATCGAATGCACTTATGTGGTGCTCAGATCTCTGTGGTAACAAGCAGTCAACTATGTCAATCACAAGAGATTCCATTCACTGAACATTCAGCTGGTGTGCAACCACCACAAACACATCCTGCAGATCTGCACACAGTTCCCAAGCAGTGTCCATGGCTCCTATATTCTCAGTCAGGCTCAGATCCCTAATGCCTTTTAGGATCCACAGAGGCTGCAGGGGTGGCTCCTCGGGGACAAGGGCTCCCCACAGAGGACGTGGCTGAAGACATCCGTGTGCAGGCCTCAGACTGAAAAACAGTGAAGGATCATTCTGCAACTTGCACCTTGGTGGGGCAAACCATTGGGATGCTGAAAATGAGGTTCTGGTGCCTGGACTGGTCTGGTGGAGCCCTGCAACAAGGTCCACAGAGGGTGTCATGCATCATCTTCACCTGCTGTGCTCTTTACAACCTGGCGCCGCAATGGGGAGAGGAGCTGCCTAAGGAGGAGATGGATGCAGTTTGAAAGACATATCTACTGGAGCAGTGTGAGGAATATGTACAATGGAACAGAGTGTGCCATGAAAGACAGGATGGTGCTAAGGAGGAGTCTAGTCTAATGGGGAACTGCCTGGCAACAACATTTTAATTGGTGACCAGGGTTTGTGTGAGAGCAGTGCAGCAGAGAAAAAAAAAAGTTCCTTGTCTGAAAAGAGAAAGGACCTAAAACCTCTTTCTCCTGTGTGTGTAAAATTCCAATAATTCTACCATGATAGCTAGCTGTTTTTTTTCTCATATCTTTATAACCTGCCTTCTCTCTGAAAAAAACCTGTAAAGGGGAAAATGGGAAAATCACATTGAAAGGCAAGTGCTTAGCCATTGAGCTAAAGACTGAAAGTGCTGGGAAAAGGGTGAGGAGGTCTTTGAAGGCAAGCTTGGCGGCGATGAGGCCATCTCATTGGCCAACCATGGCAGGGTCACTTGGGAGGCACTCATAGCTGCTAGATTCATGGAGGATGATGACGACATGCAGTGAGGAGATTCCATAGATCCTCACATTGTGTCTGTGAACATTTGACTCCAGTCTGACTGATGGCAGCACACATACCCTCTGTGATAAGCTCCTGTCATAGAGACACAGCAGATGCCCTTAGTCCCTAAATTCCAGGAGGATGATGACGACATTCAGCGGGGACACTCCATAGATCCTCACAAAGTTTATGTGAATGTCTGACTCCTGTATGGTCGAGGGCACCTCGCTTGCACTCTGTGACAGGATCATATCATGGAGACACAGCGGGGAAACTTTAACTTCTCCTGATTCTATGTCATCCTTTGTGACCTGAACCCTTCAGGACCACACTGTCACCGGACACAGATGCTGAACAGTTGTTTGGGGGGGGGGGGGTGGGGTGGGGGGGTGGTAGGTGGAGGGGGCACCCGCACCTCAAAGGTGTGAGGAGCACACAGATAGAATGACGGAACTCTGGGGGCCCAGGACACTCTGGCAGCAATGATAAGCCCCATCGAGGTGCAGACATGACTGATGTGCCCAGTGACAGTGAAGGCACACCATCAGTGTGCTAGGAAGGTTGCACAAAGCACAGGGGAGAGGCCCTGGTCTGAGACACCAGCCTTTATCTTGTGCAGGAACCAAGGTTTCACATCTGAGCGACACAAACTCTGCTCATCAGAACCAGGAGCCATAGGCAGAGAGAAACTCTTGGGAGTTGATTTACAATAGTCAACATTATGTACAAGTGCCCAGGCTGTGCAACTATATCGTTTTAACCTTCCTAACGCTGTCTTGGTGCTTCCCAGCCATGCACAGCAGAAGTGGAGGCAGCCTGCTGACTGTGACGCCCTGTCTATGATGACCTTGATAGGTGGCCTCAGGAGGGCCAAGACTAGGAAGGCTTCAGCCTCCTTCCGGGGCCCTGCTGTGTGGCAGTGGCATCCTCCTCAGCCTTGCAGCTGGAGCTGCTGGGGTCATTGGAAGAGAGGATTCGGATGGGCCAGATACTCCCATAGTCAATTGGGTGGATGACTCTGGGGTGTGCTCCTGCTGATCCTCCTTCCTATGGGTGCCCAAGGGCCCCAGGCTGACTCCTTGAGGAGAAGAGGGAGATGGAGTGAGATTGAGCTGCTCTGCACCCCCCTCATGTTGACACTGTTGGAGGCCAACTATCATGTCAGCAACAGAGTTGAGCCCAAGCAGCAGTGAAAGACCAATATCCTGGACCAAGGTCTCCATGGCGGCTGCCATCCTACCTCAGTGTGTTGCAATGCCGGTGCTGTCACCTCAGCCTGAAGGTAGACATACTCCTCCATCATGCCTTGCAATCTGGGGAGTGCAGCGGACATTCCTTCCTGATGTTCCCCAGCATGCCTTTACAGCTCCAGCAACTGTGACATGAGTCCAGAGGCCCATCATTTGACTCGGACTCAGCAAATGTCTGGCCTCCAGCAGTCCTCGAGGACATGGGAAGTCCCTGCCTCTGCCTGCTATGGATCAGACAGTGTGATGTGCTCAACAGATTGTGATCCTGAGGCTACTCTAAAGCTAGGTCCCACCGAGATGTGTGTCTCTGTGCTGGTGGAGGGTGTGGGTGAGTTCTGTGACAAGACTTCAATTCGGGTGTTATCAGATTCTTCTTCGAAGTGTCTTCAGGGTTTGATTGGAGGCCCTGGCTCATGGGCCTCTTTGGCTGCTTCCCAGCTGTGCCTATGAAAGCCAGGAGAGATAATTAGTGCATGACAGTGGCCTGTGAATGAGGACACATCACTCACGGTATGGTTGTCTGATGGATGTTGCACTGCTAGATCCTCACTTGGTAGAGCAGTGCCAGCCACACCGTCAGTCATCAACGGCCAGCTGGATGGCTCTGTTTTTAAAGTCTGGCATTCCTCCACCAGTCTGTGACCTCTCCCTCTTGTTGGGAGCCAGCTTATCCTACATGGATAGAGAAGGAGAGAGGATAAGCAGGACGCCTGCTGGGCCAAATGATAAGTATGCCTGGCCTGTGTGGGTGGTGAGTGGTCCCATGGACAGAATGGGGGTATGATACATGGGGCAGATGAAGATGTGTGTGAGAGAGTGAATGGTGATGTCCCTTGAACTGGCAGCGAGTGAGTGTGTGATGGGTTTGTGAGTGTATAAGTTGTATGTGATGAGAATAGTGACTTACCTTGGCAGAATGGAGGAGATTATTCATCCTCTTTAGCCTATAGTTTCCTGTTTTCTTTCTCCTTCCTTTCTTGAATAGATTTGCTAACTTCCAATCTTCTGGTACCAATGTAGAATCTAGAGAATTTAGGAAAATCATAACCAGACTATCTACGATCTCTGCAGCTAACTCTCTTACAACCCTGGGGTATAGGTCATCAGTTCCTGGGGATTTGTCAGATTTTAGTCCTTAAGTTTCTCCAATACTTTTTTTTCTGCCAATACTAATTACCTTAATTTCCTGAGTTTTCAGTCCTTAGGTTGCCCTTTATTTCTGGAGTGAAACCTGTGTCTTCTACTGTGAAGACTGATAGATAATGCTTGTTCAATGTCTCTGCCTTTTCCTCATTCCCCATGATAATTCCTGCAGTCTCTGCCTCCTGGGAACCAATATTTACTTTAGCTTCTCTGCTTTATATATACTTGTTAATCCTCTTTTTTTCATTCATTCACAGGATGTGGGCTTCGCTGGCTGAGCCAGCATTTATTCTCCATCTCGAATTGCCCTTGAGAAGGTGGTGGTGAGCTGCCTTCTTGAACCACAACATTTCATGTGGTGTAGGTACACCCACAGTGCTGTTAGGGAGAGAGTTCCAGGATTTTGACCCAGCGACAGTGAAGGAACGGCGATATATTTCCAGATCAGGATGGTGAGTGGCTTGGAGGGGAACTTCCAGGTGGTGGTGTTCCCATCTATCTGCTGCCCTTGTCCCTCTGGATGATCGCGGTCGTGGGTTTGGAAGGTGCTGTCTAAGGAGCCTTGGTGAATTCCTACGGAGCATTTTGTTGATGTTACACACTGCTGCTACTGTGCATCAGTGGTGGAGGGAGTGAATGTTTGTGGATGTGGTGCCAATCAAGCAGCTGCTTTGTCCTAGATGGTGTCAATCTTCTTGAATGTTGTTGGAACTGCACTTATTCAGGCAAATGGACTCCAAGTGGAGTGTTTTCCCCCTGATTTCCATTGACTGCAGTTTTGCTAGGGCTCCTTGATGCCACACTTGGTCAAATGTGGCCTTGATGTCAAGGGCAGTCACCCTCACCTCACCTCGGGAGTTCAGCTTTTTTGTCCATGTTTAACCTAAGGCTATAATAAGTCTGTTTTTCTACCCCTGGCTAGTTCATATTCTAATTTTTCCCTTTTTGATCAACTTTTAGTGGCTATTTGTTGGTTTCTAAAACACTCCCAATCCACATTATAAGCCTCTTCCTTTAATCTAAGGCCAGCTTTAACTTCCTTTATATTCAAAAAGAACATACTTTTGAATATTTTGAATTGTTTCTTTAATCTTTCTCAATATTTATTTTTGCCATACCTTGAAGTCTATTTTTCTAAAGAGATAGAGAAGGTAGACATGGAAGTGGAGTTGGCAGTGCTGATCAAGGAAAACATTACAGTAATGGAAAGAGAGGACGTCCTTGAGAGGGCAAGGGCAGAATCCATCTGGATAGAGATGAGAAGCAAGAAAAGGTAAGATCACATGACTGGGAGTATTCTATAGATACACAACTGGGAGCATTCTATAGATCACACTCCTGGGACTATTCTACAGATCACACTATTGGAGTATTCTGTAGATCACACAATTGGGAGTATTTTGTAGATCACACTACTGAGGGTATTCTATAGATCACACTATTGGGAGTATTCTCGAGATCACACTATTGCAAATATTCTACAAATCACACAATTGGAAATATTTTATAGATTACACTATTGGGCTATTCTATAGTTCAAACTGGAAGTGTTCTACAGATTACACAATTGGGAGTATTCTATCAATCACACTACTAGAAGTATTGTAAAGATCACGCTACTAGGGATATTATATAGATCACACCACTGGGTGATTACTATGGATCACACTACTGGGAGTATTCTATAAATCACACTACTGAGGGTATTCTTTCAATCACACTATTGGGAGTATTCGATATATCATACTAGTAGGGATCTTATACGGATCATGCTATTGAGGGTATACCATTGGTCACAGTATTGGGGTATTCCCTAGATCACACTATTGGTCTATTCTATAGATCACACTATTGGGGGGTATTCTATAGATCACACTATGAGGATATTCAATAGATCACACACCTGGAGGTATTCTATAGATCACACTATTGGGGGGGATATTATCAAGATCATGCTAGTGTGCATATTCTATAGATCACATTACTTGGAGTATTATACAGATCACAATATTGGGAACATCTATAGGTCACACTACCGGGAGTATTCTATAGATCACAATATTGGGAATATCCTATAGATCACACTATTTGTAGCATTCTATAGATCACACTATTGGGTGTGTTCTACAGATTATACTATTGGGAGCATTCTATAGATCATGTTAATCGGAGCATTCTAAACATCACACTATTGGGCCATTCCATAGTTCACACTATTGGTAGTGTTCTATAGATCACACTATTGGTAGTATTCTATATATCACACAATTTGGAGTATTCTATAGATCACTCTATTGGTGGTAGGCTATAGATCACACTACTGTGGGTATTCTATAGATCATACTATTGGGAGTGTTCTATAGATCACACTGCTGGCAGTATTCTATACATCATTCTACTGGCAGTATCCTATAGATCACAGTATTGGGGGTATTTTTTAGATCACATTACTTTGAGTTTTCTATAGATCACCATAGTGGGAGTATTCCATAGATCATTCCATTGGAAGCATTCTATATATCATACTACTTGGCATATTATGTACATCACAATATTGGGGGTATTCTATAGATCACATCATTGGCAGTATCTGTATATCACACTACTGGGAATATTCTATAGATCATGCTACTGGAGGTATTCTATATATCACAATATTGGGGATATTATATAGATCACACTATTGGGGCTATAGATCACAATGATTGCATTCTTCTATAGATCACACTACTGGGAGTATTCTATAGATCATACTATTGGAAGTATTCTATTAATCACACTGCAGGGAGTATTTTTGCAGATCTCACTTTTGAGCGCATTCTTTAGATCACACTACTCAGGTATTCTAAAGATCACTGCTGGGATTATTCGATAGATCACACTGCTGGGGGTGTTCTATAGATCAAACTACTGTGGGCATTCTATGGATCACACTGCTGATAGTATTCTATGGATCACAATATTGGGATTATTCTATAGATCACAATCCTGGGAGTATTCTATAAATCACACTGTTAGAGGTATTATATAAATTACTCCAATGGGGCTATTCTATGTATCATATTGTTGGGAGCATTCTATAGGTTACACTATTGGGGTATTCTATAGATCACAGCATTGTGAGTGTTCTATAGATCACACTACTG
The DNA here is from genome assembly GCF_017639515.1 of Carcharodon carcharias. Lineage (NCBI taxonomy): Eukaryota > Metazoa > Chordata > Chondrichthyes > Lamniformes > Lamnidae > Carcharodon > Carcharodon carcharias. The sequence continues at coordinate 88,102,010 of NC_054480.1, read as the reverse complement.
GTAGTATTCTCTAAATCAAACTATTGGGAGTATTCTATTGATCACACTATTGGGAGTATTCTTTAGATCACACTATTGGGAGATTTCTATTAATCACACTATTGTGAGAGTTCTACACATCTTATTATTGGTAGTATTCTATAAATTACACAATTGGGAATATTCTATGGATCACACTACTGCAGTTATTTTATAGATCACACTATTGGGAGTATTCTGTGGATCACACTTATGGGAGTATTCTATAGGTCACACAATTGAGAGTATTCTATAGGTCACATAACTGAGAGTATTCTATAGGTCACACTATTGGGGGTATTATATAGATCACACTATTGGGGGTATGCTATCATTCATACTATCTGGGATATTCTATAGGTCACACTACTCAGAGTTGCTATAGATCACATTGTTGAGAGTATTCTATAGATTAAACTACAGTGGGTATTCTATAGAGCACACTACTAGGGGTATCATATAGATCACACTAATGGGAGTATTCTGTAGATCACACTGTTGGGGCATTCCATACATCACGCTATTGGGGATTTTCTAATGATCACACTATTGTGGGTATTCTACAAATCACACAGTTGGGTGAATTCTATAGATCACACTAATGGGAATATTCTAAAGATCACAGTATTGGTTATATTCTATATACCACACTTCTGGGAGTGTTCTATAGGTCACAGCATTGCGGGTATTTTATAGGTCACACTGTTGGGAGTATTTGTATAGATCTCACTTTTGGGAGCATCCTTTAGATCACACTCCTCATATTCTAAAGCTACTGGGCGTATTCAATAGATGACACTGTTGGTGGAATTCTGTAAATCACATTATTGGGGGTATTCTTTAGATCCCACTACTGGGAGTATGCTATCATTCATACTATCTGGGGGATCACACTGTTGGGAGTATTCTATTGATAAAACTATTGTGGGCATTCTCTAGATCATACTATAGATCGCATTCTATAGATCAAAATATTGGGAATCTATAGATCGCAACATTGTGGGTGAGCTATAGGTCACACTTTTGGGATTTTTTAGATCTCATGTTTGGGAGCATTCTTTTCATCTCGCTACTCAGGTATTCTATAGATCACGCTACTGGGGTATTGTATAAATCACACTACTGTGGTATTGTATAGATCACACTATTGGGGGTATTCTATAGATCTCGCTCCTGGGAGTATTCTATAGATCACACACTGGGAGTGTCTATAACTCACATTATTTGGGGTTATTCTATAGGTCACACCACGGGGAGTATTCCATAGATCACACTACTTGGTGTATTCTATGGATCATATTACTGGGGGTATTCTATAGATCAGGCAATTGGGGGTTTCCAATAGATCACACTAATTGGAGTATCCTGTAGAATACACCGTTGAAAGTATTCAATAGATCACACTACTGGGGGTCTTCTTTAGATCACACAATGTGGAGTGTTCCATATCTCACTGTAGTGGGGGCATTTCATAGATGACTCCATTGGGAATATTCTATAGATCACACTACTGGGAGCATTCTATGGATCACACTATTGGGAGTACTCTATAAATCACACTATTGGGAGTATTCTCTCAATCTCACTAATGAGGATATTCTATCAATCACACTACTCGGAATATTCTATGGATCACACTACTGAGAGTATTCTATAGATCATGCTGCTGGGAGTATTCTATACATCACAATATTGGGCATGTTAGTGGGGTGGTGAAAAAGGCATATGGGACACTTGCCTTAATCAATCGAGGCATTGATTACAAAAGTAGGGAGGTCATGTTGGAGTTGTATAGAACCTTGGTGAGGACACAGCTCGAGTACTGTATGCAGTTCTGGTCGCCACATTTATGGAAGGATGTGATTGCACTAGAGGGGGTGCTGAGCAGATTCACCAGGCTGTTGCCTGGGATGAAACATTTAAGTTATGAAGAGAGGTTGGATAGACTTGGGTTGTTTTCATTGGAGGAGAGAAGACTGAGGGGCGACCTGTTCAAGATGTACTAGATTATTGAGAGGCATGGATAGGGAGCAGCTGTTCCCCTTAGTTGAAGGGTCAGTCACAAGGGGATATAAGTTCAAGGTGAGGGGCAGGAGGTTTAGGGGGGATGTGAGGAAAACCTTTTTTAACCAGGGAGTGGTGGAGGTCTGGAAAACACTGCCTGGGAGGTTGGTGGAGATGGGTTGCCTCACATTCTTTAAAAAGTGCCTGGATGAGCACTTGGCATGTCATGACATTCAAGGTTATGGGCCAAGTGCTGGTAAATGGGATTAGGTAGGTAGGTCAGGGGTTTCTCATGTGTCAGTGCAGACTCGATGGGCTGAAGGGCCTCTTCTGCACTGTGTAATTCTGTGATTATCTAAATCACTCTGTTGGGGCATTCCAAGGATCACAGCATTGGGAGAATTCTATAGATCACACTACTTAGAGTATTCTGCAGATCAAACCATTGGGAGAATCCGATATATCACACTATTGATAGTGTTCTATAGATCACACTATTGGGATATTTCATGAGATCACAATATTGGAAATATTCTATAGATCACACTATTGGGAGTATTCTATAGATCACATGGCTGGAAGTATTCTATAGATCACAATATTGGGGATATTATACAGATCACTCTTTAGGGGCATTCCATGGATTACAGCATTGGGAGTATTCTCTAGATCTCACTACTTAGAGTATTCTGCAGATCACACGATTGGGGGTATTCTGCAGATCAAACCATTGCCAGTATCATATCGATCACACTATTGATAGTATACAATAGATCACACTATTAGGAGTATTTTATAGATCACACTATTGGGTGTGTCCTATCGGTCATTCTATTGGGCTATTCTATGATCACACTATTGGTGGTATTCTATTGATCACGCTATTGCAAGAATTCTGTAGATTACACAATTGTGAGTGTTCTATCGATCACACCACTGGGAGTATTCTATTCATACTACTTGGAGTATTCTATAGATCATATTATTGGGGGTATTCTATAGATCATATTATTGGGAGTATTCTATAGATCACATTAACTGGAGTATTCTGTAGATTCTCTCGATCACACTAATGGCTGTATTCTATAGATCACACTATTGAGGGCATTCTTTAGATTACGCTACTTGGAGTATTCGATAGATCACAGCAGTTGGGGCATTCCATAGATCACACCATTGGGAGTATTCTCTCCATCACGCTAATGAGGATATGCTATCGATCACACTAATGGCAGTATTCTATGGATCACATCATTGGGACAATCCTTTAGATCACAATATTTATAGCATTTTATAGGTCACACTGTTGGTAGCATTCTATAGGTCACACTATTGGGTACCTCCTATAGATCACACTATTGAGGGTCTCCTATAAATGACACAATTGGGAGTATTCTATAGATCACACTATTGGGCTATTCTATGATCACAATATTGGTAGTATTCTATAGATCAGACTATTGGGAGGATTCTGTAGATCACGCTATTGGGAGTCTCATATAGATCACACTATTGGGGGGATTCTATTTATCACACTACTTGGAACATTCGAAAGGCCACACTATTGGGGCATTCCATTGATCATAGCATTAGGAGCATTCTATAGATCACACCATTTGGAATATTCGATACACCATACTACCCACAGTATTCTATGGGTCACACTATTCGGGATATTCAAAAAGACACACAATTAGAATATTCTATAGGTCACACTACTGGGTTATTTCAAGATATCACACTATTGGGAGTATTCTGTAGATCACACTGTTGGGAGTATTTTTTATAGAACTTACTTTTGGGATCAAACGACTCAGGTATTCAATAGATAGCATTATTGGGAATATTCAAAAGATCAGAATATTGGGAGCATTCTGCAGATCACAGTATTGGCAGCATTATATTGATCACACTATTAATAGTATCCTAAAGATCACACAATTGGGAGAATTCTATAGATCACGCCATTGGGCTATTCTATAAATCACATTATTGGTAATGTTCCATTCATCACACTATTGGGAGTATTTCATCAATCACACCATTGATAGTATTCTGTAGATCACACTATTGGGTATCTTCCATAGACCACACAATTGGGAGAATTCTATAGATCACACTACTGGGAGCATTCTATAGATCACACTATTGGGGGTATTCTGTATAATCACATGTCTGGAAATATTCTATAGATCACAATACTGAGGATATTATATAGATCACACCATTGGGGCATTCCATAGATCACAGCATTCAGATAATTCTATAGATTGCACTACTTAGAGTATTCTGTAGTTCACACTATTGGGGGTATTCTACAGATCAAACCATTGGGAGTATCCTATTGATCACACTATAGATATTATTCTATATATTACACTATTGATCTATAGATCACACCATTGGGCTATTCTATTTCACACTATTGGTAATATTCTATTGATTACACTATTGCGAGTATCCTGTAGATCAAACTATTGGGAGTATTCCATTGATCACACTATTGATGGTATTCTATAGATCACAGTATTGGTAGTATTCTATGGATCACACTATTGGGAGTATTCTATAGATCACACTATTGGGAATATTCTATAGATCACATTATTGGGCTATTCTATAGATCACACCATTGGGAATTTTTTTTTATAGATCTCACTTTTGGGAGCATTATTACAATCAAACCATTCAGTTCTTCTATAGATCACTCTATTGGGAGTATTGTATAGATCACACTATTGGGGGTATTCTATAGATACCATTATTGGGGGTATTCTATAGATCACACTATTGGGGCATTCCATGGATCACAGAATTGGAAGAATTCTATATATTACACTATTCATAGTATTCTGTAGGTCACACTATTGGCTATTCTATGATCACACTATTGATAGTATTCTATTGATCACACTATTGGAAGAATTTTGTAGATCACACATTTGGGACTGTTTTATCGATCAAACCACTGGGAGTATCCTATGGGTCGTACTACCTGGAATATTCTGTGGACCACATTATTGGGGATATTCTATAGATCACACTATTGGGGATATTCTATAGATCACACTAGTTGGAGCATTCTATAGATTAAACTGTTGGGAATATTCTCTCGATCATACTAATTGCAGTATTCTATAGATCACACTATTGGGAGTATTATTTTTATCACACTGCTTGGTGTATTCCTTAGATCACACTACTGGGGCATTCCATAGATCACACCATTGGGAGTATTCTTTACATCACACTATTGGGAGTATTCTCTCAGTCACGCTAATGAGGATATTCTATCAATCACATTGCTGGTTCTATAGATCATACTATTCAGAGTATTCTGTAGATCACACCATTGGGAGTATCATATAGATCACACTATTGATAGTATTCGATAGATCACAATATTGGTAGTATTCTATAGGGAGTGCCCTATAGATCACACTATTGGGAGTATTCTGTACATCACGTTACTTGGTGTAATCTATAGATCACACTATTGGGGGTATACTTGGAGCACACCATTGGGGATATTCTATAGGTCACACCATCGGGTGTATTGTATAGATCACAATACTTGGAGTTTTCTATGGATCACAATAATGGGAATAATCTATAGATCAAACTATAGGTCGTACTCTACTGATCACACTATTGGGACTACACGAAAGGTCACACTACTGGGACTATTCTCTCAATCACACCACTATTGTGTGTATTTTATAGACCACACTAACTGGAGTATTCTCTCAATTACAGTAATGGGGATATCCTATAGGTCACACCACTGGGCGTATTCTATAGATCACACTATTGGCAGTACCATATAGATCACACTACTGGGATATTTATAGATCACAGAACTGAGAGTATTCTATGATGACACAGTTGGGACATTCTATAAATCACACTATTGGGATATTCTGTAGATCACGCTACTTGGTGTGTTCTATAGATCACCCTATTGGGGATATACTATGGATCACATCATTGATGGTAATCCATAGATCACATTACTGGACATATTCTATAGATCACATTGTTGGGAGTATTCTATAGATCACACAACTGGTAACATTCTAAATATCACAATATTGGGAACAATCTATATATCACACTACTGAGAATACTCTGTAGATCACACTACTGGGAGTAATCTACAGATCACACTTTTGGGGGTATTCAACAGATCACTCCACTGGGCATATTCTGTAAATCAAAATATTGGAATTATTTTATATGTCACACTATTGGAAGTATTCTATAGATCACATTGCTGGGCATATTCTATAGATCACACAACATTGGGTATTCTATAGATCACAATAGTGGGGGGATTTCATAGATGACTCCATTGGGAGTATTCTATAGATCACACTACTGGAGGTATCCTATGGACCATACTATTGGGAGTGTTCCACAGATCACACTATGAGGGGTATTCTATAAGCCAAACTCTTGCGCTATTCTATAAGTCACATTATTGGTTGTACTCTATAGCTCACTCAATTTGGAATATTCTATAGCTCACAACATTGGGAGTATTCTATAGATCACCCTATTGGGGAAAAATTGTGGATCGCACCATTGGAGGTATTCTATAGATCACATTGCTGAACATATTCTATAGATCACATTATTGGGAGTATTCCATAGATCACACTATTTGGAGTATTCCATAGACCAAACTGTTAACATATTCTATAGTTCACACTATTGGGAATGTTCTTTAGATCACACTATTTGGAGAATTCTCTAGATCACAATAGTAGGGACATTCCAGGTATCACTCCATTGGCAGAATTCTATACATAACACTACTGGGAGTATTCTCTTGATCACACTAATTAGGAAATTCTATAGATCACACTATTATGAGTATTCTGTAAATCACACTACTGGGGGCATTCCATAATTCACACTATTGTGGGTATTCTATAGATCACACAACTGGTAAGATTCTAAAGATCACAATATTGGCACATTCTATATATTACACTGTTCAAAGTATTCTATAGATCACACTGGGAGTGTTCTATAGAACACACTGTTGGGGGCAATCCATAGATCACATTAGTGGGAGAATCCAATAGATCACACTATTAGTCGTATTCAAAAGGTCAAACTTTTCGTAGTATTCCATAGATCACACTATTGGAAGTGTTCTATATCGGGGTTATTCAATGGATCACACCACTGGGAGCATTCTATAAATCACACTACTGAAAATATTCTATAGATCACACTACTGGGAGTAATCTACAGATCACACAATTGAGGGCATTCAACAGATCACTCTACTGGGAGTTTTCTATAGATCACAATGGTTGGGGTATTCCATAGATCACAGCATTGGGAGTATTCTATAGATCACACAATTAGAATTATTTTATATGTCACATATTGGAAGTACTCTATAGATCGCATTGCTGGGGGTATTCTATAGATCACACAACATTGGTTATTCTATCGGTCACAATAATTGGGTCATTTCCTAGATGACTCCATTGGGAGTATTCTATAGATCACACTACTGGAAGTCTTCTCTAGATCACACTACTGGAGGTATTCTATAGATCACACTATTGAGAGTGTTCTATAGATCACACTATTGGGAGTGTTCTATACACCAGACTTTTGCATTATTCTATAGATCACACTACTGGAAGTACTCTATAGATCACACAAATTGGAATATTCTATAGGTCACAAATTTAGGAGTATTCAGTAGATCACACTACTGGAGATATTCAATAGATCGCACTATTGGCAGTATTCTGTAGATCACCATTGGGAATATTCTATTAATCACTCCACTGGTAGTAATCTATAGGCCACAATACTTAGAGTATTCTATAGGTCACAATATTGGGGGAATGCTATAGATCACAACATTGGGAATTTTCTAGAGATCAAACTACTTGGAGTATTCGACTGACCACACTATTGGGGGTGTTCTATGGGTCACACCATTGTGAGTATTCCAGATCACACTACTAGGGGTATTTTATAGATCATGCTATTTGGAGTATTCTATAGACATAATATTTGGTGTATTCTATATATCACACCATTGGGAGTATTCTACAGATCACATTACTTGGAGTATTCTATAGATCACACAATTGGGGGTATTATATGGATCTCACCTTTGGGAATATTCAACAGATCACACTACTGGGAGTGTTCTATATATCACACTACCAGCAGTATTCTATAGATCACACTATTGGGGCTATTCTTTAAATCACACCACTTGGAGTCTTCTATAATCACACTATTGGAAGTAATCTATGTATCACACCAGTGGGAGTAGTCTATTGATCACACTACTAAGAATATTCTATAGATCACACTATCGGGAGCATTGTACAGTTCACACTATCGAGGGTATTCTGTAGATCTCATTACTGCAAGTATGCTATAGATCCCACTACTGGGAATATTCTATAGATCAGACTACTGGGAGTATTCTATCAATCACCCTACTTACAGCAGTCTACAGATCACAATATTTGTGGTATTCTATGGATCACACCATTGGGAATATTCTACATATCACACTACTAGGGTTAATCTATACATATATATACTGGGAATATTCAAAGGATCACAATATTGGGATTATTCTATAGATCACACAACTGGGAGTAAAGAAACATAGAAATTAGGAGCAGGAGTAGGCCATTCGGCCCTTCGAGTCTGCTCCGCCATTCATTATGATCATGGCTGATCATCCAAATCAATAGCCTGCTCCTGCTTTCTCCCTATACCCTTTGATCCCTTTCGCCCCAAGAGCTATATCTAACTCCTTCTTGAAAGCATACAATATTTTGGTTTCAACTACTTTCTGTGGTAACGAATTCCACAGGCTCACCACTCTCTGGGTGAAGACATTTCTCCTCATCTCAGTCCTAAATGGTCTACCCCATATCCTCAGACTGTGTCCCCTGGTTCTGGACTCCCCCACCATCGGGAACATCCTTCCTACATCTACCCTGTCTTGTCCTGTTAGAATTTTATAGGTTTCTATGAGATCCCCCCTCATTCTTCTGAACTCCAGCGAATATAATCCTAATTGACTCAATCTCTCCTCATACGTCAATCCCACGATCCCAGGAATCAGTCGGGTAAACCTTCGCTGCACTCCCTCTATAGCAAGTACATCCTTCCTCAGTTTAGGAGACCAAAACTGCATACAATATTCGAGATGTTGTCTCACCAAGGCCCTGTACAATTGCAGCAAATCATCGCTGTTCTTGTACTCGAATCCTCTGGCTATGAAGGCCAACATACCATTTGCTTTCTTTAACACCTGCTGCATCTGCATGCTTACCTTCAGCGACTGGTGTACAAGGACACCAGGTCTCGTTGCACATTCCCCTCTCTCAATTTAAAGCCATTCAGATAATAATCTGCCTTCCTGTTATTGCTACCAAAATGGATAACCTCACATTTATCCACATTATACTGCATTTGCCATACATTTGCCCACTCACTCAGCTTGTCCAAATCACACTGAAGCATCTCTGCATCCTCCTCACAGCTTACCCTCCCACCCAGCTTGTGTCATCTGCAAATTTGGAGTTATTACATTTAATTCCCTCATCTAAATCATTAATATATATTGTGAATAACTGGGGTCCCAGCACCGATCCCTGCGGTACCCCACTAGTCACTGCCTGCCATTCGGAAAAAGACCCATTTATTCCTACTCTTTATTTCCTGTCTGCCAACCAGCTTTCTATCCATCTCAATTCACTAACCCCAATCCCATGCGCTTTAATTTTACACGTCAATCTCTTATGTCAGACTTTGTCGAAAGCCTTCTGAAAGTCCAAATAAACCACATCCATTGGCTCCCCCTTATCAACTCTACCAGTTAAATCCTCGAAAAATTCCAGTAGATTTGTCAAGCATGAATCCATACTGACTCTGTCCAATTCTGCCACTGTTATCCACGTGTTCAGCTATTAAATCTTTTATAATGGACTCCAGAATTTTCCCCACTACTGACGTCAGTCTGACTGGTCTATAATTCTCTGTTTTCTCTCTGTCTCCCTTTTTAAATAGTTGGGTTACATTAGCTACCTTCCAATCTGTAGGAACTGTTCCAGAGTCTATAGCGTCTCGGAAGATGACCACCAATGCATCCACTATTTCTAGGGCCACTTCCTTAAGTACTCTGGGATGTAGATTATCAGGCCCCGGGGATTTATCGGCCTTCAATCCCATCAATTTCCCCAACACCATTTCCATACTAATACTGATTTCTTTCAGTTCCTCCCTCTCACTTAACCCTGTGTTCCCCAACATTTCTGGTATGTTACTAGTATCCTCCTTTGTGAAGACAGAACCAAAGTATGTATTTAGTTGGTCAACCACTTCTTTGTTCCCCATTATAAATTCCCCTGTTTCTGAATGTAAGGGACTTACATTTGTCTTCACCAATCTTTTTCTCTTCACATAACTATAGAAACTTTTACATTCAGTTTTTTTGTTCCCTGCAAGCTTACTCTCGTACTCGATTTTCCCCTTCTTAAACAATCCCATGGTCCTCCTTTGCTGAATTATAAACTGCCCCCAATCCTCAGGTCTGTTGTTTTTTCTGGCCAATTTGTATGCCTCTTCCTTGCATCTAATACTATCTCTAATTTCCCCTGTAAGCCATGGTTTGGCCACCTTTCCTGTTTTACTTTTGCACCAGACAGGAATAAGCAATTGTTGCAGTTCACCCATGTGCTCTTTGAATGTTTGCCATTGCCTATCCTCTGTCATCCATTTAAATAATGTTTCCCAATCCATCATAGCCAACTCACGCCTCAGTAGTTTCCTTTATTAAGATTCAGGACCCAAGTCTCAGAATCAACTACATCACTTTCCATCTTGATGAAGAATTCTATCATATTATGGTCGCTCATCCCCAAGGGGCCTCGCACAACTAGATTGCCAATTATTACTTTCTCATTACACAACACCAAGTCGAGGATGGCCTGTTATCTCATTGGTTCCTCAGGTATTGGTCCAGAAAAACATCCTGTATACACTCCAGGAATTCCTCCTCTATGGCATTGTTACTAAATTGATTTTCCCAATCTATATGCATATTAAAGTCACCCATAATTACAGATGTTCCTTTATTACATGCATCTCTAATTTCCTGTTTAATGCCATTCCCAACATCACAACTACAGTTTGGGGGTCTATATACAGGCCCCACTAATGTTTTTTTCCCCTAATGTGTTTCTCAGTTTTACCCATACAGGTTCCACATCGTCGGAGCTAATATCTTTTCTCTCTATTGCGTTAATTTCCTCTTTAACCAGCAATGCATCTCCACCACCTTTTCCTTTTTGTCTGTTCTTCCTAAATACTGAATACCCCTGGATGTTCAGTTCCCATCCCTGGTCACTCTGTAGCCATGTCTCCATAATCCCGACTATATCATACCTGTTTGCATCTGTGCCATAGATCAAACTTCTGTGGGTTTTCTACGGATCACACTGCTAATGGTATTCTATAGATCACAATACTGGGATCATACTATAAATCACAGTACAGGGAGTATCTTACAGATCATACTATTCTATAGATTACACTACTGGGAGTATTCTATATATCACACTCCTTAGAATATTCTATAGATCACAATATTGGGAATATTCTGCAGATCACACCATTGGGAGTATTCTATATATCACACTACCAGCAGTACTGTATAGATCACACTATTGCGGGTATTCTTTAAATCACACTATTTGGAGTCTTCTATAATCACACTATTGGAGGTAATCTATATATCACACCAGTGGGAGTGGTCTATTGATCACACTACTAAGAATATTCTACAGATCTCACAACTTGGAGCATTATATAGGTTACACTTTTGGTAGTATTCTATAGATCACATTATTGGGGATATTATATAGATCACACTATCTGGAGCATTCTAAGGTTCACAACATCAGGGGTATTCTGTAGATCTCATTACTGGGAGTATGCTATAGATCACATTGCTGGGAATATTCTATAGATCAGACTACTGGGAGTATTCTATCAATCACACAACATTCTAAAGATCACACTATTTGTGGTATTCTATGGATCACACCATTGGGAATATTCTATATATCACACTACTGGGAGTATGCCATAGATGAAACTACCTGTAGGTTTTCTACAGATCACACTGCTGATTGTATTCTATAGATCACAATACTGGGATCAATTGGCAGATCACACCACAGGGAATATCCTATAGATCATACTATTGGTGTTATACTATAGATCACACTACTGGAGATATGCTATAGATCACACTATTGGGAGTATTCTGTAGATCAAACTACTGTGGGTATTATATAGATCATCCTACTGTGATGGCATTCTATAGGTCACAAAATAGGGAGTATTATATAGATCACACTACTGGGAGCATCCTATATTTCACACTATTGGTGGTATTCTATAGGCCACACTACTGCGAGTATTCTATACATCACACTGTGGAGGGTATTCTGTAAATCACACTATTGGGGGAAATCTATAGATCATACCATTGGGGGATATTCTATAGATCACATTATTGGTGCTATTCTATAGCTCACACTATTGTGAGTGTTCTACAGATCACACTTTGGGAGTATTCTATAGATCACACCGTTGGGTGTATTCTATAGATCACATGGTTGGGAGTATTTTAATAGATCTCTTTTGGGAGCATTCTTTTGCTCACACTACCCAGGCAGTCTATAATTCACACTATGGGGGATATTCAAAAGGTCAAAATATTGGGAGTATTCTGGAGGTCACACCATTTGCAGTATTCTATGCACCACACCATTGGGAATATTCTATATATCACACTATTGGGGTTATTCTATGAATCTATTTACTGGGAATATTAAAAAGATCACAATATTGGGAGTATTCTATAGGTCACACTACTGTATTCTATATAGATCACGCTACTGGGGTATTCCATAGATCACGCTTTTGTGGGTATTCTATAGATCACACAACTGGTAATATTCTAAAAGTCACAATATTGGGAACATTCTATATATCACACTCATGGGAGTATTCTATAGACCACAATATTGGAGGTATTCTATAGATTACACCATTGGGAGCATTCAATAGAACACACTACTGGGAGTATACTACAGATCACACTATTGAGGGTATTCTACAGATCACCCCACTGTGAGTATTCTAAAGGTCACAATAGTGGGGGCATTCCATAGATCACACCATTGGGAGCATTCTATAAATCACCCTACTAGCAATGTTCTATAGATCACACCATTTGCAGTATTCTATAGACCACACTATTGGGAATATTCTATATATCACACCATTGTGGTTATTCTATAAGTCAAGATACTGGGAATATTCAAAAGATCACAATATTGGGAGTATTCTATAGTTCACACTACAGGGAGCATCCTATAGATCACACTATTAGCGGTATTCTATTGATCACACTACTGGGAGTAATCCATACAACACACAGTTGGAGTATTAGATAAATCACACTATTGTGGGTATTCTATAGATCGTCCAATGGGTGTAGTGTATAGATCGCACTTTTGCGAATGTTCTATGGATCACAAAATTGGGGGTATTTTATAAATCACTCTATTGAGTTATTCTATAGATCATATGCTTGGGAGTATTTTAATAGATCTCATGTTTGGGAGCATTCTTACGACCACACCAATCAAGTATTCCATAGATCACGCTACTGGGAATATTCAAAAGATAACAATATTGGGAATATTCTATAGATCACACTATTTGGAGTATTCTACAGATCACACCATTCGAGGTATTCTATAGGTCACACGATTGGGAGTATTCCATAGATCAGACTATTGGGCTATTCTATAGATCACACTATTAGGAGTATTCTGTAGATTACCTTTGGGAGTATTCAATAGAACATGCTACTGGGAGTATACTACAGATCACACTATTGAGGGTATTCTACAGGTCACCCTACTGGGAGTATTCTATAGATTACAATAATGGGGGCATTCCATAGATCACACCATTGGGAGTATTCTATAGATCACCCTACTAGGATGTTCTATAGATTATACTATTGGGAGTATTCTATATATAGCACTACTTGGAGTATTCCATAGATAATACTATTGCGAGTATTCTATAGATCACTCTAATGGGTGTACTCTTTGAATCACACAACTTGGAATATTCTATAGATCGCAATAGTTGGAGTATTCTGTAGATCACACTGTTGGGGGTATTCTATAGATCACACTACTGTAAGTATTGCACAGATCACACCACTAGAGGTATTATATACATCACACCACTGGAGGTATTCTATAGATCAGACTACTGGGAGTATACGATAGATCACATTGGGATTATTCTGTAGATCAGATTGCTGTGGGTATTTGATAGATCACACTGCTGATGGCATTCTATTGATCACAATATTGGAACTATTCTATACAGCACATTACCAGGAGTCTCGTATAAATCACCCTCCTGGGGTATTCTATAGATCACACTTCTGGGAGTATCCTATAAATCACACTGTTGAGAGTAGTCTATAGATCAAACTACTGTGGGAATTCCATAGATCACACTGCTGATGGTATTCTGTAGATCTCAATGTTGGGATTATTCCTTAGATCACACCACTGGCAATATCTTATAGATCGCACTATGGGGGTATTCTTTGGATCAAACTACAGGGAGTATTCTACACTGTTGGGGGTATTATATAAATTACACTAATGGGGGTATTCTATACATCATATTATTGTGAGAGTTCTATAGATCCACAGTACTGGGGGTATACTATAAATCACTCTATTGTGGTATTCTGTAGATCACACTACTGGGAATATTTTAAAAATCACAATATTGGGAATTTTCTATGGATCACACTATTGGGATTATTCTATTGATGTCACTACTGGGAATATTCCATAGATTACACAATTGGGGATATTCTACAGATCACACGACTTGGAGTGTTCTATGGATCACACTATTGAGGATCTTCTATAGTTCACACTATTGGGAGTATCCTATGTATCACACTATTGGTTGTATTCTATAGGTCACACTTTTGGTGGTATTCTGTAGCTCACACTATTGAGTGTTTTCTATAGATCACACTATTGCGAGTGTTCTATAGATCACAATATTGGGAGTATCTTTAACAAAAAGATACTTCAGGTGGGGTCGAGGTACATTTCAATAAGGGTGAAAGGTAAGGGAACCAAAAATAGGTCCACTTGGATAATGAGGGAGAAGGAGATTTGGGTGAAACAAAATTGAGGCTGTATGATTCATGTCAGGCGAATTCTTCAAGTCAGAAATTCAATCGGTTGACAGGAGAGAGGAAGAGGAAAATAAATCCAACAAAGAAAGATTATGAGAATAGAATGGCAGAGAATGAAAGGGAACCCAAAAATCTTCTACCGGCATGTAAGCAGTGGGCAGGATTTTATATTTGACCCAATCATGCCTAAAATCACACGCAATGACATCGGGCGATCGTTCCCAATGTCATCATGCACTTGCGTAATATTTCGGTCAGCAGGTGCGAGTGAGAGGTGGCAGCATGCCCGCCAACAATTAAGAGGGCTATTAAGCACTTTAATCAATTAATTAAGCGGTATTTCTTGCTGCCCATCCAACCTTATGATAGGTGAGTGGGCAAATCAGCCAAGCGGTCTTTTTTAGGGAACCTCATCCATGGGTGGGATGAGGTTTCCAACAGTAATTTAAAAAAAATAAAACATTTTAAACATCATTTTTAATATGGCCTTATTCATGTGACTGAGTCACTTGTGGGGCATGTTTCTCTCATTTTTACAATCTTTACTTCTGAATTCACAATTCTTCAGCTCCCTGTGCCCTCAGGGAACTTTCAGTGTGTGCTCCCCCATGCATGCGCAGACTTCAGCGCTCACTTACTCCTCCCATCCCCAGCCCGGCAGCACTGAAGCTCTTAGCACACGTTTCACTTTGGCTGGTCGTTAATTTGCCATCCAGCGTGAGATCTCAGATGGGGCCTGATTGTGAGCAGTGGCCAATTTCCTGGCTGCTCCCGGGCCCACCCACCATGCCCACTCACGGACCTCAAAGTTCTGGCCAATAAGTGGGTAGGTAGTAAGAAGGTGCGTGGGCCTGATTAGGGGCAAAGAGGATGGCATATGCTTGGAGGCACAGGTCAAGGCTGGAATATTTAACAAGTTCTTTGTATTGGTTTTACTTAGGAAGAGGAATCTGACAAAATATTAGTAGAAGTGGAGATAATGGAGGTAATGAAGAGGGTGAAAACTGAAGGACAGGAGGTATTGAAAAGACAGGCTATGCGTAGATTTGCTAAGTCACCCAGTCCGGATGGTTTGCCTCCCAGATTGCAAAAGGAAGTGGGGTGGAGATAGCTGAAGAGATGCCTTAATATCCCCTCAATATAGGAAGGTGTCAGGGGATGGAGCATGGCAAATGTGACATCCTTATTCAAGAAGGGGTGTAAGGACAATCATAGCAACTACAGGCCAGTTAGTTTAACATCAATGATGGCTAAGGTTTTGTAATCCATAATCAGGGAGAAAGTCAATCAGCTTGAGTTGATTAAGGAGAGTCAGCATGCATTTGTAAAGGGCCGATTTGTGCTTGAATAATGTAGCTGAACTTTCTGATGAAGTAACGGAGAAGCTGCTACAAAGTGGTGCAAAGTACCATATAAAAGACTGTATCTATGCTGGCGATACTGTCACTATCACAGAGAACAGTATCTATCCTGACTAAACTGTCACTAACACAGAGAACAGTATCAATCCTGCCCATACAGTCATTATCACAGAGAACAGTATCTATCCTTACTATACTGTCACTACCACAGAGAACAGTATCTATCCTGACTATACTGTCACTATCACAGAGAACAGTATCTATCCTAACTATACTGTCACTACCACAGAGAACAGTGTGTATCCCCTGTCTATACTGTCACTATCACAAAGGACAGTATTTATCCTGACTATACTGTCATTATCACAGAGAACAGTATCTATCCTGACTAAAACAGAATTACCTGGAAAAACTCAGCAGGTCTGGCAGCATCGGCGGAGAAGAAAAGAGTTGACGTTTTGAGTCCTCATGACCCTTCGACAGAACTTGAGTGAATCCAAGAAAGGGGTGAAATATAAGCTGGTTTAAGGTGTGTGTGTTGGTGTCGGGGGGTGGGGGGTGGGGGGGGGTGGTGGGTGGTGGTGGTGGGGTTTGGGTGGGGGGAGAGAAGTGGAGGGGGTTGGTGTGGTTGTAGGGACAAACAAGCAGATCATCAAAAGATGTCACAGACAACAGGACAAAAGAACACATAGGTGTTAAAGTTGGTGATATTATCGAAATGAATGTGCTAATTAAGAATGGATGGTAGGGCACTCAAGGTATAGCTCTAGTAGGGGTGGGGGGAGCATAAAAGATTTAAAAATATTTAAAAATAATGGAAATAGGTGGGAAAAGAAAAATCTATATAATTTATTGGAAAAAACAAAAGGGAGGGGGAAGAAACAGAAAGGGGGTGGGGATGGAGGAGGGAGCTCAAGACCTAAAGTTGTTGAATTCAATATTCAGTCCGGAAGTCTATCCTGACTATACTGTCACTATCGGAGAGAACAGCATGGGGTTAGATGCAGAGTAAATCTCCCTCTACATTTTCCCCATCAAACATTCCCAGTGCAGTTACTGCACAGTGTTAAATACAGAGTACTAAAACTCCCAGCGCAGGTCAGCATGTATTAGATACACTGTAAAAATCCATCTACACTGTCCCTATCAAACCTCCAAGAGCAGAACAGCATGGGGTTAGAAACAGAGCAAAGCTCCCTCTAAACTATCCCCATCAAACACCCGCAGGACAGGTACAGCACGGGGTTAGATACAGAGTAAAGCTCCATCGACATTGTCCCCATCAAACACTCCCAGGACAGGTACAGCATGGAGTTAGACATAGAGTGAAATTCCCTCTACACTGTCACCATCAACACTCCCAGGACTGGTACAGCACAGGGTTAGATACAGAGTAAAGCTCCCTCTACATTGTTCCCATCAAACACTCCCAGGGCTGGTACAGCAAGGGATTAGATACAGAGTAAAGCTCCCTATATACTGTCCCCTTCAAATACTCGCAGGACAGGTACAGCACAGGTTTAGATACAGATTAATGCTCCCTCTACACTGACCCAACAAACATTCCCAGGGCAGGTACAGCACGGGGTTAGAAACAGAATAAAGGTCCCTCTAAACAATCCCCATCAAACACTCCCAGGAATGGTACACTCAGGTATAGATTGAGAGTAAAGCTCCCTCCAAACTGTCCCCACCAAATACTCCCAGGTAAGTTATAGCACAGGGTTAGATACAGAGTAAGACTCCCTATGTACTGTCCCCATCAAATACTTCCAGGACAGGTACAACATGGGACTAGATACAGAGTAAGGCTCCCTCTACAGTGTCACTATCAAACACTCCCAAGACAGGTACAGCATGGGGTTAGATACAGGGTAAAGTCCACTCCACAATGTCCCTTTCAAACATTCCCAGGACAGGTACATTCGGAATTAGATATAGAGTAAAGCTCCCTCTACACTGTCCCCATCAAACACTCTACAGTGGAACTACAGGCCAGTTGGTCTAACCTCAGTGGTGGGGAAACTATTGGAAGCAATTCTGAGGGATAGAATGAATCTACACTTGGAGAGGCAGGGATTAATCAAGGACAGTCAGCATGGTTTTGTTGAGGGGAGGTCATGTCTGACCAATTTGATTGAATTTTTCAAAGAGGTGACCAGGTGTGCAGATGAGGGCAATGTGTTTGACGTAGTCTACTTGGACTTCAGCAAGGCTTTTGATAAGGTCCCGCATGGGAGATTGATAACGAAGGTAAGAGCCCATAGCATCCAAGGCAATTTGGCAAATTGGATCCAGACTTGGCTGAGTGGCAGGAAGCAGAGGGTGCTGGTCGAGGGTGTTTTTGTGACTGGATGCCTGTGTCCAGTGGGGTTCCCTGGGATCGATGTTGGGCCCCTTGCTAGTTGTGGTATATATAAACGATTTAAACTTGAATACAGGAGGGTTGATCAGTAGGTTCGCGGATCACACAAAAATTGTTGGGGTGGTAAATAGTGAGGAGGATAGCCTTAGATTACAGGAAGATATAGATGGGTTGGTCAGAAGGGCTGATCAGTGGCAAATGGAATTTAATCCAGATAAGTGTGAAGTGATGCGCTCGAGCAGGACAAACAAGGCACGGGAATACACGATGAAAGGTAGGACCCTCGCAAGTACCGAGGATCAGAGGGACCTTGGTATGCATATCCACTGGTCCCATAAGGTAGCGCAACACGTATATAAGGTGGTTACGAAGGCATATCGGATACTTGCCTTCATTAGCCGAGGCATATAATATAAGAGCAGGGAGGTTATGTTGGAACTGTATAAAACACTGGTTAGGCTCCCTCTACACTGTCCTCATCAGGCACTCCCAGGACAAGTACATTCGGGGTTAGATACAGAGTAAAGCTGACTCAACACTGTCCGCAACAAACACTCCTAGGTCAGGTACAGCATGGGGTTGGATACAGAGTAAAGCTCCATCCATAATGTCCCCATCAAACACTCCCAGGGCAGGTACAGCACTCAATTAGATACAGAGTAAAGCTCCCTCTACAATGTCTCTGCCAAAGGCTCCCAGGACGCGTACAGCATGGGGTTAGATATTGAGTAAATCTCCCTCTACACTGTCCCCATCAAACAATCCCTGGGCAGGCACAGCAGAGGGTTAGATAGAGATTAAAGCTGCCTCTCCACTGTCCCCACCAAACCTCCAAGGACAAGTACACCATGGGGTCAGATAGAGTAAAGCTCCTTCTACACTATACTCATTAAACACTCCTAGGACAGGTACAGCACGGGGTAAGATGCAGAGTAAACTCCCTGTACCCTGTACCCATCAAACACTCCCAGGACAGGTACAGCATGGGGTTAGATACAGAGTAAACCCCCTCTGCACTGTCCTCATCAAATACTCCCTGGCAGGTGCACTCAGGGTTAGAGACAGAGTAAAGCTGCCTCTACACTGTCCCTATCAAACCCTCCCAGGACAGGTACAGCACGGGGTTAGATACAGAGTAAGGCTCTCTTGACACTGTACCCATGAAACACTCCCAGGGCAGGTACAGCACAGGGTTAGACACAGAGTAAAGCTCCCTCTACACTGTCTCCATCAAACGCTCCCAGGACAGGTATAGCATGAGATTAAATGTGGAACAATTTCAAAAGTGATTAAAAAGGTATTTAATAGAAATATGCATCAGCAGATTTGAGGCACTGAATAATCCTGTCTTGACAAGAGTAAACAGGTAGACCAGCTGCATATTATTGGAGAGAACTGCTGGAGTTGATTGAATTTACTAGAAGCATCCACAGGAGGTGTTGGAAAGACATCTCCCCCTCCCCACTTTCTTTTCCCCTCCTCTCAATCCCTTTGCGCTTTCCCACCCCTGTCCTCCTCACACTTCCTACACTTGCCCCTCTCTCCTCGCCATCCCTTTCCCCTCGCTATCCCTCTCCCACATTTCTGTTCTCTTCCTTTCCCCTTCTCCACTTCCTCCTTTCCACTCTGAAACCCACTTCCTGCTGTATTTGTCCCTGGAATAAAGCTACTGCCAATTCTGTTCACTTTCAAAATCCCAGTGGCTTGCCTTTGGCCCTGCATTACCATGGCATTCCTGCAGCAATTGATTTGTTCAACTGTACCCTCACCTCCAACTTTGATGCCAGAGTCCCCAGTAAAACCAGCACTCTCTCTCACCCAACCATCTCCTGGTGTGGCCCTCATCTCCTCCCCCTTTAGTGCGATGGATGCAGACCTGAAAGGATAACTAATCAGATTAGACATTTCACCTGGTCTTGCTCAACCACTTAAAACACTTCCAGGTCCCACAGTTGTCTGCTAAAACTACTCACTATTTCAGGATCATCCAGGAATGCAAAGATAACTCCTAACTTCTTTTCTCTACTGCAAACTGTCCCTCTCCGCTGTCCCTTCTACCCTCACCTCCAATAATAAATGTGAGGAGCTCATGTCGTTTTGTTTCCCATCCAATCAGCTGTTTCTGCCATGTCCCTCCCTTCCACTAGTCAACTTGGCCAATCCGATTTCAATGTCTCCCCTTGCCCTAACCCTGGTTCCACATCTTTCTGTCTTCAATTGTCTAGACCCCAAACTTTGGAATTATCTCCCTGTACCTCTCCACTTGTCCATCTTGTTTTCCTCCTTTAAGACATTCCTTAAAACCCATCTCTTTCACCAAGATTTTGGTCTCGTCAATAATGCTCCTGTGAAGTACCTTGGGATGATTCATTACATTAAAGGTGCTATATAAATATGTTGTATTTTTCTGAGTTTCTCTCCTATTTCTGTCATGATCTTTCTGAGTTCTCCTTGTCCATGGGATCTACTTCCTGTCCCCTCGATCCTATTCCCACTAATCTGCTGGCCACCCAACTTCCCCTCTTGGCCCCATGTTAGCCAATGTTGTTAAGGGTTCTCTCTTCAGCTACAATACCCTTTCCTTCGAATCTGTCATCATCACCATCTCTTCAAAAAAAAACACCCTTGACCTCGCAAACTGCTGCCACATCTCCAACTTCCCTTTCCTCTCCAAGGTCCTTGAACATGTTGTCATCTTCCAAATTTATTCCTATCTTTCCCAGAACTCAATGCTGGAATCCTTCCAATCAGATTTCACCCCCCTCCCCCCCACCCCCACCCCACCGCCATAGTACCGAAACAGTGCACCCACAGTGCTGTTAGGGAGGGAGTACCAGGATTTTGACCCAGCAACAGTGAAGGAACAGCTGCTTTATTTCCAAGCCAGGATGGTGAGTGACTTGGAGGGGAGCTTTCAGGTGGTGGCGTTCTGCTGCGCTTGTCCTTCTAGATGGTAGTGGTCGTGGGTTTGGAAGGTGCATTCTAAGGAGCTTTGGTGAGTTTCTGAAGTGCCCAGGAAACTATATGCTTTATAAATCACTCTCTCACTTGTCCTGCCACCTTCAATGACTTATGCACATATACACCCTAGTCCCTCTGCTCCTGCACATTCTTTAGAACTGTATCCTCTATTTTATATTGTCTCTCCATGCTCTTCCTACAAAAATGAATCACTTCACATTTTTCTGCATTAAATTTCACCTGGCACTTGTCTGCCCATCCCACCAACCTGCCTATTTTCTTTTGAAGTCCTAAACTATACTCCTCATTGGAACATTCATACCTTTTGTATTATCTGCAAATTCACAAGCAGATGTGGCAGGGCTGCAGTGCTTAGATCTGATCCATTGGTTTTGGGATTACTTAAACTCTGTCTATTGCATGGTGCTTCCATTGTTTGGCATATAAGTACTCCTGCTTCACCAGGTTGACACCTCATTATTAGGTATGCCTGGTGCTGCTCCTGGCATGCCCTCCTTTACTCTTCATTGAACCAGGCTTGATGGCTTGATGCCGGGCCATGAGGTTACAATTTGAGTTCGAGTACAATTCTGCTGCTGCTGATGGCCCGCAGTGCCTCGTGGATTCACAGTTTTGGGTTGTTAGATCTGTTTGAAAACTATTCCATTTAGCATGGTGGTTGTGCCACACAGCCTGTCAGTTCAGTGAGTTGAACATCATGTCAGAAGGAATGTCAAAGGGATATTGTCAGGACGTCCAGAAAATTCTCCTGTTTGAATTGTGATGCAGCTGACCTACTATCCAAATTCAAGTTGGTTTTATTCATTCATGGGATGTGGACATTGTTGGCTAGGCCGGCATGTAGTGCCCATCATTAATTGCCCTTGAGAAGATTTAAACAGCATACAGAGCTATGAGTTCTTGATTTGGGTGTGTCTGACAATTCAAGCAAGCCATAGGAATTTACCCAGCAATTGGGAATAAAGGTCTACACAGGCTGAACATCTCAGGATTAAGAGCAGAATAGCTAAAATATCTCCAAAAGATATGGCCTATATTGAAAGTCCAGTTCAGAATCAGGTTAAGCTTCCATATTCATCAGTTAGAGTTCATGCCCGGAATTTCAACCGCCACTGGCATCGGGTGTCATGGCTGGCGTGTAGACAATATGGCGAGAAGGTCAAAAATCAGTTTACGCAGTTGTGAAATCAGTTTGCGATCGTCCGCTCTGCCCATCAATGGCGGGCCATATTTCCCACCGCTCGGCATTGGGAACATCATTTTATTACGTTTACATCTAATTATAAGGACTACTCATCGAAATCATCACCCCCCCATGCTGGATCATCCAGACAGGCCAGTGTGATTGTACGCCGACATGTATCACAACTGTACATAAGCGACGGGCACCTGGTGAGCTGCACTTCGCCCGGGGCTTCGAGGCTTGTTTGTGTCGGGCAGCACTTGTGGTATCAACACCAGGCTTCACAGGCAGCACCACAGCCCTTTTAGGGCAGGTCTCTCTCTAACTATCAGGCCAATTGTAAGGCTTTTCAATGGCTGTAGGGCTAGGGTTGCTTGGGGAAGGGGGAAAAGTGGCCTCAGACAAGGGAAGAGGCTGCAGGAAGAGGGCTGTACTGGGGAAGGGGATATCCCAGGGTATGTGGGAGGGGGAGGGGCACATGCTGAGCTGTGCAAGTGGCCTCAAGATGGTGAGGGCTGAGGAGGCAGTCTCCAGAGGAGATCAGGCTGGATGGAGATGTGAGGGTATGCGTGAAAGAGTGAGTGGTGATGTCCCTTGAGCTGGCAGTGAGTGAGATGCCAGTGAAAGTGTGATGGGCTTGTGAGTGTGTGAGATGGTTGCCTTACCTGGCTGCATGGATAAGATCATTCATGTTTTCTGGACTGATGGCCAACCTCTTGTGTGCAGCAATGGCACTCTAGTGCCACCCTTCCCAAGCCAGAGTGGTGAGATTGATGGGCCTATTGCGGATAAAGCAGGGGTAGAGGACATTGCTGCAAACCTCCATGGTGTCCATAAGACATTGCAGGGATGTGTCACTGAATTGGGGTGCTGCATTCTTCTTGGCATTTGAGGTGCCCTCCTGGAGTACAAGCACTGAGAAGTGTGCATGCGGTTGTAGTTTAAGTATGCCGCCCTATGTTAGGAAGCAGCGACATAATGGCATGGTGGACAAATCAAAGGCTGCCTGCCAGGGAGACAGCCTGTTTCCTGTGGCTGCATAATTAATGAGACAAGAATGGGACGATATGGCATGAAAACTCACCTTTGGGGCCAGCATGTAAAACATTCTTTTTCCCACCCACTACTGCACTTCATAGAGTCTACTGCACAGAAAAATGCCCTTCGGCCCAATGGGTCTGCGCCGGTTTAACTAGTACCTAACTATTCTAGTCCCATTTTCCAGCCCTAGGCCTTGTATGCCATGGCATTGCAAGTGCACATCCAAATACTTCTTAAATGTTATGAGGGTTTCTGCCTCTACCACCCTTTCAGGCAGTGAGTTCCAGATTCCCACCACCCTCTGGGTGAAAGAATTCTTCCTCACATCCCCCTCTAAACCTCCTGCCCCTTACCTTAACTCTATGCCCCCTGGTTATTGATCCCTCCACCAAGGGGAAAAGTTCCTTCCTGTCTACCCTATCTATGCCCTTCATAATTTTATACACTTCAATCATGTTCCCCCTCAATCTTCTCTGCTCCAAGGAAAATAACCCCAGTCTATCCAATCTCTCCTCATAAATAAAACACTCCAGCCCAGGCAACATCCTGCTAAATCTCCCCTCACTCTCTCGAGTGTAATCACATCCTTCCTATAATGCAAATACCAGAACTGCACGCAATACTCTAGCTGTGGCCTAACCAGTGTTTTATACAGTTCCAGCATAACCTCCCTGCTCTTATATTCTATGCCTTGGCTAATAAAGGCAAGTATCCCAGATGCCTTCTTAGCCACCTTATATATGTGTTCCGCTACCTTAAGGGACCGTTGGACATGCACACCAAGGTCCCTCTGATCCTCGGTACTTCCCAGGGTCCTACAATTCATCATGTATTCCCGTGCCTTGTTTGTCCTGCCCGAGTGAATCACCTCACACTTATCTGTATTAAATTGCATTTGCCACTGATCAGCCCATTTGACCAGCCTGTCTATATCCTCCGGTAATCTAAGGCTATCCTCCTCACTATTTACCACCCCACCAATTTTCGTGTCATCCGCGAACTTACTGATCAAGTCTAAATCATTTATATTTACCACAAACAGCATGGGACCCAACACTGATCCCGGTGGAACCCCACTGGACACAGGCTTCCAGTCACAAAAACACCCTTCAACAGTCACCTCTGCTTCCTGCCGCTCAGCCAATTCTGGATCCAATTTGCCTTGGATCCCATGGGCCTCTTATCTTCGTTATCAGTGTCCTATGCGGGACCTTATCAAAAGCCTTGCTGAAATCCAAGTAGACTACGTCAAATGCATTTCCCTCACCTATACACCTGATCACCTCTTTGAAAAATTCATTCAAATTGGTCAGACGTGACCTCTCCTTAACAAAACCATGCTGACTGTCCTTGAGTAATCCCTGCCTCTCCAAGTGTAGATTCATTCTGTCCCTCAGAATTGCTTCCAATAGTTTCCCCACCACTGAGGTTAGACTGACTGGCCTGTCGTTTCCTGGTTATCCCTTTCTCCCTTCTTGAATAACGGTACCACATTGGCTGTCCTCCAGTCCTCTGGCACCTCTCCTGTGGCCAGAGAGGTATTGAACATTATTGCCAGCGCCCCTGCTATC
Source organism: Carcharodon carcharias (assembly GCF_017639515.1). Taxonomy (NCBI): domain Eukaryota; kingdom Metazoa; phylum Chordata; class Chondrichthyes; order Lamniformes; family Lamnidae; genus Carcharodon; species Carcharodon carcharias. Next base: position 88,076,164 of record NC_054480.1, on the reverse strand, counting down.
TCCTCCCTTGCCTCAGTCAACAGCCTGGGATACTTTTTATACGGGCCTGGTGACTTATCTACTTTTAAGCCTGTCAGACCACTTAGAACCTCTTCCCTTTCTTTGCTAATTTCTTTAATTATATCACAGTCCTTCTGCCTGATTTCCATACCCACATCTTCCCTCTCACTTGTGAACACTGACACAAAGTATTCATTTAGAACCTTACCTACGTCTTCCAGGTCCACACACAAATTACCAATCTGGTCCTTAATGGGCCTTACTCTTTCCCTAGTTATCCTCTTTTTCTTAACATACTTGTAAAATAACTTTGGAGTTTCCTTTATTTTACCTGTCAATGTTTTTTCATGCCCCCTTTTTGCTCTCCTAATTTCCTTTTTAAGTTCCCCCCAACATATTCTGTACCCCTTTAGGGCTTCCGCTGTTTTAAGCCCTTGGTATCTCCAGAAGCCTCCCTTTTCCTTTTTAACCAATCCTGTATATCGCTCAACATCCAGGGTTCCCTGGATTTGTTGGTCCCACTCTTTGTCTTTGCTGGAATATGTTGGCCCTATACTCTTCCTATTTCCTTCTTGAATGAGGCCCACTGCTCTGACCCAGATTTATCTAAAAGTAGCTGCTCCGAGTCCACTCTGGCCAAATCATATCTGATCTTATTAAAATCCACCTTCCCCCAGTTTAGAACTTTGATTTCTGGCCCATCCCTTGTCCTTTTCCATAACAACCTTGAATCTAATGGAGTTATGATCACTATCTGCAAAATGCTTCCTCACTGATACCTCTACCACATGCACAACTTCATTCCCTAAAATTAAGTCCAGGACGCCCCTCCTCTTGTAGGACCTTCTACTTACTGTCTTAAAAAGCTCCCTAGGATACATTTTAAGGATTCTGCTCCCTCTAAACCTATCACACTATGACTAACCCAGTTAATGTTGGGGAAGTTGAAATCTCCCACAATTACTACGTTATTATTTTTACACTTCCCTGAAATTTGCCTACATATCTGCTCTTCTATTTCTCTCTGATTGTTTGGGGGGGCCTAAAGTACATGCCCAGCAATGTGATTGCTCCTTTTTTGTTTTTAAGTTCTACCCATATGGCCTCATTTGAGAAGCCTTCTACGATATCATCTCTCCTTACTGCTATAATTGATTCCTTGACCAATATTGCAATACCCCCTCCACTTTTACCTCCTTCCCTGTCTTGCCTGAAGACCCTATATCCTGGAATTTTGAGTTGCCAATCCTGCCCTTCTCTCAACCATGTCTCTGTGATGATTCCACCCCATATCATTTCAACAACAGCCTACAGAATCCATGGACCACTTTGTCAGCAGCTGCGGAATAAAGGGCATGTACTGTGATTTTTCAAACGCAGAACCGCAACAGAATTAGTGAGTTAGTGATTGCATTCACTCCAATGGAAATGGTCCAGAAAGACCTGCTAGACAACCCAAAATGTATCACATCAAAGAGCTATTTAAGGTTGAACATAAGTATGAAGCAATCCTCTCAGTTCAGCAAAGCATCTCCCAGGGAGTCATTTTAAAAGCAGGCAGGTCATCACACCTGAATCTTTGTGACCTGAACAACTTCATCACTCACATATGGGCATAGATTGGATGAGAAGACTTGCACGAGAGACAGTCTATTGGCTGGGTATGAACAATGGCATTAAAGTCGTCATCAAGAACTGCAATGCACGACAAAAGCATATGCCAAGTCAGCACAAAGAACCACTGATTCTGCATGAAGTTCTTACACATCCTGGGTCCAAAATCATATCCGACCTCTTTCATGTTCACAGCATTGATTTCATTGTCATCGTGGACTGTCAAGCACATCATTATTCGACAATTGCTCAATATGTCAAGCATAACTGTTGTGCATAATCAAAGTGCTATTTTCAGTTTATTTGTTATGCCTAGACAGATCATTATGGTTAACAGCCTGCAATTTATTGTAAGCCATTTCAGGATGTATGAGAAGTGGAATATCGATCACACTACTTCTTTTTAAACTTGAGTAGTTTTAACAAATTGAGGAGTGGAGTCAAGGCAAGAGAACAAAATAGTAATATGGGAAATGAGGGCCAGTGAATGTCAGGAAGGGGCAGAGATTTAAAAATCTAAGAATACACCAACATGTAAGACTAGATCTTACAAAGATAAGAAAGTAAATGAATTGATAGCGCACATTGAAGTAAATAAGTATGATCTGATAGCCATTATGGAGATGTGGCTGCAAGATGACAAGGATTGGATCCTGAATGCTGACGGGTATATGACTTTCAAGAAGAATAGGAAGTTAGATAAAGGTGGAGGGGTAACACTGTTGATCACTGTTGGTACAATAGTTAGAGATGACCTCTTGGTTCAGGAAATCAGGATCAGCTTGGGTGAAGATGAGGAATAGTAGGGAAAAGAGGTCACTAGAGGGAGTGGTCTACAGACCCCCTAACAGCAACCACAATGTATGACAAACTATATTAGAGGAAATATTGGGTCCACACCATAAAGAGATAGCAATAATCATGTATGATTTCAATCTGCATATAAATTGGAAAGATCAGATTGGCAGTAGAAGTATGGATAAGGAGTTCATAGAATGCTTTCAGGATAGTTTCTTTGAGCAGCACATTCTGGAACCAACCAGAGAGCAGGTTATATTAGACTTGGCATTGAGTAATGTGACAGGATTAATTAATGAACTCAGGATAAAGGCACACCCAGGTAACAGCAATCACAATATGATTGAATTTTACACTCAGTTTGAAAGAGAAAAGAGTGTGTCTAAGACTAGTATTGTAAACTTAAATAAGGGCAACTACGTGGAGATGAAAGCTGAGCTAGCTGAAGTCAACTGGGATACTGGGCTAGATAGATCAATAGGGAAACAATGGCAAGCCTTTAAGGGGATATTTCAGAATACTAAAATTCTAAAGGGGAGATCCACCATCTATAGTTAACTCAAGAAGTTAAGGAAAGCATCAAACTTAAGGAAAAATATATAGCTGTGCAAATATGAGTGGTAGGTGAAATGATTGGTCAGAAGATATAAAGAACAGCAGAGAATGACTAAAAGGTTAATTAGGAGAAAGAAATTAGAGTATGAGAGGAAGCTAGCTAGAAATATAAAGATGGGTAGCAAGAGCTTCTGCAGGTATTTAAAAAGGAAAAAAATAAATAAAGTGAGTGTTTGTCCTCTACAGAGTGAGAATGGGGAGTTAATAGTAGATAATAAGGAAAAGGCAGATGAAATGAACAATTATTTTGCTTCTGTCTTCACTATAAAGCACACAAAAAACATTCCAAAAATAGCTGTAAATCAGGAGGTGGAAGCTAGTTGGGGACTTGGTGAAATCACAGTTACTAGGGAAGTGGTACTGTGCAAACTGATGGAGCTGTGAGCTGACAAACCTTCAGGTCCTGATGGACTACATCCTAGGGTCTTACAAGAAGTGGCTAATGAAGTAGTAAATGATTTGGTGTTAATTTTCCAAAATTTCCTAGATTCTGGAAAGTTCCATCAGAATGGAAAGTAGCAAATATAACCCCTCTATTCAAGAAGGGAGGGAGGCAGAAAACAGGAATCCATAGGTCAGTTAGCTTGACGTCTGTCATGGAGAAGGTGTTAGAATCAATCATTAAGGAGGTTATAGATGGGCACTTAGAAAAACTCAAGGCAATCGCGAAGAACCAACATAGTTTAGTAAAAGGGAAATCATGCTTAACTAATTTATTGGAGTTCTTTGAAGCAGTACTGTGGATAAAGGGAAGCCTGTAGACGTGCTGTACTTGGATTTCCAGAAAGTATTTGATAAGGTGCCACATCAAAGGTTTTTGCAGAAAATAAAAGCTCGTGTTATAGTGGGTAACATATTAGCCTGGATAGAAGTTAAAAGCAAAATACTGCAGATGCTGGAAATCTGAAACAAAAACAAAAATTGCTGGAAAACTCAACAGGTCTGACAGCATCTGTGGAAAGGAAGACAGAGTTAACATTTTGAGTTCTTATGAGTCTTCATCAGAACTAAAGAGGAATAAGAAATGTGGTGAAATATAAGCTGTTTTTAAGGGGGGTGGGACAGGTGGAGCTGGATAGAGGACCAGGTGGAGGCAAAGGAGAGATTGCCAAAGATGCCATAAACAAAAGGACAAAGGGGTGTTGATGGTGGTGATATCAGATGCTGTCAGACTTGCTGAGTTTAGCCTGGATAGAAGGTTGGCTGGCTGGCAGAAAACAGAGAGTCTACGTAAATGGGTCTTTGTCTGATTGGTGGGATGTGACGATTGGAGTCCTGCAGGGATCTATGCTGAAGCTTCAACATTTTACAATTTATGTCAATGGCTTAAATGAGGGGAGCGAAGGCATGGTAGCAAAATTTGTAAATGCCACAAAGACGGGTAGGAAATTATGTAGAGAAGAGGACACAAGGAGGTTGCAGACAGATGTAGATAGGTTGAGTGAGTGGGCAAAAGTTTGGCAGATGGAGTATAAAATGTGGGAAAATGTGAAGTTATTCACTTTGGCAGGAAGAATAAAAAAAGAGTATTAAAGAGAAGTGGCTGCAAAATTCTGAGGTGCACAGGGATCTAGGTGTTCTAGTGCATGAGTCACAAAAAGTTAGTATGCAGGTACAGCAAGTAATTAAGAAGGCTAATGAAATGCTCTCCTTTATTACGAGAGGAACTGAACATAAAAGTGAGGATATTATGCTTCAGTTATACAGGGCATTAGTGAGACCGCACCTCGAATACTATGTGCAGTTTTGGTCTCCTTATTTAAAGAAGGATGTAAATGCATTGGAGGTGGTTTGGAGGAGGTTAACTAGATTGACACCTGGAATGAGTGGGTTGTCTTATGAGCAAAGGTTGGACAGACTTGGTTTGTTTCCACTGGAGTTTAGAAGAGCGAGGGGTGATTTGATTGAAGTATATAAGACCCTGAATGGCCTTGACAAGGTAGACATTGAAAAGATGTTTCCTCTTGTGGGTGAATCCTGAACTAGGAGGCACTATTTTAAAATTAGCAGTCACCCTTTTAAGACAGAGATGAGAATTTTTTTTCTCTCAGAGGATTGTGCAGGTTTGAAACTATCTGTCTCAGAAGCAGTGGAGGTGGGGTCATTGAATTTTTAAAGGCAAGGTAGATCTTGTTTCTTGTTAGGCAAGGGAATCAAAGAAGCCGGGGGTGGACATCAAGGCTGAATTTGACAAGCATCAAGGAGCTCAGCAAAACTGGAGTCAATGGGAATGAGGGGAAAACTCTCCACTGGTTGGAGTCATACCTAACACAAAGGACGATGGCTGTGGTTGTTGAGGTTCAATCCTTTCAGCTCCAGGACATTGCCGCAGGAGTTCCTCAGGGTTTTGTCCTGGGCCCAACAATCTACAGCTGCTTCATCAATGACCTTCCTTCCATCATAAGGCCAGAAGTGGGGATGTTCACTGATGATTGTACAATGTTCAGTACCATTCAAGACTCCTCAGATATTGAAGCAGTCCATGTCCAAATGCAGCAAGACCTGGACAATATCCAGGCTTGGACTGACAAGTGGCACGTAACATTCGCGTCACACAAGTCCCAGGCAATGACCATCTCCAACAAGAGAGTACCAAAATATCATCCCTTGACATTCAGTGGCATTACCATTGCTGAATCCCCCACTATCAACATCCTGGGGGTTACCATTGACCAGACACTGAACTGAACTAGCCACTTAAATGCTGTGGATACAAGACCTGATAAAAGGCTCGGAATCCTGCGATGAGTAACTCACCTCCTGACTCCCCAAAGCCTGTCTATCATCTACGAGGCACAAGTCAGGAGTGTGATGGAATACTCCCCACTGACCTGGATGAGTACAGCTCCAACAACACTCAAGAAGCTTGACACCATCCAGGACAAAGCAGCTCGCTTGATAGGCACCCCATCCAAAAACATTCACTCCCTCCACCACAGTAGCAGCAGTGTGTACCATTAGCAGGGACTCAACAAGCCTCCTTAGACAGCACCTCTTGAACCCACAACCACTACCTTCTAGAAGGACAAGGGCAGCAGACACATGGGAACATCAGCACCTGGAAGTTCCCCTACAAGCCACTTACCATCCTGACTTGAAAATATATCGCCGTTCCTTCACTGTTGCAGGGTCAAAATCCTGAAACTCTGTCCCTAACAGTAATGTTGGTGTACATACACCATATGGACTGCAGTGGTTCAAGGAGGCAGCTCATCACCACCTTCTCAAGGGCAACTAGGGATGGGTAATAAATGTTGGCCGAGCCAGTGACACCTACATCCCATGAACAAATTAACAAAGAACACAGGAATGTGGAATTCAAAACACGAACAGATCAGCCATAATCTTTGTGATGTTTGTGTTTAATGTTTATACTTCTTTGTAAAAGGGCATTTTTGTTAAAAAGAATTGTTATATAAAACTTGTCATAGGGTGTTCTAAGTCCTGGATATATTGCCATCTGGTGGAGAATAAGGAATAAATGAACCTTCCGTTTATCATACAGGCAGTTTGAGTTCAGAAGCAGATAGCTGTGTGTATTCTTAATCGTTAAGAAGTGACAAAACACTCCAAATGGTGAAGAGGATGGGATTATTGTTATTAGGGGTATTAGAGGCTTTTGATCCAGCTACTATGGACTTTGTAGTTGATGTCGAGCCCATGGAACAGTTTTCATTACGAATGAGATTGAAGAGGAAAAGCAGGCCTCAGTGTTTCTTACAGTCATCGAAATGAAAAATTTCACTTTACTGAGAAATCTCATTGCCCCGACAAACCAACATATGAAAGCTTCAAAGAGCTTGTGGACATTTTGAAAAAGCACTTTGATCCCAGACCAGCAATTATTGCTAAGAATTCAAGTTTCACTGAAAAAAACAGCATGAGGGTGAGTCAGTTTCCCCGTTCCTGGCTGAGTTGAGAAAATTAGTGGAACGTTGTGACTTTACAGTTTACCTGGAAGAAGCTTTGTGTGATCACTTGGTTTGTGGACTAAGAAATGAAACAATTCAGCATAGATTGTTAGCAGAGCAAGTGTTGACACTGAAGGAAGTTTTTGAGATTGCGCAAAGCATAGAAGGGGCAGAGAAGCAAGCTGGAGATTTGAAAACGCATTCTAACAATGTCAAAATTAAAATAATAAAGTCAGGGAAGACTGGCTTCCAAACATGTTACTGCTGCAATGGAAAAGGGCATAATGCAGAAGCCTGTAAGTGGAAAACCGTTGATTGTTGCTACTGTGGGAAAAAAGGACACTTACAGCACAGTACGCAGGTAGATCAAAGGCTGATCATAGTCAAGCAGCACCGCCAAGGAAAGGGCATCACGAAGAGCACGCAGACAAGTCACGCTTGAAAATAAAGTTTAAAACGACGTATTACTTGGAAACAAAATACAAAAGTAATGCGAGTCCAGATGGGACACAAAGTGAAACTAACAGCGACAATGTATTGCATTCAGGCTGGTCTGAAACTAGATGAAGGACCAAAAGTTAGCACTGCATTAAATGGTAAAATGTTGAAATGGACGTTGACACTGGAGCATCTGTTTCTGTTGCTTCAGAGAAGATATGGGAGAAGATTTTCAAGAAATGCCCATTGGAGAAAACCCTCCTCCAGCTTAGCACCTATATTGGTGAGCCTGTGAGTATACTCAGAACACTGTCCATTCAAGCTAAATATGCAGATCAAATAGCAAGGTTGTCACTAATCATTGTGAAAGGGGATCATCCATCGCTTATGGGCAGGAACTGGCTAAAAGAAATTCGGCTGGATTGGAATAAAATAAATAAAGTGCATTGCAACCACACATTGCAGTCCTTGTTAGACAAGCACACACATGTTTTCAAAAAAGGTCTTGGAGTTATTAAAGACATTGAAGCCAAACTTGCTGTGTAGGCTGAAGCTGCTCCAAGGTTCTTCAAACCATGTTCAGTTCCCTATTCAATACGACAGAAAATCGAGCAGGAATTAGAATGACTTGAAAACTTCCAGATAATTGAGAAAGTTGATTATGCAGAGTGGGCAGCTCCCATAGTCCCAATATTGAAGGATGACTGGTTTATCAGAATATGTGGCGATTATAAAATCACCATTAATCCTTTCCTGGAAGTTTATCAGTACCAAAAATTGAGGACCTGTTCGCTGCTCTGTATGGAGGTAAATTATTCACAAAGCTTGACCAACACAGGCATTTTTGTAAATGCAGCTGAGTGATGATTCTAGGAAGTATACAATCATCAGTATACACAGGGGTCTATATCAATATAAACGACTACTGTTCGGAATCGCATCTTCACCAGCCTTATTCCAGCAGGCCATGGAGAAAATACTGCAGGACCTCCCTGGTGTAATCTGCTTCCAAGTCAACATGCTCCAAGACAACATGCTCATCACCTGGAAAAGCCTTCCGACTCATTTAGAGAACCTAGGGAGTGTCCTGCGCACACTAGAAAAATACTGCATCCGCTGTAAGAAATCCAAATGCTCGTTCCTGAAGCCTTCAGTGGAGTACCTGGGACACGTGATCGATGAAACTGGCCTCTCATCCTCACCCAGAAAGGTGGAGGCAGTGGTGAATGCACCACAGCCCAAAAATGTTAAGGAGCTTTGTTTGTTTTTGGGACTTGTGAATTACTACGGCAAGTTCATTTCCAGTTAGGCTACCAAGGCTACCCACACCACTGAATAATCTGCTGAAGAAGATTGCAAAATGGGATTGGTCACAAGCCTGTCAAGAAAGTTTCAAGGAACTCAAGCAAGAGCTCACTTCTGCTCAAGCCCTGGCACATTTCAATGAAAAGTTACCAGTCAGCCTGGCTTGTGATGCATTTGGATATGATGTTGGAGGTGTCATCTCCCACACATTTCCTGAAGGCAGTGAAAGGCCCATTGTTTAAGGTAGAACAAAATTATGCCCAAATTGAGAAGATACCAAATACCAATATTTTTATGAGCATAAATTCATGTTAATTACAGACCACAAGCCTTTGACCTGGTCGCTTAGTCAGAAGTGACAAATCCTGACACTTGCCACTGCACGCCCAAGTGGTTATGGTGCTGGGCTTGTAACCCCAAGATCAAGAGTTCAGATCTCACAATGACAAACTATGAAACAATGTAACTTCATCTGAAAACAGATGGAAACGTGTTTGTACTCGAAAGAGTTACAAAGGTGGGCACTGATCTTATCTGTTTACCAGTATGAAATTACATTTCGCTCTACTGAGAATCATGGAAATGCAGATGCACTTTCCAGACTTCCGTTACACCACAGCTCCACAACCTGAAGTGAAGTCACTGCTTTCAATGTGAACCAGATAGACATGTTACCTGTTAAAGTGGATCAAATTCGACTTGAAGCGCAAAGGAACGCTGTGGTCTCCAAAATTTACCTATACAAGGTTGGTGTGCACCCCAAGAAGTGACTTCTGAGCTTAGACCTTACTATGTGCATTGATTTGAGCTGACTCTGCAAGACGATTGTTTGTTCTGGGGAATCAGGGTTGTTATTCCTCCAAAATTCCAAAGGTGAGTGTTAGAAGGACTTTACCTCAGTGATATGAGAATTGTCAAAATGAAAGCATTGGCTCATCCACATGTATGGTGGCCACACCTGGATAAAGACATCGAAGGCATGGTCAGTGATTGCCTTCCATGCCAAGAAATGAAGTCTTCTCCTGCACCTGCCCCATTACATCCGTGGGCTTGGCCTGCCCACCCATGGCAGAGCCTTCGGTGGATTTTGTTGGACCACTTCTCGGACATACAATCCTGATTATGGTGGATGTCCACACAAAGTGGCCTCATGTTATTCCCATTAAGCCAGCTACTTCAACAAAGACCATTGATGCTCTCCAGAATGTGTTCACCTTTGGATTGCCGGAGATGATGGATCGTAACACTCCACATTCAACAATAGGCGTATCCTCTGCTGAGCTGATGTTTGTGTGACCGCTGCGTACCAGAATGGATTTGCTGTGTCCGGATTTGAAAGGAAAGATTGATTCTAGGCAACTTGATCAGAAAAGCTCATATGACACAAGTAAACCAGATCATGAGTTTAATCTGTTTGGGTCTGAAATTAATGTGGGACACCAAAGTGGCTCCTGGGAAGAATCATCATGCATCGAGAACCACTGACCTATGACGTTGAATCTTCCTGTGGAACCTGGAAGAGACACACTGATCAGATTAGAGAAGCCAAATCCGAGGAACCAACTTTCCAAGGATCTCCAGTCACAGTGGAAGATTTCTAGGAAACATCTGCTCCAGTTGGTGAAACCCGAATTGATTCAACTGACAATCCTATAGCTGCAACTGTTGAACCTGAACAGAAACAAGTGAGACAACAGAACCTTCCATGTCTAAGCAAACAAACTGAGATACTTAGACCAACACTCCTCCCTAGACCAAAGCGAATCTGCAAACCACCTGACCAATTTGTTCCTAGCTAATATTTAATGTTCATGCTTTTTTGTAAAATGACATTTTAGTTAAAAAGAATTGTTATATAAAACCAGTAGGGTGTGCTATGTCCTGGATGTATTGCCCTCAGGTGGAGAATAAGGAATAAAGGAACCTTCTGTATTTCATACAGGAAGTTGGAGTTCAGAAGCAGATAGCTGTGTGTGTATTCTTATTTGTTAAGAAGTGACAAAACACTTCAGTCTTATTGAGTGGTGCAGCAGGCTGAAGGGGCCAAATAGCCTACTTCTGCTCCTGTTTCAATGTTCGTATGTTCTCCTCATTACCCTAGATCTAACAGCTGAGCTGAATGAATGATTTGCATGGTGGAATCCCTAATTCTTAAAAGTGGACAGACCAGACAAGATCTACACATTGCAATTTTACATCTGAAAATAATAACTTTAAGTGCAACTGTTCCATTTACCGCACAGTTCTTGTTTGGCAGACTAGTATGTACCAATTTACCTACTCTTATCCATTCTACTCTCTCAGAAACTAGACTGCATCTTTTAAAACTAAAAGAGAAAATGACCAACATGCACGATAAAAATGCAGGTACAGAATTGCCAAGTTTACAGTTGGGACAAAACATTCTCATCCAGGATCGCATAAAATATATGTGGCAAGCAGCCGAGGAGAAAATGATTTGTTCAGAACCAAGGTCCTGTGAAGGCTTTACACACAAAGGTGCAATGGTAAGGCATAAACGAGGACAAATCAGATCCATTCCAGCTCCTCAACCAGTTTACAGTCCCATTATGTCAAGGACAAGATGCCAAATGCAACCAGGAACAACATCCAAGAATGACAATCCCATGGATCACCATGAGCAATTAAAGAAGCCACCAGACAAGGTTACCATTATAAGATCTGGGTGCACTAGCAGATTACTTCTATGCTTTAAAGACTCATAGATTCATCTGTTCTATACACTCACATAATGGTAACTAATCATGAAGATGTATTATAAATGTTTATACTTGTTAGGAGGGGGGAAAGTAACTTTAAAAAGAAAGGGGAATGTTGTAATATGTATTTAAGGAATAGCAACATGACAGCACTACAGGGGAAGTGTGTCTTGTGATACAATTTTAATTTCACTTTTGATTTTGATGGAACACAACACACATAGCTCTGCTGCTGATTTCTTCAAGCTTTCTACCCATGTATACTGGGAGGCGATGGTATAGTGGTATTGTCACTGGACTACAAATCCTGCCCAGCCAGAAGTCCATTGACTTGTGGCGGGACCAGAAGATCCCGGCAGCAGTGCAGAAAATCCCACCCTTAGTTTCACTTTAAAAAGGTGCCTGCATTTCTAGGGTTATGATTGTTGCAGCTAAGTTAAACAAACGAGAGTAGAAAAAAAACAGTGCTGTTGCCTAGCAACAGAGGTCCAGTGTGGCAGGTCCCCCCCACAGACACACACAAGGATATAGAAACAACAGTTTTGGGTTCAGTTGGCAGCCAGGTCTCCAGAGAGACTGGACACTGGAGAGGGAGCTGCAGCTTTTACAAAAGAACCAAGAGGTCCCAAAGCCAATAGAATGAAACAGTAACAGGGAAGTCCCAAGCAGACGTTCCAGTCAAAGGAAGGGCAGAAACCTGTAAGAGGCTCTATTAATGAAGTTAAGAGTGAGGGGCAGAGAGAAAGGCTTCAAGCTTCAGATTTAAAGAGACAAAAGATGCAGAAAGCAGACTTAAAATGAGAACAGCTTGCCAAGAGCTTGACAAGAGGCCAGAAAGTCCAAAGCGATGGCTGAAGGTCTGTAACTCTTTGCTATGGGCATGTGAAGCAGTGGTGCACTGTTGACAGCTGAGTCAGTGAGAGAGAGTAGAAAAATGTTTGAATGCATGTAGTGACCCAGGGAAGAGGAACATCAGAAGGAGAGTTTGAAACCCTGGAGGTGAACCCTTGCGGAAGGCATCTGAGAGAAAATGTTGATTTGGAGAAGATTCCAAAGCAAGTTCTTGAAGAGTAAAGATTGGAAATCCTCATGTGAAAGATGGAGTTCAGTGAGACTGGTCAGCGCACAGTGTGACAAACATCTGGCGGGGAGTCGCTGAGAGATCCATAACATCTGGTTGATGTGGCATCTATCAATTGGGCCTGAATTTTACCCTTGAGGTGCCCCTGAAGTTGGCACGGCCTGATGCGGACGTAAAACCGTTCACTGCCAGGATTGTGCTGTGAACTTGATCTTACACTGGCTGGCTGAGAAAGGCTCAGCACTGCTGGTGGGGGCAGGAAGAGGGTGGACGTTGACGTTACCATGAGTTCTGGTGAGCGCTTCCATTGAGCACCCTGAAGGCAGACAGCGCCTCAGGTTGCTGAAGACCGCCAAACAATAAAAGAAAGCACAAAAATGCTGCAAAACATGTTCATGAGGCACAATCAAGCACCTGAAAGCATAACTCATAAAAATGCTGTCCCCAGATATTTTTTTAATTTTATATCCTAATGGAGATTTCATCCCGCCCTTGGATGAGGCTTTATCAAAAATATATAGCCCGTCTGGCCAATTGGCCCATCTGCCAACTGTAAGGTTGGACGGGCCATGAAAAATTGCTTTCACTTGGGCCATTAATGGGATTAATTGTCCACTTAATTGTCGACGGGCACTCTTCCGACTTTTGCATGTGCCGCCGAGCGAACTATCACACAAGCATGCAGTCTTATGCCCGTTCAGGTCAGGCGTAAAATTCCGGCCTTGGTTTCAGACTGTGGTGTGCCTGACTACAGGTTGCCAATTGGTTTACATGGAATGTGTACTTACTGTGGACATTAGAGTATAAGATAGCTTTTGTAACTTGTGTTATCCTTACAAATATCTGTAAAAGGTGTTGTGGTGGGCGAAGGACTATTGCAATATAGTTTATCCTTTCTTGTTTAATAAATCTTTTATGCTTTTGTTAAAAATTCATTAGCTAACTCCACTGACTCTGTTCAGTAACCACCCTCCATGTATCTAAGCAAACAATTAAAAGTTAGGATCCATCAATCTGGGTTCCACTCTGGGATCAGACTTGTCTAGGGGTAACCTAGATTATAACAACATGGACTGCTTCAGTATCTGAGAAGTAACGATTGGTGCTGAACATTGTGCAATCATCAGCGAATATCCCCAATTCTGTCCTTATGATGGAAGGAAGATCATTGATGAAGCAGCCGAAGATGGTTGTGCCGAGGACACTACCCTGAGGAACTCCTGCAGTGATGTCCTGGAGCTGAGATGACTGACCTCCAACAACCACAACCATCTTCCTTTGTGCTAGGTATGACTCCAACCAGTGGAGAGTTTTCCCCCTGACTCCCATTGACTCCAGTTTTGCTAGGGGTCATTGATGCTACACTGGGTCAAATGGGATCATGATGTCAAGGGCAGCCATTAAGGCAACTCTGGGCTCTAGCAACAATTTGACAGTTTTATCAGGGTGCAATTTGGCTTTCTGTCATTTCACTTTGATCTTGTCACCCACTCCTATTACTATTTCTGGTTTTAGTAGTGTTTTAGCTATTGGAAGAGTAATCTTGGTGCAGTGTGGCCCTAGTAATTGGGCTACACGACTCCTCATACCTTCTGTAGATGTGCTTATCCACTCTAAGATTGCCTTGTACACATCTGTGCTGGATCTGGTCCATTTTTTGATGACCGCTTTGGCAATTTTCACAGCTGTCTCAGCCTTTCCATTTGACTGGGGATAGTGTGGTAATATCTGTAGTGCTGAATTTCCCAACCATTCACTTGTGAACTGAGGACCATTATCACTCATCATAATGTTGGGAATACAGTGGCCATTGAAGTGTGCTTTCAAATGTTCTACAATCTGGCAGTCGATGACATCAGCTGGTCTAAGTGCCAGTAGTCTGAATATAGTCAACTGTGATGAGATAGCCAGTTCCAAAGAGAGTGAAGAGGTTTATTCCAAGCTTCACCCATGGACTATCTCAGATGTTATGAATCATGAATGACTCTTTGGCTTGATGTTTATTACGAGCACTGCACTAGTATTGTCCTTGTTCTTATTGCTCATGTTTGGCCAGTAGAGCACTTCTCTTGCCTTCCTCAGACCAGACTAAATTCCTTGGTGGTTTTCATGGATGTGCTTCAGCATCTCTTTCTTCATTTCCTTAGGGATAATGACTCTAGTTCCTTTGTACAAGAGACCACTAGGGCAATCACCATCCCTGTATGCCCAATTCTCTCTTATAGCAACAGTTTCCAGCCAACTGTACATAAGCAACGTGCACCTGCTGAGTTGCACTTTACCTGAGACTGAGATTTATTTGCCTATCTTGCTTTGGGCAGCACTCACGGTCATCAGCACCAGGCTTCACAGGCAACACCACATCCCTTTTAGGGGGGCTTGCAGACAGGTCTCAACCTACCAGACCAACCATAATGCAGGAGTGGCATTTCAATAGCTGCAGGGTTAGTGCTTGCTTGGGGAAGGGGGAGGAGTGTCCTCAGGCAAGGGAAGAGGCTGCAGGATGAGGGCTGTACTGGGGAATGAGGGTATCTCAGGGTGTGTGGGGGGCTACTGTTCAAGTGGCCTCAAGATGGTGAGGGCTGAGGAGGCAGCTTCCAGAGGAGATGAGGCCAGATGGAGAGTATGGATGTGAGGGTATGGTTGAGAGAGTGAATGGTGATGTCCCTTGAGCTGGCAGTGAGTGAGATGCTAATGAATGTGTGATGGGCTTGAGTGTGAGTTTAGAGTGGATGAGGTGGTTGCAATACTCAAGCGGTATGGATGAGATTATTCATCCTGTATCTGCATTGAATGGCCAACTTCTTCTGTGCAATATTGGCACTAACCACCGCTGCCACCACCTACCAAGCCAGAGCGGTGATGTTGCTGCCCCTTCTGCGGCCAGAACAGGGGTACAGGACATTACAATGACACTCCATGGTGTCCAAAAGGTATTCCAGGTAAGTGTCACTAAATCAGGGGGCTACAGTCTTCTTACATTTCACAGTCATGTCTTCTGTGCAGTAGTCCTGTGCTGGAAACATTGAGAGGTGTGCGCGTGGCTGCACTTTAAATATGGCAACCGACATGATGAAGCAGTGAGGTGACAGCATGGTGGGCAAATGAGTGCCCACCCATCATTGAAATGGCATGCTTCCCGGGAATGCACAATTAATAAGGTGGGATTGGGATGACACGGTGTGAAAAACTGCCATTGCAGCCAATGGGTATATATTCTTTTTCCGGCCCGCTACCACACAGTGCAAATCTGGGATGATTCCACCCAATTTCTCTGCTGGATTAATGACTTCCAGATCATGTTGTGTTGTTGCATCTCATTGAGTCTGGGACACTTCACATTGTATGAGCATCACCAACCAAGGGAATGCAGCTCTGAACAGCATGTTGGTGATGTACATCTGCTTCCCCTGCTTATACTTCTCTTCCAAATTATATCTCTGCAAAGAAAGTAGCATCGTTTGTAAATGCTTTGGAGCAGATAGAAGTGGTTTGAAAAAGATGCTTTGAAGTGGTTTGTGGTCAGACTCTGCCATCAATTTGTCTCTCCCAAACAGGTACTGGTTGAAATGTTCACAAGCATGCCACTCTTTCGCAATCCATGTGTGGCATTACTTAGTTTGTGTTGATGCTCTGGCTACAAACACAACTGGTTGTCCTTGCTGCATGAGGGTTGCTCCAAGTCTTGTTTCGCTGGCATCACACTGCAGAGTGGCTTCATCATTGACATCATAGTACTTCTCGGCATCGGTATAGTCATCACTGATTGTTTGATGTGAGTGAAACCTGCTTCTTGTTCTGTGGCCCAATACCACTGAACATTCCTTATTGTGGGATCACTTTAAGGGATTGGAAGTGGAGAGTCACTGAAGGAAGCAATGTCATGTCTCACATGATGTGGCAATTGTGGGTATAGACAAACAGTGTAAAAGGTGTGTAAATGTGCTCCTGTATTCATGGTATGTATTAACATCATGTGCAGTGAGCTTGTGTAGAGATCCACACTCTGACAACTAATTGAGTAACAACTTGGCTAGTGTTATGGACAGGAGGGGATTCATTTAAACAGCCCTGATTTCTCCACTTACTACTTGCCCATAAACAGAATGGTGTTTCTGATTTTTGATTTCCCCCTTTATAAGTGGTGACATGTTTTCCCCAACCCTTCAGTTTGGAGTGACCCAATCCTCTATTAATAACTCCACAGCAAACTCAAGCTAAGGTAAAATAAGAGGGTTGATTTTATTTTACACACACACAAAATGTGAGGGGGTGTTTTGTAACTTCTGCCCCTGCTTGCATTCACACAATAAAAGAGGCCTAATGGAAAGAAAGAGGGTACAGGGCAAGGCCACAATAAAAATAAAAGTTATGGTATCAAGTGCATCCAAAGTCCAGAATCAAAAGCTGAGTGCCGTATTCCTTCAGGGGTTAGCAGGCTGAAACTGTTACAGAGTGACCCTACTTTCCAGAAGCAAGGGCGAATACATGTAGCGAGGAATTCGCCTTGACGGCACATATACAGAAGTTCCAATGTTCCAGTAGTTCACAGTGTAGATGAGGGCCAGGCACTTCAGTTGGATAGAGTTCTCTCTGCTGCTATTTGTTAGATGATAAAATAGTAGATTGCCTGTGTTCAGTTCCACAAACCAAATCACAGGTGCTAGCAACTTGGTCATGTGACATAAATCCCATTTCTTCTCCTGGGTGTTGGACAAACAATGTATTTTCCTAAGTCTGGAATCTTTAATAGCAGAGTCAGGGTCCCTTTTGTCCCTGCAGAAATACTGTCTCCATTGGCCAGCTCTGTGTTTGAAATGTGAAGGATGTTGACACGTTTCTTTGGATTTTGATTTTCTACAGTCAAATGGGAATTGACAATCCTTTAAAGATAACAAGTTCCCTGCTGGTTTCTGAAGGTTAGAAAATCCTCTGGCATGCGTCATGGCTAGTCAGGGTAAAACCTTGGTCCATTTTTTAAAAATTATTTTATAGAGCAGCCAGGTTAACGGAGATATATATATTTTTCTTCCTGTCTTCTAGCTGGGACACTAGCTAGTGCAGAAAGCCAACAAATCATTGAACCGCCTTCACATCTGCTAGTTGCCACATCTCTATTACAGCTCGCCTTATCAGGATCAGAGTGAAGTCCTTTAGCTGTCGTTTTATGACCTAACTACTTGACTTCAGTCATCTTCAGTTGCAGTTTATTTCTTGTTCAGCTTCAGGTTTATCTGGTGAACTGCAGTCTCACTAGATTCCGATCATAGGCTGCAATGGCTTATTCCATTGTATCTCTACATCCATAGGCTAGCAGATCGTCCATTTTGCTCCTGGAACATCATTGACTATCTCATTATGTTTGCATTAATACTCTTCCAGAGCAGTTGAAATACCAAACAGCAAGTGCAATCATCTGTACCTCCCAACTGATATCCAGAACATAACCAAAAATCTATTACTTTCATCCAACTTCACTTGCCAGCATCCATCCTTACCATCAAGGTTAGTAAGTTGCCTTGGCAAGATGAGGCCAAGTTTCTTCAATGTTTAACATAGGGTAGCAAGATCTCATCAAAGCTTTGTTAAAGTCCTTTGGATCTACACACAATGTCATGGACTGAATGTTTGTGTCCCCCAAATCCATGCCCATGACCAGTATGTTTTATGATGAAGGAAGTATGTTTTCTTACTCTTGGAGTGTGGATCCCAACTGCATAATTCCAGAATTAAGCTTTTGTGGATTCATAAATTAAAGAAGGTTATTTATTCTCACACACACCCTTACATACACAAAGATTAGAAACAGGTGAAGGCAATCTGCTGTTACAGTTTACAATTATCTCAGTCTCTGGCTTCTGATCTCTGACTCCCAAATGGAAGGCCTAAAGTTTTTTGGATGGTTCCAATGCTTTAAAGTTGAAGTGAGGGTCTTGTAATTTAAAGGATTCTCAGTAGGCGGGGAGGTATTTTTTGGAGTCAGATTTCTAGGAGGTTGGTTCTCAGGTGAACTTGAAATTGGAACAGGTTGGGGGAGTCCTTCTGTCTGTTGGGATCTCCCACTTACAATGCATTGCTGTTAATGATTGTGGCTGCTTGGTAACTTGCAGCTGACTTGTGGTCTGGCTTTCCATCCACTGAACTATTGGTTCAATGGTTTTCTACTGGGACTACCGGATTCTGGCTGATTTTAAAGCAAACAGGTACATCATATGGCTTTTACACAAGTACAAAGTCTTTCCCAAATAATGGGGTAATTGATTCCAATATCTTGTGTTGTGGTTTAACACCTTGAGAGTTTGAGGCAGTTAGTGTCTTTGTTTTTGAATGACCTATTCAAATTTGGTAACATTCTTTTGGATTGGTTTCAGGGAAGGGCATTGATTCACATCAGCCTGGAATGTTCCTTTTGTTCCCTCATGAGACAGGGGCCATTTTCAATCCGCAAAGAAGTCAGGTGGCCATCGCCTTTTTTGTACCCTGTTATAAATTATAAAAAAAATTTTTAAGTTCAGTGGTTAGCACTGCTACCTTACAGCTCCAGGCCTCAACTCTGTCTGTGCAGGGTTTATATATTCTCCCCGTGTCTGCGTGGGTTTCTGCCTGGTGCTCCAGTTTCCTCTCACTGTCCAAAGGCATGTTGGTTAGGTGGATTGGCTACAGTAAATTGTCCCCCAAGATAGTGAGGACTGAGGAGGCAGTCTCCTGGGGAGATGAGGCTAGATGGAGATGTGAGGGTCTATATATGAGAATGGGTGGTGAAGTGTCTTGACAGTGAGTGAGATGCCAGTGAATGTGTGATGGGTTTGAGTGTTTGAGTTTAGAGTGATAAGATGGTTGCCTTACCCTGGCTGCACAGATGAGATCATTCATCTCTCTATCTGCATTGGATGGTCAACCTTTTCTGTGCAGCATTGGTGCTGATCACTACTGTCACTACCCCCCCAAGCTGGAGTGGTGAGATTGCTGGATCTCCTGCGGCCAGAGTGGGAGCGGAGGACATCACAGGAGGCCCCCAAAAGGCATTCCAGTGATGGGTCAGTGAACTCTTCTTGGCTTTCAGGGCCATGTATTCACTAGAGTAGTCCTGGGCTGCAAGCATTGAGAACAAGGCAGGGTGGGGGTGATGTCAGGGATTGGGGTCAAAAAAATCTTTTATCTGGAATCAAAGGTTGGTGAGAAAAACAGTAGCTGAACAATGGGCTACCTTCAAAGAGGAGATGATTTGGGCACAGTCAAGTTGTGTTCTCTCAAAAGGGAAGGGTAGGACAAACAAATCCAGAGCTCCCTGGATACAAAGGAGATAGAAATGAAGTTAAAGAAGAAAAAGTGTGCTTACAACAGGTGTGAGGCAGCAAATACAATTGAGAACCAAGCTGAATACAGAAGGTTCAGAAGGGATGTGAAAAAGCAAATACGAGAAGCAAAGAGGGATTATGACAAAAGACTGGCAGCTAAGAAAAAAGGAAATCCCAGAGTATTCTATAAGCGCATCGGTATTAAAAGGATGGTAAAATGAGGAGTAGGTCCTATTAGGAACCAAAAAGGGGATTTACACAAGAGGCAAAAGGCATGGCTGAATTGTTAAATGAATGCTTTGTCTTTACCTACGAGGCAGGTACTGCCCAGGCTATGGTGACAGAGGAGGAAACTCAGTCACTAGAAGGGTTTACAATTGATAAGGAGGAGGTATTGGATAAGCTGTCGGTACTTAAAGTTGATAAGGCACATGGGCCGGATGAAATGCATCCAAGAATATTAAAGGAATTGAGAGTGGAAATTGCAGAGGCACTGGCAATAATCTTTCAATGTTCCCTGGATTCCGGCAAAGTGCCGAAGGACTGGAGATTTGTGAACAATATGCTCAAAAAGGGTTGTAAAGATCTGCCCTGCAATTCCAAAGCAGTTGGTGGTGGGGAAGCTTCTAGAAACAATTATGCAGGAGAGAATTAATAGTCACATGGAAAAACGTGGTTTGATTCGGAAGAGTCAGCAAGGATTTGTTAAAGGAAAATCATGTCTAACTAACTTGCTGGAGTTTTTGAGGAGGTAACAGAGGTGGTTGATGATCCAAAGCTGTTCATGTGGTGTATATGGATGTCCAAAAGGTGCTTGATACAGTGTCACACAACAGACTTGTGAGGAAAGTCATAGGTCATGGAATAAAAGAGACATTAGCAACGTGGATACAAAATTGGCTGAGGGATAGGAAACAGAGAGTAATGGTTAAAGGGTATTTTTCAGGCTGGAAGAAGGTTTGTAGTGGAGTTCCCCAGGGGTCAGTATTGGGACCCCCGCTTTTCCTGATATATATAAATTATCTAGATCTCGGTATGCAAGGGACAATTTCAAAGTTTGCGGATGACGCAAAACTTGGGAGAATTGTAAACTGTGAGGGGGACAGTGTAGAATTTCAAAAGGACATTGCCACATTGGTGGAGTGGATAGATAGGTGGCAGATGAAGTTCAATGTGGAGAAGTGTGAGGCAATACACTTCCGTACAAAGAACATGGAGAGACAGTATAAAATAAAGGATACAACTCTAAAGGGTGTGCAGGAGCAGAGAGACCCGGGTGTATACGTACAAAAGTCACTGGGTGGAATTTTCCGAGTCCGCTGGCAGTGGGTGATGATGGCGACTGCTGAGGGGTATGTCCTGGGGTAAATGCTGGCCAGCCTCGGGGAGCGACTGATTGGGGGGGGGGTCAAGTGCTGCCCTGACACTGGACTTCATCAACCACAAGGGTCTCCGCTCACTGAACATGCAGCTGGTATGCAACCACCAGAAACGCATCCTGCAGGTATGCGCAGTTTCCAGGGAGTGTGCATGACGCCTACATCCTGAGTCGTCGCAGATCCCTGCAGTTTTCCAGGGTCCACAGAGGCTGCATGATTAGCTCCTTGAGGACAAGGGCTCCACACAGAGGCCATGGCTGATGACACCCGTGCAGTGACTTCAGACTGCAGCAGAGTGACGCTATGCTGAGGCTCATGCAGCAGCTCGCAACTTGATGGAGCAGACCATCAGGATGCTGAAAATAAGGTTCCAGTGCCTGGACCGGTCTGGTGGAGCCCTGCAATACAGTCCGCAGAGGGTGTCATATATTGTCGATGTCTTCTGCACCCTTTACAACCTGGCCCTGCAACAGGGAGAGGAGCTGACTGAGGAGGAGATGGAGGAGTTGCACATCTCCTCCGATGAGGAAGACGCTGATGGGGAAGAGGATGAGGCGGTACTCGGTGGTGATGATGACAGGCTTTCACACTGACTGGATGAGGCAGGCATGCTAGGGAGGCTCTCATACCTGCCAGATTTGTGGAAGATGATGACGATATGCAGTGTTCTTAGATCCTCACATTGCAGTTGTGAATGTTTGACTCCAGTTTAGCTTATGGAATCAGTCTGGGAAGAGTGTCCTCTGCAGTTACTGTCTCCGTGAAGCAGTCTGGGAATAAAGTGTCTTCAGCAGTCACCGTCGCCGGGAAGCAGTCTGGGAAGAGTGTCCTCTGCAGTCACCGTCACTGTGAAGCAGACTGGGAAGAGTGTCCTCTGCAGTCACCATCGTCGGGAAGCAGTCTGGGAAGAGTGTCCTCTGCAGTCACTGTCGCCAGGAAGCAGTCTGGGAAGAATGTCCTCTGCAGTCACCGTCGCCATGAAGCAGTCTGGGAAGAGTGCCGTCTACAGTCACCATCGCCGGAAAGCAGTCTGGGAAGAGAGTGTCCTCTGTTTTTTTTCACTCGGCAACAGTGACTGCAAAGAGTGAAATCACAGGAAAACATTAAGCTCATAGGTTGGTAAATAACGGCTAGTTTGAACAACCTATTCAAAGTTGATTTCAGATTAAAGGTGACTACTGGGGCCCAGGATCAGAGGCCTAACACTTCAGCTTCAATTCAGCAGAGAGAGGGAGTTCCAGTTGATTTTAAAAAATGAATTTTGAATCTCTATTCTAACTTGCTTTCAAATTAAAGATAAATAGGAGAAATATTTTACAGATTGATAAAGTAAAGGCCAGTTGGAAATTTAAAAACAAATTGAAAAACTAATAAATTAAATAGAGATGCAGGGTCAGGCGATGTGTTGTAGCTGCATGATGTGGGAGTTGGTAGATCCCATTGTGATTCCTAGTGACCACACCTGTAGCAAATGTTGGTTGCTTGAGGAACTCCGGCTCAGAGTTGATGAGCTGGAGTCTGAGCTTCCGACACTGTGGGACATCATGGAGAGGGAGAGTTACCTGGATGCTGTGTTTCAGGAGACAGTCACACCATTTAGATGAACTACCTTAAATTCAGCCAGTGGTCAGGGACAGGAGGGTGTGACTATGAGTGAGGCAGGTAGAGGGATCCAGGAAGTAGCACTGCAGGAGCCTCAGCCCTTGCCCTTATCCAAGATCCTAGCTCCCTGTATGGACAAGAGCAGGGACCATAGGGAGGATGAGCAAACTGACTATAGTGCTGTGGTACAGGGAGCCATTCAAGTTGGGGGAGAAAAGAGAAATGTAGTTATAATGGGGGATAGTATAGTTAGGGGAATAGATACTGTTCTCTGTAGCCAGGATCGAGAGTCCCGGAGGCTGTGTTGCCTACCTGGTGCCAGGGTTAAGGATATCTCATCTGGGCTGCAGAGGAACTTTGAGTGGGAGGGGAAAGATCCAGTTGCTGTGGTCCACATAGGTACCAATGATATAGGTAGCTAGGGACTAAATTAAAAAGCAGGACCAAAAAAGTAATAATCTCTGGATTACTACCTGAGCCATGAGATAATTGGCACAGGGTCAGATTAAAGAGTTAAATGCGTGGCTCAAAGATTGGTGTGTGAGAAATGGGTTCAAATTCATGGGACATTGGCACCAGTACTGGGGAAAGAGGGAGCTATTCCATTCAGACGGGCTCCATTGAATCATGCTGGGACCAGTGTCCTGGCAAACCGCATAACTATGTTTGTAGATAGGGCTTTAAACTAAATAGTGCGGGGTAGGGGAGGAGGTGGGGGGGCTCAGTTGCTTGGATATATAAAAAATCAAATTTTAAGGAGAGAGTAAGAGTGCAGTTTAGTGACGAGGCTGATTGTTACCAAATAGTGAAAGGAGGGGACAGAGTGTGTGAACGCCATATTGCACCAAAGAATCATATAAGAGTAGGGAAGATTGACAAAGGGCAAACTTAAAGGCTTTATATCTGAATACACATAGCATGCACAATAAAACTAATGAGTTAACAGTGCATATAGAGATAAATAGGTATGATCTGATGGCGATTAAGGAGACGTGGTTACAGGGAGAACAGGTTTGGGAGTTGAATATCCAAGGGTACTCAGTATTTTGGAAGGATAGGCAGGAAGGAAAAGGAAGTGGTATCACTTTGTTAGTAAAGGAAGAGATCAGTGCTATAGTGAGGAATGATATAGGCACTGGAGAGCATGACATAGAGTCAGTCTGGGTAGAGATAAGAGATAGCATGGGAAAGAAGTCCCTGGTGGGAGTAATCTTTCAGTCTCCAAACCGTAGTTCAGCAGTAGGGCACAGTATAATCCAGGAAATACTGGGAGCGTATAAGAAAGGCACGACAATAACATGGGTAATTTTAATATGCATACAGATTGGACTAATCAAATTGGCAAGAATAGCCTTGAGGGAGAGTTCATAGAGCGTATTAGAGATTGTTTCTTGGAGCAATATGTTGTGGAACCAACCAGGGAGCAGGCTATTCTGGATTTGATTTTGTGTAATGAGGTGGGATTAATTAATGATCTCATAGTAAAGAATCCACTAGGGAAGAGTGATCATAGCATGCTAGAATTTCAAGTTCAGCTTGAGAGTGAGAAACTTGAGTCCTACACTAGTATTCTGTGGTTAAACTAAAGTGTAGCATAGGCATGAGGGTGGATTTGGACCCAGTGGACTGGGCAGGATGATTACAAGGTAGGACAGTTGATGAACAATGGCAGATATTTAAGGAGATATTCAATTCCTCCCAAATAAAATATATTCCAAAGAGGAAGAAAGATGTTAAGGCGGGGGGGTGGGAAACATCCATGGCTAAGCAAGTAAGTTAAAGATAACATAAAGGCATATTAAATTGTAAAGGTCAGCAAGATTAGGAAACTTTTAAAGATCAACACAGAGTTACTGAAAAAAATAAAAAGAACAAAGGTAAATTATGAAAGAAAACTAGTGCAAAATGTAAGAACTGATAGCAAAAGGAAAGAAAGCAGCTAAAGTGAAAGTTGGTCCCTTGGTGGATGAGAGTGGGGAACACAGAAATGGCAGAAACGCTTAATCAATATTTTGCCTCAGTTTTCACAGTGGAGGGCACTAGTACCACCCCAATAGTAACAGGTAGTGCAGAGGGTATAGAGAAGGAGGAACTTTGAACAATCACCATCACTAGAGAAAAAGTACTGCACAAACTATTGAGATTAAAGGGTGACAAGTCCCTAGGACCTGATGGCCTACAACCCAGGGTCTTAAAGGAAGTAGCAGCGGAGGTATTGGGTGCATTGGCTATAATATTCCAAAATTCCCTGGATTCTGCAAAGGTTCCAGTGGATTGGAAAAATATTAATATAACACCCTTATTCAAAAAGCGAGGGAGGCAGAAAGTAGGAAACTATAGACCAATTAGTTTAATGTCTGTAGTTGGTAAATTGTTGGAATCTATTATTAAGGGAGTAGTAATGGGGCATTTGGAAAGTCAAAATGCAATCCACTAGAGTCAGCATAGTTTTATGAAAAGTAAATTGTGTTTGACTAATTTGCTAGAGTTCTTTGACGATGTGACAAGCAAAGTGGATAATGGGGATCCTGTAGATGTAGTATATCTGGACTTCCAGAAGGCCTTTGATAAGGTGCCGCACAAAAGATTAATACACAAGATAAGACCACATGGAGTTAGGGGTAATATATTAGCATGGATAGAGGATTGGCTAACCAACAGAAAGCAGAGGGTCGGGATAAATAGGTCTTTTTCTAGATGGCAAGCTGTAACTAGTGGGGTGCCACTGGGTCCGGTCCTTGGGCCCCAACTATTTACAATCTATGTTAATGACTTTGATTCAGGGATAGGAGGTACTATAGCTAAATTTGCAGATGACACCAAAATAGGTGGGAAAGTAAGTTGCAATGAAGAAATAAATTTTCAAATGGATATGGACAGGTTAGGTGAATGGGCCAAAATTTGGCAGACGGAGTTTAACATGGATAAGTGTTAGGTTATCCATTTTGGTTGGAAGAATAAAAAGGCAACTTATTATTTAAATGGAGAGAAACTTCAGAATGCTTCAGTATAGAGGGAGCTTGGTGTCCTCGTGCATGAATCACTGAAAGCCAGTATGCAGGTACAGCAGGTTAGAAGGAAGGCAAATGGAATTTTGGCATTTATTGCTAAAGGAGTAGAGAATAAAAATAGGGAAGTGTTGTTGCAACTGTACAAGGCATTAGTGAGACCGCACCTGGAGTACGGTGCACAGTTTTGGTCCCCTTACTTCAGCAAGGATGTAGTTGCATTGAATGCATTTCAGAGGATTCACTAGATTGATTCCAGAGATGTGGGGCTTGTCTTATGAGGAGAGATTGAGCAGTTTAGGCCTATACTCGCTAGAGTTTAAAAGGAGGAGAGGAGATCTAATTGAGGTATATAAGATGTTAAAGGTGATAGACAAAGTGGATGTGGAGTGGATGTTTCCCCTTGTGGGGCATTCTAGAACAAGAGGCCATAGTTTTAGGCTAAGGGGTGGTAGATTTAAATCAGAGATAAGGAGGAATTACTTTTCTCAAAGGGTCGTGAATCTATGGAATTCACTACCTCAGAGTGCAGTGGATGCTGGGATGATGATTAAATTTAAGGAGGAGATAGACAGATTTTTAATTAGTAATGGGTTGAAAGGTTATGGGGAGGGGGCGGGAAATTGGAGTTGAGGCTGAATTGAGATCAGCTATGATCGTGTTGAATGGTGGGGCAGGCTCGAGGGGCTGAGTTGCCAATCCTGCTCCTAGTTCTTATGTTCTTATGTTCAATACCCTCTATGAGAATGCTCCTGTCATGGAGATGCAGTGGACACCCCATTAGTCGCTTGATATTAGGAGGATGATGGCAACATGCAGTGAGGACACTGCATAGATCTTCACATTGCCTCTGAGAATGTCTGACTCCTGTCTGGCCGAGGGCAGCTCGCTTGCACTCCATGATCAGGGCCATCTCAGAGACACAGCCATGAAAGTTTAGATACTTCTGATCCTGTCTCTGCCTTCAGCACATCAGCCCTTCAGGAGCAGGTGCACAGCATCACTGTTCGCAGATGCTGGTGTGATGGCAGCCAGCCCCACCTTAGAAAGGTGCTGAGAGCACACAGAGAGAATGACAGAACTCTGTGGCACCTGCCCACTACATTCTGGCAGCAAAGACCAGCTCCGCTGAGGTGCAGGCATCAGTAATGTTTCCAGGGAGTGTGAGGCTGGACCATCACTGTGGTCTGAAGGCTGCACAGAGCACAGGGTCTGAGACACCTGCCTTTATCTTGTGCAGAAAGGCTTCACATCTGAGTGATATGAACACTGCTCATCAGAACAAGAAGCCACAGGCAGGGAGACATTCTAGGAGTTTATTGACACTAGTGAACATTATGTACAAGTGATCAACAACTATGCCCAGGCTGTGCAACTACTTTTACCTAACGTTCCTAACCCTGCCGTTGTGTCTTGGTGCTCCCCGGACATCCACAGCGGAGGTGGAGGCAGCCTGCTGACTGTGATGCCCTGTCTGATGACTTTGGTGGGCGTCCTCTCGAGGGCCAAGACTCAGAGGCCCTGAGCTGCTGAGGTCACAGAAAGAGGGGAGTCAGATGGGCCGGTCACTCCCAGAGTCACCTGGGTGGGTGGCCCCAGAGTGTGCACCTGCTGATCCTCCTCCCTATGGGCACCTGAGGGCCCCTGGCTGACTCCGCAAGCGGAAGGGGTAGCTGGAGTGAGATTGAGCTACCCAGCACCCCTCTCGTGTGCACACTGTTGGAAGCCAACTATGGCGTCAGCGATGGAGTTGATCCTGCGCAGCAAGTTCTAGACCAAGGTCTCCATGGCGGCTGTCATCCTAAGTGTTGACCTCGGTGCGTTGCAATGCCGGTGCTATCAGCTCAGCCTGAAGATGATGGCCTCCTCCATCGTGCCTTGCAATCTGATGAGTGCAGTGAACATCCCTTTCTGTTGTTTCCTAGCTTGCCTTTCCAGCTCCAGTAACTGTGACATGACCGAGTCCAGAGGCACATCATCTGACTGGGACTCAGCTACAGAGTGGCCTCCAGCAGTCCTCTGAGTGCCGGGGACCTGGGAAGTCCCTGCCTCCACCTGCTGTGGATCAGAAAGTGTGATGTAATCATCAGATTGTGATCCCAGTGCTCCTCTAAAGTTAGGTCCCACTGAGGTGTGTGTCTCTGCGCTGGTGGAGGGTGTGGGTGAGTGCTGTGATGGGTCTTCAGGGAAGGTGTCTTCAGATTCCTCTTCAGAGGTTTCTTCAGGGCTTGATTTGAGACCCTGGGTCATGGACTCTGTTTGCTGTTTTGCAGAT